>NC_142403.1:20103333-20444833 GCF_059441095.1 Idiotropiscis lumnitzeri
AAACACCGGACAAACGTGACGAGGATCCAAGCAATGCGTGGCTACATGACTCCACTCGCCTGTGAAAAACGTCTTCAGGCCTCCGGGTCCCCGCGGAGCGAGCCAGACATGACAGCAGCTGCTTTATGGCCGGCAGCTGCCAGAGGTTTTGGACGTGGTTAGACACGCTCGCAGACGTGCCAATTTGTCTGAGGCCGCCTGCGCTGCAAATAGACCCAAATAGGCGGACAGCATCAGTGAAGGTGTTTAAAGAGCACTAAAATAATAAAGAGGAGTTGAGGAATGCACTAAGCGCTCTGTGAGTTGCAGTCCCGAACACAACCCTCCAAAACTGAAATTACCCCCCCCCCAAAAAAAAAAAATTATAATAAATCTCGCGCCCACATCTATTGCACCATTCTGTGGTCATATCTCTCATAACAGGACACATGAAAAAGCGTCAGGGAGCCATGACAGAAATTGAACAGCAAGTCATACAGTTTGCTTTAAACCAGCCGTTCGGGGCAAATTTCAAATCCCGTGCTTGGAGAACTTCCTTGCTGAACACCCAATGTGCTGTGGGACGTTAGCCAATTTCTTTGAATTGGCTAACAAATAATGTACGTGTATTTGTTTAGCATATATTCGTAGCATAGCTGCCTTTAAGTCGTAAAATATGTCCTCTTTAACAAAAGTAAAAACAACCAAATTTCAAAGAAAGACAAAATGGTGATGAAAATGAAGTTGTCCGTACCTGAAAGCAATTCTTTGCGTGTCAACCAACACATAAAGACACATTTTTAAAGCAAAATGGAATTGGCCTTTGGGAAATGTGTGTTTACGCCACTCACAATAGAGATGCTGACCACGCGCGCGCGCACGCAACCCACCGTCCTCGCACCTCCACCTTACTGATCTTTCCAGCAGGCAGACAAAAGAAAACAAAGGTGGGCTACCGTCGCCCAAGCGGAGTACAGTATTTTGGAAGGCAACATTTGCCACCATCAAAGTGCCGCGGTTGACGCCATAAAGCAAAAATCACATCAAGTCTGGCAGGAAAATAACTTGTCGAGACGTTTGAGAGACGGCAGATGCAGTCGGAGGTTCACCTTAAGAGGCGTCCCGGCCGGGTGCAGTCATGCGCGGGGAGAGCGAGCGAGCGAGGGAGCGCGCAGGCCACAGGGAAGATATTGTGCCAGCTACACTGAGGCCTTGTTACCACGACACCGCCGCGCTCTCATGCTCACGACGGGCCAATCACGTGTCGCGCGGGTCACCTGATTGCGGTCGGCCAATCGGCCGCCACCTCGACGAGAAGCACGATGACACAATGTGACACTCCGGCGAAACTGTGCCTTCTGTGCTTTTCCTCCACATTGGATCAGGAGAGGGCAAAGTATGTCCCGTGCTGTTCGTTCGTGTTTTCACCCTTTACAATTGGTGCCATTTATGAAATGTTTTATGATTGCGGCGCTCAAGTAAAGGTTCCCGTAACGCCTGGTCCCAATTTGAGAATATTGAAACTATTTTTGGGGACTTGACTAACCCATTCAAGTCATTTGCGTTTGTCCCGTGTGCGTGGAATTTGTCGTCATGTTTGATGAGCCTCATTTGTCCTCCGTTTGAAAGGTACACATTTGCACGACCGGACTGATTGTGACTCCGCCCCCGAGCAGTCCCGTCACCACAGCAACGGTCTTCACGTTTCCTTCCGAGACCAGCTACACGCCCATTCCGCTGGTACGTGCAGACTCTTTGCTAAGGCTTGAGGAACGCTTATGTCCAATTGTTGCTACAAATGTGTGCGTGTGTCAAAAGTTTCACAAATATTGATGGAAATGAGCTTTTGAATTGCTTGGAGTTTTTGGGGATTTGTAGTTTTCTCTGGGGTGTCTATAATCATCAAGCATAATATTATACATCCAAGTGCGTTCACTTTGACATAATGTAGGAAAACATGAATATATAAGTATAATAAAATATATGGTTCAATTCTTGTACATGGCGATTGGTGGCTTCATGCTTTTTATATGCTGTCTGTCCTTTTGTGGGCGGAGTCTTCAGAAGCCCACAAAAATGATTTGGAGTTGTTTATTGCTTGCTAAAAAAAGTAATTTATAAACAGTTGCTAGCGGGTTCGGAAAAGTCTCCAAGTCGTCGTACTCTACCTGTTTGTAACACTATTAAGTGTTGAATGAGTGCACAAGCGCTTAAACTATCAACGGTTCACAGAAAATACTTTTGAGGTCGGTGTTGTCCTGGCAACTCAGGTTGAAGTTTCTTAAGCAAGCTTGGGCCGCATTTAAATTTGATCAACGTATAACGCGCCTCCTATTTTACCTGAAAGACTCCATTTTCTTCACCTAATTGCGATAAGCCCGGCCACACCCTCTCTTCTCGGATGCACAACTACCGACACTGGTGAGCGATGTCCGCCATCTAGGGGTGAACACTGTTATTACAACTCACTAGCGTCAACATTTTTATTTTATTTTTTATAAAATGAATCGAGATTAACTCCAAGGTGTTTTGCCGCCCGTTGCCCATCCTTACTTTAGAATCTACCTCACGAGATAATGCGAGCGGCATTAAGCAAAATCCCTTCTTTCTGTACATTTATGCTGCGGGAAAAAAAGGGGCAATAATAGCTCTCAGCCTACACAAAAGCACACACAACCCTCCTGTGTGTGTGCGTGTGTGTGTGTGCGCGCGCACGCTGGCATGCCGAGTTGGTGAATGAGCAGGAATGCGCACACAAAAGGTGGAGCTCTCCGCTTCACTTGGGAGCCCTACGTGATGTTTTTGTACAGATGATTCCTGTTGCCCGCAGGCGGCCTAATTATCTCAGCTCCAGCGTCGCCAGTCAGCCGTAACACGCTCGGACCCTCGTGCGCATACCGCTCGGGGGGTGGGTGGGCGGCGGGTAAGCGATGTGTTGTGTTGTTGCGAACGCTATCACACAGCCGCTCGGTTTGTTGACTTCTTAACAGGTTGTTCGTGACCTCACCCTCGAGCTGCGTGAACGAGACCGGCGCACACATGGATACAATTTGAGCGCTTAAAGGGTAAAACGGGGGATTTCTGCCATGGTTCTAAGTGCCAAGATGAGTTGATCCAAGTTGTGATTTGTCATTTCATATGGTCTGCATTAAGTTGTGGGACGGCAGCGCTGCCGCTTGCACAGCTGCGCCGTCTCCTAGCAACCAACAAACAAGCCAAAAGTACAAAATGGAAGGTCAGCTTTGTCACTTCTGAGCAAACTGAGGTCCAAAATGTTGGTCCAATTTGATATCCTTCACATTATGCTTACAAAACCACGAGAAAAGCAACACAAGCTCAAGATATGCTCGGCAGTTCAAGTCCACAGGACAAAGTATGTAGTTACTCGATTTAGAGTAATACTCACAAAATATGCTGCAACTTTATTAACTTACTGCTTGTTGTGATTTGAGTTGGGCTCACTGCCATCACACAGCGTTTGGATCTTAAATTTATGCTGAAGTCAAAGCAAAAAAAAAAAAAATAGTTTGACTGTAATCTCATCTGCTGCAAATCAAGTCAATCGGATACTGGTAAACGCTCAAAGGACTTGCCATACCACCTTGCTTTCAAACAAACCTGTTTCCACGTAATGCAAAGGCGCTGGTGGATTGTCACACTATCATAATAATTATAATCAGAAGTGGGCATTGTCAGTCTGTTACAAAGTGTTTTAGTTCGAGCCACGTGGGCCCAGTCCATCCCTCGTCGGCGTTGAGAACAGAATTTGCTTGCGTGCGACGCGGTACCGCTTCAATCCGTTTGGCCGACTCGGACCGACTGACGAGAACTCACTGATGTACGAAAGCGCTGCCGCAAAAATGTTCATTTTCCCGATTCGCTCTTGTCATCCCCACAGGACGCTCTCCCACCGCCACCGCCTCCTCCGCCGCAGTCGTCCGCCGGGGGTGCCGGGTACTCGCTAGCGGCGGGCCAAAGACCCTCCCCCAGCGTCGGCGACCAGGGCGGCAGACAAAGACCCACAGTGTGAGTGCCGCCGATGAAAGCAACTCTCCGTCTGTCCGTTTTGTGTCGCTTTCCGGTTGAGCTGGAGCCTCGCTGGGACGTCGGGTACGCCCAGGAAGGGTCGCCAGTGAATCAAACGGCGCATATGGACAAATTCAATAGACCAGCAACGTAATTCTAAATAAAACAATTAAAATGGACAATTATTAACAGAAACAATTTTTGTATATTTTACATAACAAAATGTTATTACCTTGTGACGGTCTATTTTAAAAATTAAATGTGGCACTTTATTCTTTGGTTCTGTGAGTCAGTCTTGACTTGTAAACCTCCCCCAAGGCAGCACACGCATTCGTGTTTAGAATTAGATGCCCCCTCTCCACATTCTTTTTTGTCTCCCTGGGATTTGATGCCGACAGCATCCCAGCTGTGACTTCTCACCGGCTGTGACCCACAAATTCCGTGTCACAGGGTTGGGGGGCGGGGGGGGGGGGGGGGCATCTCTCCCGGAGGCTCTGCATTGTGAGGAAAGACAAACTTCCTGTGTTTGCTTCTAATGGCGGGTGTCTTTGATGTGTTTGTTTTGCGGCTGCAGCTATGTGGCCATGTTCCCCTACGCCCCCCGCAAGGAGGACGAGCTGGAGCTGAGGAAGGGGGAGATGTTCCTGGTGCTGGAGCGCTGTCAGGACGGCTGGTTCAAGGGAACCTCCATGCACACCGGCAAGATTGGAGTTTTCCCCGGGAACTACATGAGTCCAGTCAGCAGGTGGGGCTGAGCTTTTTAGATTTTGTGCGCTTTGCACTTTTTGAAGTGGCCCAGTTGATCAAAGTGTAGCTTTGGCGCCATCTTGTGGATTCATGGAACTAATTTTTCAAGAGCTTTCATTTTTGCAACTTTTTTGCTTTCATTTGTGCGAGCTCTGCATGCCAGCCGTGAACGTGACTCCACTAGATGGAGCAGTTCTTCAACGATTCTTCCAAAATGACACTTCCAGCTGTTTTATGGAGCTCATAGTGGAGGTTTAGTGTCAAGCATCATTTTTTAAAACAAAAGTCCATTTAGCGTCCTACTAACAAACGATGCCAAACAATACATGTGCTAACCAACATCATTGGTGTGCCAGTATTGGAAATTGAAATTGAAATGGAAAGGGTCGTGGCAATTTATAGATATTGCTGTTAGGAAGAAATGAAAATGAAGCTCGCTGCTTTCCTTTCACGGGAAGCTCCTCTTTGAGGACGCTAATCTTGGACAAATGAAGATTCATGAAGCACTTGTAGTCATTCATTCCCTTGGAACCAATTGGGAATCTGTAAGACCTTGTCCGTCATCTGTGTGTGTCGTGTCACGTTTGTAACATAACCTTCGCTTCCACCCCTTCCTTCTTTTAGGACGCCGTCGGGGAGCAGCCAGGCCAAGGTGCCGATGAGCTTGTGCACGCAAGCGGGCAGAGGGATCACCATCGTCAGCCCCTCGCCCGGCCACCACGGAGCCATCGCGACGGCCTCTGACTCTGCCAAACATCCTCCCGCCGTCAACTCGGTGGCCTCCGCTGCCGCCGCCGTTCAGCCCACGGTGGCGGTCACGGCAGCTCAGACGGCCACTGGCCAGCAGCCGAAAGTGCCGCTACACGTCAGCTCACAGATGACGGTGAATCAAGCTCGCAATGCCGTCAGGACAGGTAGGTCCATCGTCCGCACCGATTTGGTTTTTTTTTTCAGTATTTAGCAAAGCCAAAGTTCTTACTTGTGTTTTCAGCCGCATGCCACGGTCAGGACCGGCCCACCGCAGCAATCCCGCCCGTCCAGTCGACGCCAGCCGGAACCTACCTCCCGCACCTCAGCGCGTGCCCCCAGCCCTCGCCGAGTCCCGCGCAGGGCTGCGCTCGGACAGCTGTGGCGCTGGGGTGCGCCGCCGCCTCCCTGACCCCGCCCAACGTCAGCGCCGCCTCCCTGGAGGGGGACGTCTTGCGGCCGGTGCCCGTGCTCGCCGGGAACGGTGCAGCCCTGGCGTGCCGCCTGGACAAGGACATCAAGGTAGCAAAAATGATGCGCAAGCCATTTTCAAAAGTTATTTGCTTTTTATTTAATTTTATTTAGAATCCGAATCCGAATCAGAAATCCCTTTATTGTCATTGTACTCAAGTGTGCAACGAGATTATTCTTTTTAGGTGCAATATAATATCATTTTTTTTTCTCTAAAAGTTGAAGTGAGAGTTGTTCAACAACCAACAAGATTAAATTATCATCACCATATTTGAATGAGACTCACCACAGACAGCGATTGTTTTTCTTCTTTTGAGGAAAATGCGACCGCAATCATCTATTTTAGTAAAAAAATACTTTTTTTTGCCTTCTTACCAGGAACTTGCATCATTCACTTTTTCGGAAAGTGCATCTTTTTTTTTTTTTCTAAAGGAAAGTGCCCCAGAGCAGTCCCGTAGATTCTCGCCACTTTCACCGTGCGGGCGTGATATATAATTATTCAATGTTCCCTTTGGTCTTGCCACAGAGAGAAAAGAAAAGTCTTCTAAAGCTGCTGTCCAACAAGAAGAAGTCTCGTCAGTCGCCGCCTTCCTCGCCCACGCTAGAGGCGGAGCAAGCCGCCTCCGGAGATTTGCCCAAAGGCGCCTCGGCTCCCGAGGCCTCCCTTCCCTCCGGACCAGATCCCGACGCCAGTGTCGCGGCGGTCGGCGCCTCTCCATCGCCATCTTCGGCTTCCTCCTCCTCGTCAGACACCTCCTCCCATCGAAGGAATGCCACTTTGGATGGAGGCGCTCCTATCGCGCCGCCTCCTCGCCAGCCGTGCTCCTCGCTGTCATCGCTGCAGCATGACGCACGGCCCATCATCTGTGAGAGGTAACCGACTCTGAAACAGCATTTTTTTTTTATTATTATCACATTTTATTTGCATCTGAGTTACTGCTGATACGCTTTAAGAAGAAAAAAAAAAAAGAAAACATTAAAATTCTCTCGACCGTCTTGTTTAATGATGGGAATATAGGAAAGTAAACAAAATATTTTTCAGAGAACAAATTTATGATGCAAACTAATTTCCATTTAAATATATATTTTTTTAATTATTATTATTTTTTTAATTGTGACCCTCTTTTTTTTTTTTTTTTTTTAAAAGAACTATTTGGAATTTTGTCCAAATATTTCGGGATAGCAATTTCCTAAGAAACTGATGTGTTCTATAAATTGTGATGAAATATTGTTGATTTTTATTTTATTTTATTTGAATTGAATTAACTTTTTCAATTTATTTATTTCTTGCTTCTCGACACCATTAAATGTGTTCCTGACATGTTGCCAATCTGTATCCAAACACGCCCCCCCCTTGACGTTCTTAAAACGTGCTCCCGCTCCAGGTACCGGGTGGTGGTGTCGTATCCACCGCAGAGCGACGCCGAGCTGGAGCTGAAGGAGGGCGACGTGGTGTTTGTGCACCGTAAGCGCGAGGACGGCTGGTTCAAAGGCACGCTGCAGCGCAACGGCAGGACCGGATTGTTCCCCGGAAGCTTCGTGGACAGCATCTAAGCCTCTCTCACGATACGTTTTTTAAAATTTTTTATTTATACCCTTAATTGTGTGCCTTGTACTGTTCATCACTTTATTGTACATAAAGACACAAAGAGGGCAAACAATATTCATTAATATAGATATGTTACTCTTTTTTTTTTGTTTGTTTATTTTTAATTTATTTCAACAAAGACTGGCCTTTTTTTGTGTGTGTGTTTGGGGGGGGGGTAGTTCCAAGGGTTAAACTGGCACGTTTCTTCACTTGATTGGCGGCCATTTTAGAACAGGGTAGGCATGACAGCTGCATCTCAGTAAACTAGAACATGACGGAATGTCATTTATTTCAGTAGTTGAATTCAAAAAGTCAAATTAATGTAGACAAAGAATTATTTTCTGATTACGATTGACCGGCCTAATGTGCCTCAGAATAATGGTGTGGCTTCCTTCTTCACGTAGTTTTTTGGATGACACCGGAGCACTACGTTTGTTTAAATTTAGTGTTCCTTGGCGCAAAGATATCACAAGATGGCGCCAAAGCACTACTAGTGAGTAAATATCTCCTCGTGTCATTTTTACATATTTCACTTTATTTTTTTTTAACTTAACTTTAACTTACTTGTCCGTCTCAAGAAATTTGAATATTACATAATTCATTTTTTTATACAGAAATCAGGTATGAATTGGCGTTCTGGAAAGTATTTACAATGTGTTCAATTGTTATGAAATGAGGAAACGGTGGAGTAGCGATTATCAGCATGTTTGCCCCCATTTCTGAAGCTCTGCGTTTTCGATTCTGTTTGAACCGTTCTGCCATATTGAAATTTATTGAGATGCAACCTGCTCATGGCTCACATTGGGACTTGAAAAACAAATCAAGCCTCAAAATGAACCTGAGGTTGGCTTTCCGACTGTCGTGTGAGACGGGCTGGACGAGCTGTGCTGCTAATCAAACACACTCCCTGAGTGACGTCACATTCGCAGCTGTTTTATTTTTTTTTTATTCTAGGAGTGTAAATGCTGTTCCTCAACAGTTGCAGTCACCTCACACTCCTTAATGTGACTCCGCCACCACCACACAACAAAGCACGTTTGCTCGCTTTTGTGAACATGCCTCAAGCCTTTTTTTTTCATATCTATTTAGAGAGAGAGAGAAAAAATTGCTTTGGTTGATCTCCTTTTGATCATTTTTGTATCTACTTGAATTATCGTAAGATTTCTTTTGCGACCTGAGAGATTTGTTTTTTCGTAGAATGAACTGCACTGAGCAGTTAGCATTAGCGATGTTTTTTAATTTTTTAAAAATTTATTTAGACAAAACAGTGAAACCCTCGTATTCATTTCGGTCACCTACTCCCCCGTACTTTTTGGGCAGCCTTTAACGCACACGTTGCTCTCAATATATCATCCGTGCCATCGTATTTTTCCTGTTCTTTTATTGTAGTCATCGAAAATAGCACCCAATAGGAAAAGGGTTGCCCATCCCTTCTGTAGTTGAGTCTTAATAAAAGGGGACCACTGTGATGATGATTCATAATTCACTGTTTCAATCTTTCTCAGTTTTCCATGACGTCAAATCTCTGAATGTTTTCTTCCAACAACTTTTTACAAAGGATTATTAGGGCCACAAAAATGTAATTAAGTTGGAAAAAAAGTGAAAAATACTTTAGTGTGTAATATTACAAATTGTTTTCTTAAATGAGACTGAATTACCTTACAACTTTGCACATTTTTGAATCCCTTTTTTTTTTTAAACTGGAAATTACGCCAATGCACAATTTACAAGCTGCGGAACGGCATCTATTTGTGTTTTCACTGCTGTTGTGCCCTTAATCCTCCTTTGAATCGTTCTTTTATCTGTCCGCGTTGACATCCCGACAAAATTCGACTACTCCGTCTTTTTCGGTTCATTTTGAAGAACACCAGACAAGTTCACAGCTCTTGATACATTTTTGTGGTTGTTTTTGTCGCTTTCGGGGCATCTTTCGTTCCACTGTCTGAAATGGAAATCAAGCTCATGTATGATCTTTTGTGAAATTCTGAAATATTTGAGGAAATCGCACATTTTTAAGAGGCTGTTTAACAATAAAAGATAATGGTTTCCACGATTGTGTTTGCACACGCCGTCTTTGGTCTCATTTACGATACGATTCTCCTGAGCTAGGAAAACGCTGAAGGGAAGTGACATGTCATGGGAGGTCATCCTCAACACACACTCAGAGGCCTGGTGCCGAGTGGTTTCCCTGGAGACGAGTTATGCCAATCACATTTTGATTGATTTATTTTCTATTTCATTCGTGTTTGTGATTAACCCTAATCCTACTTGAAAACCCTAACCCTAGTTGGAAACCCTAACCTAAAAAGACTCAACCACAATTTTCGTCAGTTTCAAGCAGACGTAGAAACCAGTCAAAGCTCCCAATTCCAACTGCATGAAAACAGCATGCAGGGCCGCTCCATGTAAACAAATTTATGATGACGACGGTGTTTGAAGCTTTGAAGTTGGTCATAAAGACGCCTGTGAGAATGTGAGTGACACCGGACAGCGTCAAAAACATTTTTATTATCCAAAGCGGATCTCCTCACAAAACAGTGAGACGCAATTAGGAAGTGGTTTTTGGCCAGCGGTTTGGTTTTTGGATCAGAACCATGGACAGCAGCATAGACAAGACCAGGATCCACCTCAGGAAGCGTTTGGACCAACTGGGCTACCGACTCCATTTTGGGATGGACTCGGTGCCGCTGGTTGCGAAGCTCTTCAGGTAAGACACGCCAGTCGGGCTTCTTTGTCTCATTGCGTTGTCGTCATCGTCAAAGTTAATCTCGGAATTTACAAACGAATGATCTGTTTTCCCACAAATGTTTTTTTTTTAACACAAATTTTTCACATTTTATTTCAATCACAAAAAATCAAATTTCTGATTTTAATTGTTTGTTTTTTTTATTTTAAATGATTTTTCTCCCCAAAAAAATCCAAATTCAGATTTTTCTAGGATCCATCTGAGGCAATTAAAATGTTGCCTGTTGTGCAAAGAAAAACTGTTCCTGCGCACTAAACTTGAATTACTTTGACTTTGTGTTTGGGTTGCAGCGATCTGGTGCACACCACGGTTAGCCTGCGTGATGCGAAACTGTCGGCTGGCAAGCCCGAGCGACTCCGTCACGCAAACGTCTCCACTGAGCCGGCATACATGACCGTGCTGACCCGTCAGCTGGACGGTGGCGACCATTTTATCAGTGCAGGTCAGACGTCTCCATCTTCCTCTGAAACTCAACTTTGTGAGGAAAGCCCACGTTGTGTTCTAAAAAAATGCAAAATGCCATAGACTGGCTAATAAAACGAGCATCCTGGTTGCAGTGTTTAAGCAACGGACTACATGTTGGGAAGCAAAACATTTAAACAGACGAGAACGATACTCATTTTTTATGCTCTGCAAAATATGGCTTGCGTCCTTTCAGGTGGTAAAAAGATGAGCATTTCTTTGCTTCATCAGTCCACGCAGACGGATGTCACGAGCCCGCCTCGTGCCGATGATGAAGATTTATATGGAAGGTTGGTTATTTCATCAACAAATGTGAGGTTCTCTTCATACGTTTTGTGAGTTTCCAGGTTTGTTGTTGTTGGACCATAATTTGCTGCACTTTTCGTCCGCTTTTTGTCATCCTGTCAGTTTCTGACAGTAATTTTTCCCAGAAATTATTTGCTGGTTTTTCAGCTCCTGTCTGTTTTCTTGCATTTTTTTGTTTGTTTTGTCCATTTGTTTGAAAGTTGAGGGGTAAGAGTCACACGTTTTGTTGCCCAATCTTGCCTGTTACTTTTCTGAGCTTTGTTCTAATTTATTTTTTAATAAATAATAAAATAATTTTTAAACAGATTTTTGCTTGTTTTTGGCAGCTTTTTATCTGTTTTCTGGCAGGGTTTATGTTTTGTCAATTTTTAAAAACAATTTCCGGTAAGATTGTGTTCATATTCTGGCCAATTTTGCACACATTCATTTTGTCACAATATTATTCTGTTTTTGTCAAATTTTGTCTATTGCCTTTTTGTTTTTGCTGTTGTCAGATTTTGTCTCTTTTCTTCCCCCTTTTTATGTGTATTTTTATCATTTTTTCTTTCAAAATGTTTTGGGGGTCAGAATGACTTTTGACTCCGTTTTATGTTTTTTGGCACTTTAAATAAGCAAAACAAAATTTTTGGGTGGAGTTTAGTAAAAATTTGTGTTCAAGTTTTGCCCAAATACTAACTTTTGATTTTTTTTTTGTAATTGCTGCAATTTTTCAGATTTTCTCCGTTTTTTTAAATACACGTTTTGTCATATTCTTGTCAATTTTTGTCATACTTGGTCCATTTATGTAGCCAAATGGTAAAAAAAAACCAGATAAGATGTTATGTTGATCTTTGGTAGGCTGGTTGAACTTCAGGAAGAGCTGGTCACACTCAAATCGGAGCTGGACTTCTCTCACGGGCACACAAAAGCCGTCACCAGCCAAGTAAGCTGACGGTCAGCGGTCAGGTGCGTTGTCACGGTGCCGTCTCGAAAACTGTTGAGTGTGACACAGCTGGCGGAGGCGCAGCAGGCCAAGCGGACGCTGGAGCAGACGCTGGAGGAGCTGCGGCGGACACGTAGGGACGAGGCGGCCGAGCTGGCGTCCCGCAACGACGAGGCGCGTCGGGAGTTGACGCGCAAGGACGGCACCGTGGCTCAGATGGTGGCGCTGAAGGAACGCGTGCTCAACATGGCCTACAGGAAGCTGTCCGCCTCCAAGGAGGTCATCCTGGGTCAACAGGAGGTCATCCAGGACTTGGAGGAGAACCTGAGCAAAATCAAAGTGGTAGGTCCTCTTTTTAACACGCCACGTGTCGTTTTGTTTTTGAGGCAGCGCTTTTATTGGTCAGGAAGTTTGCCAGCAAAATCATCTTCGAGAGCAGCTGGCAGAGGAGAGAGGACGCAACCACAAACTGGAGGGACTGGTCGCCTTCTTGGAGGCAGAGAAGAGCGCGCTGCAGGACAAAGTGGACAAGATGATAGCCAACGGTAAATCTTCACTTCAGCATCATGAGCATAATTATTTTTAGACTAACTATTGACCTTATTATTTTCCAAGTTTTTGTTTTCATTCTTATTACAATGTTGAATATTTTCATTGTTGTTTTTGTTGTTGTAACAAAGGCCTCAACTTTGAATGCTTTTTTTGGTGAATTTTAAAATGATTTAGATTTGTATTTATTTTTAAGTTCATCTCATTTAGGAAAATAGCAATTTGGCAGTTGGCAAATTATGTAAATCGTGACGTGACACGCAGTCTGTGTGTCAAGTCAATTTTATTTGTATAGCCCTTAATCACAGACAGTCTCAAAGGGCTTTCCATAGCCACAATCGACATCCCCGATCTTAACCCCCAGGAGGGCAAGGAAAAACTCACAAAACCTCATTAGGGGAAAAGTGAGAAACCTTGAGAAGGGACCACAGATGGGGGAATCCCGCTTCCAGGATGACCAGGCTGCAATGGATGCCAACTGGGCAACATTTGACACATACAATGATGCGATGCAATAATAGATGAGATAATATAAGAGTCAATTGAATGAAGCGCTGCAGGAAGATGACTTCAGTGGAGCGGGTCCTCATCCAGGGCCGTAATATCCATGGCAGCATATCCGAAGATGAGCCTTCGATCTTGTACCGGTCAGTTGGTGTAAATTCAGGACAGCCACTTCCAAGTGAATCGCCATCACCTAATTCGGGGAATTGGGAACAGAAAAGAAAGAAGAGAAATAGCAAACAGGCCAACAAGTAGTTCAATGAAGTGCTGAAATATAAGGAAATCAGAAAAGGCGCTGCATGAAGACGACTTCGGCAGAGCAGGTCCCTTCCCGGTTCGTCAGTGCCGTAATCTTCAAAGCATGTCCCCATCACCTAATTCCCAAGCAGGGGAAGGAGGGGGCAGAAAAGAGAAGAAGCGGCAGTAAACAGGCCAACAAATAATTAAATTAGATGCTAAAGTATATAAATAAATTGATCAAATGTCGCGCTGCAGGAAGACGACATCACTGGAACAGGTGCATGCCCGGTTGGTCAATGCCTTAAACTTCCTAGTGGGTCACCGTCACCTAATCCCCCAGCCGGGGGAAAAGGGGGCAGAAAAGAAAACAAAGCGGCAGTAAACAGGCCAACAAATATTTCAGCTAAATGCACAAGAGTATAAATGCGTCTTTAATAGTGTTTTGAACATTTCTACTGAGGTGGCGCCTCTAATATCTGAGGGAAGTGCATTCCAAAGCATTGGTGCCCGAATAGAGAACGCTCTAGAACCTGCGGACTTCTTTTTGGCTCGCGGGATCACTAAAAGACCAGCATTTTGTGAGCGAAGGTTTCGGGACGGAACATATGGTACCACGAGGTCAACGAGATAAGAAGGTGCTAAGCCGTGCAATATTTTAAAAGTAAGTAGCAGAACTTTAAAATCACATCTCAAGTGGACCGGAAGCCAATGCAAATTGGCTAATATCGGGGTAATATGATCAAACTTTCTCGTCTTAGTTAAGAGTCTAGCTGCTGCATTTTGAACTAACTGCAGACTTTTAATACTCGACATGGGGAGACCCGAGAGCAAAGCGTTACAATAGTCGAGGCGAGACGTCACAAACGCATGGATTAAGATTTCCGCGTCACACGTTGATAGAATTGGGCGAATTTTAGCAATGTTACGCAGATGAAAAAACGCAGTTCGAGTAATATTTTTAATGTGCATTTGAAATGACATAGTTGCGTCAAATATAACACCGAGATTTTTTGTCGAATCCTTTTGGGTAATATTACATTTATCGATATTCAGAGTGGTGTCTTTGAAAAGGTACCGATGACGCGCTGGTCCAATGATGAGCATCTCGGTTTTATCTGAGTTAAGACGCAAAAAATTGAAAGACATCCATTGTTTAATTTCGGCAAGGCACGCCTCTAATTTATAGCAGTCGCGCGGATTCGTTATATCCAACGGCATGTATAATTGCGTATCATCAGCATAACAGTGAAAACTAATGTTATATTTCCGTATGATATCACCAAGCGGTAGCATATAGATGCTAAACAATAGAGGTCCGAGTACCGATCCCTGCGGAACTCCACATGTGATCTTACAAAGATCCGAAGTCGCATTGCCATGAATTACACGGTGCGTCCTCTCCGACAGATACGAATTAAACCAAGAAAGCGCTGAACCTGAAATGCCAACACATGTGGTGTGGTTCAGACCGAGACCTGGTGCTGGGCTTGGATTTGCCGCGGGCCACCCTAGGCGGCGGCAACGGCGGGCCCAAGCGCTGCCTGGCCGCTGTCATCAAGAACCTGGAGGAGGAGCGCGATCGCTTCCGCCGTGAGGCCCTGCGCTACCAAACCTTCCTCAGAGCCACGGCACCCGCGGCACTCACGGCACCCACGGCACCCACGGCAGCCACGGCGTGCAGTCCCACGCAGGCCAGGAGGAACAAGTTTGTGCTGGCCGCCACCTTCCAGGGCAACGCCGGATGAAGAAAGAGGACGCTCACGTTCACGACAAACGTTTTCTTCCTACGCTGACATGACTGACCTCAAGCAAACGCACTTTACGTTAATTAAGTCACAATTTTATCATCACAGCAATTGTAGTCTTGATGATCACAAAATAATTGACGCATCATACGATTTTGAAAAGACAGTTTTTGCCAGTTGCCGTTTGTTTTTTAAAAATATCCATGTCATATTTTTAATACATTTTTTATCTTTTTTTATCCATTTTCGTCTTTTATTTGTGCAGACTTTTTTGTCAAAGTTGTCAGATTTCTTTCAGGTTTGTTGTTTTTTTTTAAATTTTGGGTGAGAAAAAAAAATCCAAGTTCTTAGGTAAGTCTTTCTAAATCAATTTACATTTTTTACATCCGTTTTGTGGGTCTGTTATCTTTTTTTGGTCAAATGTTCGCAGCTTTTTTTGGGGGGTTCTTAGGCATTTTGCCATATTGGTGTCTGATTTATTATTTTTGGGGGCTTTTTGTGGTCGTCTTTAGGACAGGTTTTTGTCGTATTCATTTGTATTATTTGTTAGTTATTTTTTTGGGGGTGAAAATTTCAAAATGTTCCTACAAAAACCAGCTGAAAAAAATTATGACGTAAAAAAATACATTTTGTTGAACAAGAATGTATTTTACTTTACTTTTGAAAATTCAAGTTTTCACATAAAATGGCCTTTTTTTCTTGAAAGAGTTGCCTACTTTTTATTTTCCTATTTCACAGAATGTCATTATTAAATGTTTTGGAATGTTTTCACATAATGATCTTTTCCTTAAAAAAAAAAAAATTCTGGTAAAAATATTTTAGAGGAGCAAATTTTTTAAAATACACTGATATTAAACGGTTACAAATGATTTATAGTGTGTGTGTGCATGCGTGCATGTTTGTTGCAGCAAAAGAGATGTCGTAAGACTCTTTATTTGCAAGGTTCATGAACTAAAATAACATGGGCGGCAGAGATAAATCCATATACAGGCACGGTTTGGCATGGAAAACGCACGCTTGAAGATGAATTAATAGCTCATAATCATAATGTGCTTCTGACAGGAAAGATGGTAAATGACGTTGTTTTGGCACTGTGCACACACACACACACACGCGGGCGAGTGTCCACAATCACATGCAAAAACAAAACAAAAACAAAAAAAAACACGTGTTGTGATACAGATGGATGATATCATTTAAAATGTCGGCTATGGAAATTGTCTTTTTTTTTTTTTTTTTAAATAGAAAAATAAACTTGAACATTTGTGACACTGAAAAGCGTTCACGTCGAACGGAAACAACAACCGTACGTCTTTCCAAAACCAAAAGCAACACACAACTTTCTTGTACTGATCCTTTAAGGCCCGGCCTCGCTTGCTCGCTCGTTCGATCGCCTTCTCCATCTTGCACTTGCACCAGTCACTTAAAAAAACAATTTTTAAAAAGAGGGTGAGAGGAGCGTTCGGGCGCTCCCTACAGGTCGTCGCTCTCCACGAGGGATCCGGGCGGCAGGGGGCTGCAGTCGGGGAAGAAGGCGGCCTTGACGTCCAGGCCGCGCTCGGTCAGGGCGGCGTAGCGGCTGCTGGACGGACGCAGTGGCTTGACCTTCCGGGCGCTCGCTGAATGCTGCCACTGGCCTGACCACGCCCACCACCATAACGAGAAGTCACACACAAGACAACTTTGAACTCATCTTCACACTTAGTATATTAGAAGTTATTATTAATATTATGTCTTTCTTTGGGAAGATTATTCATTTTCCTTTCATTATTTTTTACTGTGTTTGCATAATATTATAACTTAACCTTGAAATAAAAATGAATTTTCTGAAAAAAAAAATCCTTCAAAAAAGGTTCACAATTATTCATTATTCATGCAACATGACTATTTCTTGTAAAATTACTTTTTTTTTTTTTAGAATGATTTTTTTCGGGAGTAAAACATTCAGTGAAAAATTCAGGATAAAAGTTTCTCTTAGAATTGAATTTTTTTTTCTTTTCAATATGTCTCATTGAAAAATAAGAAAAGTGTTTGTGGAATATTTTGACATTATTTTGCAAAATGACAATTTCATTGAACGAATGCAACAAAAAATGATTACATTTTCAGGAAAAATGACATTTTTCAAAACGTTTCTATTTTTTTTTCATTTTAATGAACACTTTTTTTTGCAAAATATTCAGACTTTTTACTTTTAATTATATTTTTTCTTGATGAATTTTCTAGAATTTACTTTTTTTCTTGAAATTTAACATGTTTTTCCTTTTTTAAATATTAAAAGCTCCTTGCAGTAAAAATAAATTGCAACCGAACTCTCACCTTACGATGAATACCTTAAAAAATATTGCCTGCGCGTGTGTGTGTGTGTGTGTGTGTGTGTGGGCGCGTGCGTGTCTCTCACCATGCACATCGAGACGGGCAGTGCTGGAGACGATGCCCGCCTCATTCTTGGCCGACACGGTGTACCAACCGGCATCCTCTTTGCAGGCCGGTTGGATGATCATGCACAGGTAGCCGCAGGTGTCCTGGTGCATGCTGTGCCACCCCCCCCAAAAAAAGACGTGAAGAGCAGCGCAAAAAAAATAAAAAAAGAAAAATGTTTTCTTTCCAAGGCGCCCACCTAATTCTGTCTGTGTTGTGCGTAAGTGACTCGTTTTCGCGTTTCCAGAAGATCTGCGGGTATGGGACACCGCTGACGCGACACTCCAGGCGCACCGGATGCCCCTCAGCCACGCTCGTGTTTTGGAGCTTCTCCGAGAATGACGGAGCTTTGTGCAGTTCTTTGGCTTCATAGTGGACATGCAAAAAAATAAAAAATAAATCACACGGTCACTGAGCATCTTTCCCGTGTACTGCGTGCGAATGGTCGCACGCAAACGCTTACCTGCGACGATGAGCTCAAGGTTGAAGGAATTCTGCCCGGCGCGGTTGCTGGCGATGCACGTGTAGATGCCAGCGTCGCGGGCGCCCACGGGCTCGATGACCAGCGAGTGAACGCCGTTCTCGCGCACCAGCATCTTGTGGGCAGAATCGGGCCGGATGGTCTGACCGTTGAGCTGCCACACCAGATCCGGGGTGGGCAGGCCGCTCACCTGCAATCACCACACCACTTTTGAGCATGTGCAGTGAACCAGCAGGTGGAGGATACCATCTCGGATCTAGCCGCCCACGGTGTTACACACGGACGTTTTTCTTTTCTTTGTGCGACCATGTGAAATGCAAGGACGAGTGTTTTGAAAGGACGAGGACGGAGGATGATTATTTCATGAATGACGGAAGGGGGCCCGGGACGCTCCGGTAAAATGGCCATCTCTGCAAATAAGCATGGTGTTACACGGAAAATAAAATAAAATAAAATAAAATAAAATATAAAATAATTAAAAAAATCAAATCAAATCAAATAAAAAATAAAATTAAGTAAAATAAAATAAATAAATAAATAAAATAAGATAAAATAAAAATGAGAAAAATTAAGAAATCAAATGAAAAAATAAAATAAAATAAAATAAAATAAAATAAAATAAAAAATAAAATTAAAATAAAAAATAAAATAATAAAATAAAATTAAATTAAATAATTAATAAAATAAAATTAAGTAATAAAATAAAATAAAAGTTAATTAAATGAAAAAATTAAATAAAATGAAAAAATAAAATAAAATTAAATAAAAAATAAAATAATTAAATAAAATAAAATAAATACAATCAACATTTAAAAAACATTTTTAAAATGTCTTTACGTACAATATGCCCAATATGTGGCACTACACAGAAAAAAAAAATGGTGATCTAGAGGAGTTTTGTTTAAGTGTGTGTGGGCGTATGTGTGTGTCTTTGGCTGACTTCATGCCAACTGGAATTTTCTCTGGAAAGTTTTGGCGGCCTCGGCGTGGCGTGGAGATAAATAAAAGTGTGCTATAAATAGCACTGACATTCAGACGCCGGGCTCGAATCACAGCAGGAAGACGTCGTGTTTTATTACCTTTTGACATTCGCGAAAAGAATTCCTGAAAAGGCGAGACTGGGGGACGACACGTAAGTGGAAAACAAAGAAGAAAAACAACAAATGGAAAAAATTATAAATAGTCGCAATGGCGTGAGAACCAGTCGAGTTCAGACTCAAATGAGATCCATTACAAGCCTTTTGCTTAAATCTTTGTCCTATATTTACGAGTTATTTTACTTTATTTTTTTTAAGGGGGGGTCGGTGCGTCACCTTGCAGTCCATGCGACACAGTCGTCCCTCCTGCACGATGAGGTCGCCAGGCGCCTGTAAGAAGTGTGGGCGGAAGTGGCGCTCTTGGATGTTTTCATTCTCGTCGCCACTGTCTCGGGATCGCGACCTCGGCCTGGAGGTCAATGAAAAGAATGGCTTGAATCAATAAATGATGACACAAACATGAATACAATTTTATGAAAGTAATATTGGACTGTGATGTTTTTGTTGATTCGTACTGAACACACAATTTATTTTATTTGTCATCATATTACTGGGTAAACTTATTTCACATTTAAACTACATTTCCTCCTCATCATCATCATTCAGTCTACAACCACTTCAGTCGCGAGAGAGGAAAGCAAACCAAACGCGCTCTTTCATTAGCGCAACAGATCTGCAAAAAAAGAGTGCTGGAAGCCGCTGCAGGCCCTGACACGTGTGCGTGTGCGTGTGCGTGTGCGTGTGCGTGCTCACCTGCGCATGTGTCCCGGCGCCGAGCGCTGGCTGCGACCTCGCTGGTTGACGGCCTGCACCATCATTCTGCTCGTGCAGCTCACACGGCCCTGTGTGTAATACAAGGAGCAGTCACCAGGGGGCGCTGACAAACTAACAGCCAGCCCGTTTATGACGGGATGCTGACCCCCAAAATCAGTGATCAATGTCAATAATTTGACGACGAACACACAATTAAGCACAAAATACACAAGGTCTTCAAAATTTGAGCATAAAAACAGAGCATGTAGATTCACACCTTTTTATGAGAATGCAACATCGATAGCTTGTCGTCACATCACATCAACAGTTTGTTAAATGCGCAATGTGAACAGTTTTTTGATTTGAGGAAAATGCAACAACTTGTTTTGAGACTAGTGCAACATCAATAATGAGACTTTGTTTTGGGAAAGACCAACGACATTAATTTGTCATCTTTCTGCAAAAGTGCAGCAGCAAATGATGGGAAAGTGTGTTTTTGACCTCCCACCTCGGGATTTCCCGCCATGATGGTGTAGTTGCCGTCGTCGTCGAGGGAGGCGGCGGCCGTGTGCAGCGTGCACGTCCCGTCGGCGGCGCGGCCGATGCGGTAGTGCTCGCTGCGCTTGGAAATCTGCTTGCCGTCTTTGAACCAGTACACCTGCAACACGTACATTCAAGAAATACGAAGATTGGGCATGAGGAGGTAAAGTGAACCTCCAGTTGGAGTCAGTTTCCTTTTTGTCCAAAAGGCCCGTGCTCACCTTTGGTTTGGGGTCTCCGTGCACCTTGCAGCTGAAGGTGACAGGCATGCCCTCAAACACTTTGTAGTGTTTGAGCTTGTTGCGGAAGGACGGCGGCGTCCCGTGGACGTCCGCATGCTCGTCGTCGTGCTCCACGTCCTCGTCCGACTCCTCCACGGGCGAGCGCTCCAGCCGGAATTCGATCTCGCTGATCAGGCGCTGCTCGAAGCTGGACACCTTGTACTCCTGACATGCGCGCGCGCACACAAAGCGAGAGCGACGACTCATTAGCTGCATGCTAACGTCGCCGCATGCGTGGAGCTCAAAAAGCGGCCTTCACAACTTCCTGTCAAGCAGAGCGGGGGAGCACGCTCGGTGCCAAAGAAGCAGGAAGTGCGCTCGCTTCATACGAGTACATCTTATGTCAACAAGATTTTATTCTAATTTTATTAGCGTTTACGAATACCTTTTATGGAGGAAGGAAGGAAGGAAAGAAGCATAAAAAGAAGGAAAAAAAGAACTGAAAGGAGGGATGATGACTTAAGGATTTATGGAAGGAAGGAAGGAAGAAAGAGGCAAGGAGGGAACAAGGACAGACGAGAGAAGGAAGGAATAAAGGAAATAAGCATGAGGATTGTGTTTGAAGGAAGTAAAGAAACATCAAAAGAAGAAAAGAAAGAAGCAAAAGGAGGGAAGGACAGAAAGAAGGAAAGAAGGAAGGAAGGAAGGAAGGAAGGTCTCCACCAGGTCAACACACAAAAACGCAGGCCAAGCAAGATGAAACCCGAACACTTTCCACCCTAATTTGAAACTTCAACCTCATTTAAAACCTTAACCCAGACAAGAAAACTATTTTTGAAACGCGAACCCACGCTAGAAAATATTGTGACTCTCCACTTTCAACCTTCGGCACATTTTTCTTGTATTTTTATTTTATTCGGGAGCCATGAATTTCTTACAGCACGTCGCCGACATTGACGAATGCAAAAAAACGGCGAACGGCGGATTGCGTTGGCCTTTGGAGGTTCCACAAAATCCATCCGGGACAAAGAATGCTTCCATTGAAGCGTGTTGTCGCAAACACACAAAATGGAGGCTGTTATGCGCCCTCGGAATTCACGAGCCACGCTGGGTGGAGGCGACACACACTTTGCATCAACACGCCACTCCAGGGAGGCGGCTGCTGCACTTTACAATGTTTGGACTTTATACACACACACACACACCTGCCCAGAGTCCATACACCTCATCAATGGTCAAATTGAAATGCACATGCGGGACAAAAGTATTGGGACACGTCCAGGAAGTGAAAAGCGCCCACGGTACCCCCGCTCGTTGTGTAGGAGTACCTGTGTGGCGGGCTCCTCCTCGGCGTCCTGCGCCTTTAAGACAGTGGCGGCGTTGTCGGTGCCCAGCAGCCTGCGAGCCATCTTCTCCTCGTAGGTTAGCTTCTGCAAGCACGGACGCATGTGGGGGGTCAGCGCGGGTTAGTGTGTAAGTGGAGCCGCGCGCACACACACACGCGCACACCGAGTTTAGGTCAATAGCTGAATGTTAAGGAGGCCCTGCAGCTGTGGGGGGGGGGCGTTGGCGGGGGGGCGCGCACACGCACGCACGCACACACCTGTTGGCCGTTGCTGAGGCGCTCCTCTTTAAAGCGCAACTTCCTCTCCAAGTCCTGGATGACGGCGTCTTTGGAGCCCTGGATGTCCGAGTCGGAGGCCATGCGAGGCGTGCGAGTGGCCGGCGACTTCTTGGGGAAGGCTTTGCTGCACGGACAACACAAACACGTGTGCGCGCTCTTTTTAAAATGCAAATATGAAATATGGACAAATCTATTTTTAGGAATCACTTAAATATAATTGGCTACTACAGGCAAAAAACAATTTTTTTATTTGAATTTTAGGAGTGATATGCTCCCTCTTGTGTGTTCAACATGAAGAGAAAATATACTCTCTTAATGCTAGACATTTTTAAATTTTTTTAAAAATTAAAAAAAAAAAATTCCACATTTTTTTCATATAATTACTGTTTTTTTTCCAGATTTGCTAAATTTTAAAATCATGTTAATAAATACATTAAAAAGCTCAAATGTGTTCTTGAAAAATGTATTATTTGTAAATCACTCGACGTACTATTTAAAATAATGCCAACTTGATTTCGTATATTTGAAATCACGCTTAAGTGAAGGATGACTCGTTTTATTTGTACTTTTCTTTAGTCCACGCAATCGGGCCCGTTCTATTTGCCCCCTCGCTGGCTTTTATCTTCATTTGTCCAGCTCAACATTCCTCAGCAGGTCGTCTTATCTCTAGCCGGCGAAAGAAAGAATGCCGGGATGAAGGGAGGGAAGTGAACTGATAAATATTTACTGGCATAAAGTGGAGAAAAAAAAACTAAGTTGACAGCTCACGCAGCATAAGCATGATAATAAGATGTGTGGGCGGGCCTTAAGGAGCCGTGCTCGCCCACCATGACGCTTGCTTTTATTTCTAAAAATAAACTTCTTGTTATTATCATTTTAATAGTTGCTCAGGTTAACATCCGATCACTGCTCCCGTTTTTTTCAAGATGGTCATAAGCAACTGATGTCATTTCCTGAGGACAGAAATGACAAAATGGCCGAGGAAATACAAATGGAGCTTTGACGTCTTTGACAGTAAATAAATTAATCACTGAACATATTCTTGTTGAAACTTTTTTGGGGTTGACTTCCCCTTTAAGGCTGCGCTCATAAACATGTCATGATGAAGGCAATTTCTCCTCTTGTCACTTCACGCAACAGAAATGAACAGAACCACTAGAAATAATCCAGAGTCAACCCAATCCCAAATTGTGATGGATTCGGGAACTCACACAGTGCCGTTTCCCTTGGGGAGGCCCAGCGCATTGACCGAGGGGCTACTCGGCACGGTGGGCGTGGCCGGCAACACCGAGGACAGGAAGCTGGAAGCCGGAGATGGCGGCATGGACGAGAATGGCGAAGACGCGTCCGAGAAGGCGGGGGACACGCACGCAGGTGGGGGAGGAGGTGGAGGCGGCGGAGGGGGGGGAGGCGGTGGAGGGAAGTCCTGGACGCCGGCCGACGGCGAAGGCAGGTTAGCAGGCACGAAGAAGGGCGGCGGCGGCGGGGGCGGGAAGGAGGGCGAGCCGGGCGAGTCGAGGCCCTTGGAGAATTGCGGCGCGGCCATCTTGCCTAAAGCTTTATGTGAGGTGGGCGGCGACAGGGGGGACGACAGACTGGAGGCCGAGGACCCCGAGGAGTGGGTGGCGTAGCCGCCGCCGACCCCGCCGGGATTCTGCGCGGCGATAAACTGCTTGGGCCGCGCGTAGTTAAAGGTGCCGGCCTGCATGGTGGCGCTGCTCTCCAACTCCTGGAAGGAGGGAGGAGGAGGGAGGGGCGGAGAGGGCGAGTCAGACGGGAGCACTTCCTGCGGCGGAGGCGGGACTTCCTGGTTGTGCTGCTGCCAGATGGCGGCTTCCTGCTGCTCCAATAGAATTTGCTCCTGAAGCTGCTTCAGCTGCAACGCGTTTCTACATTCAGACAAACACAAAACATACATTCATCAGAAGTTTCATTTCTTTTTTTTTCAAATCATCAGAATAGCGAACACAAAATAAAAATGACATCGCCACCTCCTGGCCTGGCATGCAAAGTACATCCAATTTGATCCACATGAGAAGAAATCTTTGTGACAGTTCCAAGTTGTTGTCATGTAAGCATTCACTAAGATTGCAATCAAATCCCGCAGTTTCCTCTTTTCATGACGCAGCGAGTCAACCATGCTGACGACCGCACCTCACCACGCAAAGCTTCACCATCTGGGCGCAAAACACGCAATTGAACAGTCCGAAATAAAACAGCAGCAGTGAGAGACGCGCGCGCGTGGCAAACAGCAGGAAGCGCCGGTGTGACATTTATCTCCTTCGAGCATTTGTCAACACGTTTTTTTAGGCACTCTTTGCGGACAGCGGCCGGCTGATAAGATATCGGCGCTGCGCTGCCTTTCCTTCCCGCAAGTCACACACACAGACTAGGATATTAAAACCGGACTACAATGACACCCTCAAATCAAACACAAATGTTTTTCATGAAAGAAAAAAAAAACTGGATGATTATATTTTTTTTTCTAAAAGCTTACAGTAAATACATCATTAAATGTATTGTAAAGAAATGAAAACTTTTTTGGCTCACTTTTTGCTTCAATTCAATGGACCTTGTGCTGCTCCTTTTCTTTTGACTCCGGATTATTTTTAGTTTTGTTTATTTTTATCAAAGCATAGCGTCTTTTTTATTGGGGCGATGGAGTATTTCGAGTCATTCCGTTTATTTCTGTTATCCGTTTAGCATGAAAAAAAAAAACGCTTCAATTGTCATTCAACACCAAAAATGACAACAATAAACATGAAATGCAGGTCAGTTTAAGGTTGGAACTTTGAAACTAAACTAAGTGCACGAGTCCCCCATGGTTTAGTTCACGTACCCCCCCTCAATCTTTTCCAGATGTTCAACAATCACAAACAGTGAAAATAGTTTTTCAACAATCCCGCATCCCTATAAACTGTAATATGAATTGGAAAAAATTTTTTATATATATATATATATATATAATCTCTTTTTTCTTTTTTTTTTAAGGACCACATGCTCGCATTGTCCAGCACGTAATGTATATAAATTTGCTCCTTGCATTCCCCAAAGAGCGAAAGAGTGCTTTTACTGGAATAGTTTGGCAGCTGACGGGCGTTCTTCAGCAGCTCGATTTCCTTTTTTGGCGGTGCCGAACACTTGAGCACCAGCGGAGAGAGGAAACTTTTTCACCGCGGCCTCGTCTCACGACACTCCAGACACAACACCGCAAACGCGTTCGACAACAATTCATCCATCCAGCCCACTTCGTGTCCATCATCTTGCTAAGACAAGAAAAGCTCATGCTCCAAAGCATACCACATCGTGTCGCGGAAAGGAGCCATTTATGATCCTAAAAATACCACATTAGATGTCAAAAGTATGAAAGAAAGCAGAACAAAAAGTTCAAATACCCCAAAAATATCAACTACATTTGAAAAAGTCGACAATCCTCAATATGTCTCACAACAAGACAGCCAAGTGTGATTAAAAGGACCGCCAGTGCTCACACATCCCGAGGCCCAACTCAAGAGGCAAGTGTTCCGCCGTCTCCATGACGACGCAGCTGCGTTTGCGCTCTTGGGCAGAGCCGAGCGGCCCGCAAGTCACTTTGAAGGCGCTGCCCTCGGCCTGCTCCTCATTCCGGCTGTGACACCGCATTTCGGGCTGGCTCTGCTTTCTGTATAAATAGCTGCCGCCGCATCACCGCAGCTGGCCGCCGCATTTTACAAGCCAGCTGATGACCAAAAAGTTTTTAGGACAGGAAGTTGATTAGTGGGCACGGACGCTAATGAGGCCATGCTGGATGTTTGCAAACAACGTCAGGCAAGTGTTACATTCAGGGGGCGTAGGAAATGTGACTGTTCGCTAACAACGGACTCTCAAATGAGCGAGTCAGACGTCACTAAACTGCCGCACAAGCTTTATTCAGGCCTCCGACAGGAAACGCCTCATCATTTCCCAACAGTGGCTTGACACCCATCACATCTGCGTCCTGTGATGACGCTTCGACGGTCATGTGACTTGTGCCAGCCAATTGGCAAAAAAAAAAAGTTAGGCTTGAATTGATTGCCAATAATTGGATAAGTATTTAAATGAGTCCCCAAAATAATTAAAATAAAAATGAAAATTGCAAAAAAAAAAACAATTAAAATAAATAAAAAGAATGTCAATAAAACAAATAAAAATACTAAAATTTATAATTGATCAAATAAAATGCTATTTCTTTTGGACAAATAAACAAAAAAAGGGAAAAAACAAGATGCTGAATATAAAATTTAACAAAGTAAAAAAATAACAATACTAAAAAAATTGAAAACAATATTAAAAACGTCTAAAAGTGTTATATTTAATACTTAAAACTATAACGATAATAAAATAGTTACAGTGCCTGAGAGTGAAACAGAATAAGAATATGAATAAGAATATAATAACCACAAGCACATAATAAAATAATTGCTAAGACTGATAATGAAGCGTGCACGAGTTCATAACCGCTCCAGCTTGAGTTCCCAAATATGGTTCCTTGCCGCATTCAATGACCAATTTGACCCTGAAAATAACTTTTTTTTTTTTGGGAAAGAAACGCTTATGTAATTAAGTCATAACTCAAAAGTTGAAAGCCTCGCTGGCAGCTTTGGCAACAACTATGCTGATAGGAATGTTCCGGGACAATCTTAGCTGACCGTTGCCCTCCTAAACACGGGACGCTCAACATGTCACACGTTTGGAAACAAAACAAAACCAAAAAAAAATAAGTTTTATTCCTCACTTTCCTGCCTTGTCAGCTGACTTGGAAAAAAAACTTTCTAGCGAGGCCCATTCCCAAAGCAACTCCCCCCCCCCCCTCCAAACCCGCCTTCTGGTTCTCTGTGGCCTCTAATTGCACACGCACGCACGCACACGCACAAAATAGAACCAGACTGTTTTCCTTTCAAAGGCAGCACAGAGAAGCTTTTTCTTCCTTTTGCAGCTCACATTTCACGTCCGCCACCATCTTTCTGCACCTTCATCCATCCTCCTCCTCCTCCTCTTCTCTCTCAATCGCACAAGGAATGCCCGACGCATTCTTCTCCGGATCGCAACAGGACAGCATCTCCATCAAATGGGATTAGCAGCAGCAGCAAGAAGAGAAGAGGAGGAGGAAGTCGTTCAACAGTTTGTTGTGAGAAGGAAAGCAAACAAAGCGGAACGCCACCTTGGCCTCATCCAGAACACACAAACACAAGAAAACTATTTCGACTTCATCAAACACAAGTTGAGCCGCAACTCTCAGCCCAAAGCAAACGATCGGGACAGTTTTACCTTTGAGCGTTGGGCGTCCTCTCGGTGCACGAGCGTGCAGATGTCTGCGGCCCTGCCAGGTAGGAGCGACCTATATAGAGAGCGCTGGCGGCCCAGACGCTGACAGACGCGCTCTGACTCCCTCCCTCTCTCTCTCTCGCTCGCCCGCTGCATGAGTCAGGCTGTCTGCCAGGCTGGGCCTCCTCCTCCTCCTCCCTCGGCCTTCACAATAAAAGAACTTTCAGAGTAAAACATCTTCCCTGCCATGTCTCCAGTTGTTTGGCTGACTTTTCCCTGCAAAATCACACACCGGAACATCTAATAATCCAAAGTATACCACATCATATGGCAAGGGAAAAACTTGTTGGCTAAAGTATTCCATATTATCTGTCCGCTATCTACCGTATCAAAAAATGATCCAAAGCAAGCCACATCATATTTCCGACCATCCATTGAAAAGGAAATGTGACGTTTGTAAACGTTCCCGCCTCGATCACAACAAAGCGCGTTCCGAGTAAATAATCTTCACTGCGATGTCTCCGATCACTTCACCGTCTTTGTCCTCAAAACGCGACACCGTTTGACGTGTGACGGGGCTCATAATGGAAGACGGATTGAAGGTGTCGTTCTCAAAAGTATCATGTGACACGGGCCACAAATGCAAAGACACACGAGTCGTCGTTTGTGGGATTGTGTGCGACATGCTGGTTTTCGGTGACCCGCGTAGAAGTTTGAGCTCACTTTCAATGAGCAGAAGACAAAGCTCGAGCACCCAGAGGGAAGAAAATGTTGCCATAATAGAGCTAAAGAATCGATATTGCCGTCTATGGGAAGAGGAAACGCTCATGATCCAAAGCATTCCACATCATAGGGCCATCATAGGAAAAATGAGTGCATCAAAGCATGCCACTAAATGTGTCCAAAATTGAAATATCTGTGAAAACTGAAATGCTCTGCTCCAATGCATACCACATCATATTTGTCAAACATTTACACAAAGGAAATGCTGGTAATCCAAAGCATACCACATCAGATGTCCATCATCTATCAATCGAAATACAGACAAGAACATCTCAAAATCCAAAGCATACCACATCATTGGCCCCAAAATGATCCGTCGATGAAAAACGGAGACCGCATGATCCAATAAAACAAGAACAAGGTTTATTCGTTTCATTTTTTTTTTTTAAGTTCGGCGGGCCGGATTAAAACGTTGAACGGGCCGCATGTGGCCCCCGGGCCATAGTTTGCCCACGCCTGATAAGGAACAAACGAAAACTCAATACCAAGGAACATTCTGTGCTCTGTTGTCAGGTGATAACCGTTTCAAGATGAGCGATCTTTGAAGTGCATTCAAAAGGAAATACGCGACGTACACAAAGCTTGGAGCGGGACGACGACTTCTCAATGTCCAAAGCACTTGACGTGTCCAGTATTCAGTTTCTGGACATTTTTTTAAAACAATCCCTTTGGGAATGACTCATTTCTATTTTGGTGTGCAACCCCCCACGCTTTCAGTGTTTTCCAGCCTGTTGCTGAGTCACTGTTGATGGAGGTCCAATGGAGTGACGGTCCAAGTGGATTTCTGTGTGAGTGTGTATCGGCGTCGGGGTCTGGGGTCAATATGCGAAAATAATTTGAGGCCAGGGACTCGGAGTCATTGCTTTTGTTGACTCACTACAGTTAGCGAGAGGCCAGTCAAAGTGTAAAACATTTTCATTTATCAGACGAGCAGCTGCAAACCGTCATGACGCAAGAACTCAGATTGAGCTCTCGATCAGGAGAAGAAATTGAAGGACCAAGACAGGATTCAGGGCCGAAGTTCATATTGTAAACGAAACAAGAATCACTTAACACCTCAATTAGAATCAGGATCACAATGAGGATGTTTTTTCAGAAGATGAGAATCTGAATTAGTCTTGTGCTCAAAATTAGAAAAAAGGATCAAGATTGAGGATCAGAATCAGGATTAAGACTGGCCTCAGAATTGAAACCAGGATCAGATACAGTTTGGTCTTGTGACCAGGATCGAGATTGAGAGTAGATTCAGAATGGAAGCATTACAATTGTTGAAGATGAAGATCAGCATTTACATTCACATTGTGATCAGAATCGCGATCCAGACTAAAACCAGGACTCCTTTCAGAATCTGGACGTAGAGCCAGAGTCAGATAAAAAATAATTCAGAATTAGGATTTCAACTAGATTGATATCTGAATCGGAAAAAGGATAAAGATTGTGATCTGATTTACGTCCAATGTCAGGATCACATCAGAACCGGTATTAAGACCAAAACTAGAAACAGATTTAAAACCGTTATTAACATTGACATCGGGTTCAGGATCAGGATAAAAATTTGAGATTAGCATCGACATCAAGATTTAGATTTAGATTGTTCTTCGAACCAGGATGGAGACTCAAACCAGAACTAGGATCGAAATCTTGATTTAGATTGACATCAGATTCAAGATCTGGAGGCAGACAAAATGAAAAATGTATACTGTAGCTCATTTCTGCATGACGCCACACGCGTTGCACCTTGAACATGATGACACGACAATTTAAGAAATTTAAAGTTAAGATAATGGACGTTCCTCGGATTTCTGGCAATGATGGCACTGAAGTGCAGTTTACAAACGTGTGTTTTGTCGTCCTCCTTTGGATCAAATGCGATTCCCTCCACTTATCTGTGTGTGGTGGTCCGTGTTTAGCATACCGGAACGTTCTTTCCGGGGAACCGCGGCGTCTGCTGTCTGTGAGCGGACCGTTTAGTTTCCATGCTGTCAACTCGTAAACATACGATTCCACTCAGGTCTTCCGTGACCCGCTTCTAGCGTTCTGTGCAACCCCCCCCTCTCCGTCCCGCGTGGAAGGTCAGCTCCGACGGCTCTCTTCCTTTTTTGGAAACTTTCTCCATTCCATGCCGGTCATTCTAGCCTGACTGGCCAATGGCGTGGCGAGCCGGCCTGGCCTCTCAGCCAATCCGGGGCCTTGCAAGTCCATTTAAGGACGGCCCATCTCTCAACACAGGAGGCCGATGGGACATTATAGGATTTTTCTTGACTCTCGTTCATCTTGATTTCTCTCCCTCCCCCGTCTCGGGCCTCTTTCTGTTGTCTTCCTTTAGGAAAGTGAGCCGCTCTCACTTTCGCTTGCCGGTGAAACCACATCCGAAGCACACATGCTGCCGATTTTTGCAAACAAAACCACAAACAACACCTCAGCGAGGGAGCCATTGTGAAGACTTCATTAGAGAGTTGATTACTTCCACTTCCACAAACATGCCGTGAGTCACGGCGCAGACATTCCACCGATGCCCGGCAGCCAAAGCCGTCGTCTCGATCAGCAACACAGAGAATTGAATGGGAAGAAGGCGAAACAATTGAAACCATATTTCATCGAAACGTTTGAAATAAATCCTCACATAAAGAGAAGAATAAGGATCAAAATTGAAACCAGAATTGTTCGCAAAAGCAGAAGAAGACGGGCTCAAGATTGAGATCAGAATCAGGTCTGAGTGAGATACGAATAAAGACCTGATCAAGAATGTCGTTAAGATCAGAATCACAGCAAGTATCAGAATCAATACTGAGACTAAAATCAGGATCAGGTTTAAAACTGTGACCAGAACCAGAATAAGGAATGAATCAAATCTAGACTGAGTTCTGATCTGAACTGAATTCAATCAATCTCAGCACAAGATCAAGTTTGAGGATTGTAATCGGGAGTAGAACCAGATTATGTTGCTCATTTTTGTTAACACATAAACATGACCAATTTAATCTTAAACTTTTTGAATTTCGTATTTTTTGTTCGGAACATAAGCTTCTCATTTTTTTTGTATGACCGTATTTTCCGGACTATGAGCTGCTACTTTTTTCCTCGATTTGTGACCATGCTGCTAATACAACGCTGCGGCTTTTTCTTTCACCAGTAGGGGCGATCTATAGTTCGGAAAAAATGCTACATTTTTTTTCTTCTCTTGGGTCTGTTCTGTTTTAATTAGCAACATTTGTTTCTGTACCTTTATGTGTATTCACAGTACAAAATCGTTCTGTACTTGCAGTAAACAACTTTTTTTTTCAACATTGAAAACTGCGACTTGTATATATTTTATTTTATTTATTTATTTTTTCAAAAAAAGAGTTTATAGTTCAGAAAATATGGTAGATTAAAACAACCATGACTTTTTTCGGGGGATTTCAACTTACCAATTGAAAATGGAAAGAATTCACGAGACAAAGTGTTGCTATCGCTAATGCTAATGCTGAACCATGACGATTGCGGGGGCTTCGATTAAAATCCGCATACAAGCGGCAGCTGGCAGACGATCCCGGTCCACGAAAACATTGTTATGCCAACGGAATGCTTTTCTTTCCGGGATTCCCCTCTTTTCCTTTTTTTTTTTTAACCCTTTCATAACGCTATCAAGTCTCCCAGCGGCGCCTCCCTGGCGGCGGGTATGAAGCCCACCACCCTCTCTCCACCCTCCCCAAGCGTGCAGACAAGCGGCGGTGCAGGTACTCACAGCTTTGGTTTGGGCTTGGTGGGAAGGGGCGGAGCCTCCCTCCCGGGCGACGGAGACTGCTTTCCTGTGGTGAGAGGTGAGCGCGATGGGACAGGGATTGGAGTGCGGTCAGATCGCGGTGGAGGGGGAGGCGGAGGAGGAGGCGGGGGCGTGGCTTCTGCGGGTGGAGATGGTGGCGAGGCGGGTTGGCCATTGGGCACGCAGCTCATCTCATCGTGCCGTTCCTCGGCCTCCGGCGCCCAAAGCGCCACTTCCTGAGGCGGCATCTTGGGTGGCAGTTCCAGCATGCTGATCTCTGTGGGCGGGGGCGGCGGCGGTGGCGGCGGGGGGAAGGACGCCCCATCCTCTAGTGCAGAACTATCTCCAGACACGCCATTACTGGAGGAGTCCTCGGCTCCTGAGAGGAAATAAACATCAGGGAACGTGGGAATATTTCATTTATTTCCCCCTCTCATTCTGGCTTTCATCTAACTCGGTGTCTGTTTATCATCTCATCTGCAAGAGCCCCCCCCCCTCAAGTTCAGGCACTTCCTGTTTACTCAACCCTCCCTCTTGACTGTGATACACTAAAGGTACAACCTCAATCCTGATCTTGATTTATGTCCCAATTCTGATGTCCATCTTAATCCAGATTCTGATCATTTAAAAAACAATCTTGATGCCGGACCTAATTCTGATCAAATCTGATTTGATGGAGGATTTGCTTCCAAGAATATTCTGAACTGTTGTCATAAAACAGGTGTATTTAATTCTTTGTAAGAGTCCCTCGTGACCCAGGTCTCTACAAGCCCTCGCTCAACGACCACAATAGTGGACAACACAAAGACGTTGGACACACCGGCTGTGACTGTGAGTTGGGCGGAGGTGTTCACAGAACCATACGGGTTGGAGGCGGTGCAGCAAAACACGCCTCCATCTTCTGGGAAGGCCTCGGCAATCACCAGGGTGCAGATCTCATCTGAGGGAAATAAAACAGTCGAATCATATTAGAATTGTTATAAAAGTCCAGTGGATCCAAGTCGATGATATGTGCCGCGGCGTCCCACAGGGATCATTTTTAGCTCATCTGACATTCATTAATCTTGAAAATTAACTTTGAATTTTTCCTGATTTTATTCACCAGCCCAGGCCTCTTAAAGGCACACATGAACAGCACACAATAACTTAATGACACTCCAGAAAAGCAGTTTATATCTCTACATTTTATTTACAAAATATGTCACTTGTGACGTATTTTGTACTGCATCTGAGCCCTGATGTCATTTTAGCTTTACTACTTCATGCTTCATCTCCCTTTTTTCTAAACTGCTAATCTTTCACCGAGACTCCTTTTGATCGGCTGCACCGCTCGAATGTGCGGAGTGTGAACGTGGCCCCGGGGGCTGCAAAGTGGAAACGAGACACCGACTGCAATGCTGACACGCTATCGCTTTGCAAATGAGACATGACAGGCATATTAGACGCGCAAGCGGTTTTTATGTCGTTCGCTCCGTGCAGGTGAGTCACAGTCTGAAGTGCTCACACCTGAACGTGTTGTGATTCAGAGTGTTTACGTCGTCTGACTACACTCTGGGCCATTGTTAAGTCAGACAGACAATCATAGGACATACCTGACTCCGCCACAGATCGGGGTTCTGATGTACATTTCAAACCGAGAAAAAAGAAAAAAAAAATCAGTCATTTAATTACCCAAGTATGTTAAAACACGTGAGAAATTGATTAAATAAATCCAACGTTATGCAATAACGGACTTGTGAACAGTGCTGATCTAATATGAGAAGAGATTATTATAAAATTAAGATTAGCCTTGTTAGCATTCCAAGGTAAAAGTCACGTACTTTTCTGGAGAATCCGAAAATCCGGCGAGTCCAGGATCTCCTCGCCTTGTCGGTACCACTTGACCTGCAGAGGGGGGCCCCCACGGACCCTGCACTCCAGAACCACGACCTGACCTTCGGAGGCCTGTCCATCCTGCAGCAACTGAATGAAAACAAAGAAGAAAAACGGCAACAAAATGCGCTATTTAAAAGTGATCAAACATAAGGAAACAAAGAAAAATATCTGTCAAAAAATGGAAAAAAAACTCTAAACAAAATTGGACCAATATAAAGTAGGAAAATAAGCACCCACAAAAACTGAGCAAAAAAATAGATGGCAAAAAAAACAAAACAAAAACAATCTGACCAAAAACAGCAGCAGTGGCAGCAAAAATAAAGGCAAAAAAAACAAAATCACAGAAAATTCTTTAAACAATATAAATCGAGGTCATATCAACAACAAAAAAAATCACTGACCAAAAATCTAGCAAAAACAAGGCAAAATTATGGCAAGTAAATTTCAGAAATAAAAAAAGAATATCGCAAAATCTGTCCAAATTGTGTATTTAGACTTACTTTGGTGAACAAAGGTGGACCTGAGCTGTCGCCGCCATACAGTGATGAAACCGGGCTCTGCGTCTAAAGGGACCCCAAAAAACCAATGACACAATATATCGAAAGTCGTGGCTCAGAATTCAATTCCAGGATATTCACCCGCTGTGGCGGTTGCGACAGCGATTGGACCAGCGTGGAGCGATGAGGCAGCACCTCCGGAGTTTTGGGCGATGACGACCGTATGGTCAGGGACATGGAAGTGGTTTTCTTCTGCAGTCTAAGAGAAAAGGGGAAAATATATTTTTGATGTCTTACGACACTTCTTTTTGCTATAAAAAAAAAGAAATAAAAATTTTGCTGCACTGCAGTTTTTGGTTTTACCGATTCAAATTTGACCCAAACCGTTTTTAAGTTTTGAGGGCTGTGATTAATGGTGACGTGATAATTTGTTGCAAGGTGACGTCAACCTCATTTACTTTTAAGTGGACAGCAGGTGAGGAGGCATAAAAAAGACGTACACAGGCATGCTTGCCGATCTGGACTTTGACGGCGAGCCTTCTCCGTCTGAGTCTGACGATGACGCTCCTGAAATGAAAGATTTGATGATCATAAATTCCTCCATCAATCAAGCAAGCTCTTCAGGACCAAATATGGTTAAAGAAATTAACGATAACTTCAAGCATATTTGAAGAAGTGTGATGTCTTATTTTTGTCTTGATCGTCATGATGAATCCACAAATTCATTCAATTATTCTCCCCAAAAATGCCATTAATCCGGTGCTTCTCAAATAGTGGGCTGGGCCCATCTGGAGGGGTGCGGTGTGATGCTGAGGGGTGTGACCATGGGGAAGATGCTTTTTTTCCGCCGTATTACAATAAAGTGTAATTACACATCCACGCCAGTAGTTGGCAGTGGCGCTCTCCTTGCTCATTGTGCTCAGTGAGTATTAACTCTTGGGGACCTTCGATGTAAACCTCGGCCGAGGTGTTGTCCGCCCCGAGGCTGTTGGAGGCCACGCAGGTGTAGCGTCCCGTATCGTCCTCAAAGGCCTCGGCGATCACCAGCGTGTGGAGCTCGCCATCTCGCCAGATGTTGATGTCGGGGGAGTTTTGCAGCTCGCGACCCTCGCAGAACCACCTGCGCAACAAACGGAACATCATCAAAAGAATCGCTCGGCGCATTTCGGAGACTTGAGGAGTTTGTTGCACTGAGCGCTTGCATCATCATCATATCGTGTCACACCAGTGGTTTATCCATATTTTTGCCCTGTCTGTGACCTTTTGTAGGTCTGGTGGAGTGATATATACAGGGCTTATTGGACAGCAAGCAGAGCAAGAGATATGTCCCACTGGAAATATTTCCAGTTCCTGACAGACACAAGGTGAATTAACAAATAGGATTATATAAAAAGAAAAACAATTGTTAATTAATCATATTGTCACATTTTTATTGTGTGATTAAGATGGAGAAGAATGCGCCTCAAAATCATAAAAATGGATCTTTGACGTCTTTTGCCGTCAATGGCAGTAAATGCTTCGCAAAGAAAATAAAGTTATTGGAAGTCTTTTACGCCTTTGTGTTTGAGATTTTGTTCGAAACACGCGACAGAGACCTGCGGATCTCGTCACAACTCATTCACACCCTTCATAAAAAGGCACACACACAAATACAATCGCACGCACACCTGCCCACGCCCGTCTGAGAGTCACGCGGCAAACGCCAGCCAAGCCTGGGGAGGAAGCGCAAATTTACGGGAAGCAGAACCGCCCTTTCCCTCCACCGGTCCCAAACGTTGATTGATGAAAGGCATTCGTGTAGATCACGATAATCAACGTAAAAAATAAAAAAAAGGAAAACATTTAGCTCGAGATTTTGGTGAAGCAAGTAGGGTATCAAATCAAATCAAAAGGTATTGTAAATTATAGCTTCATGCAAACTTTCAATTGTTGTTGAACCAAATAAAATAACAACTAGTATGTGTCGCTCACGCACATATTTCTGTTAATTATTGGCCATCTTTGTAATATCGTGACCCTTTCGCGACATTGACGCTGGAGGATCGACGGCGGACAACTTGGGCGGGAGAAAGTCCCCGTGGAAACTTAGTCAGGCGTTGGCGAGAGAGGAAAAATGTGCAAATGATGATGACGGGTGGAGCAGAACCCGGCTGGGCTTGTTGCGCCGACTTATCGCCACAGGAAGTGCTCAGACTTGGCCGACACCTCTCGTTTTAACGCGTCACAATAAGCGGCAGACAAGCGAGGTGTTTTTATATGAATGGAAAAAAACGGGAGGGCCAGAAACCACTTTGATGACTTTGAATGGACTCGTGAATGAAATAAAGTCGCCTTGCCTTGACTAATGTCATGTAAAACATAAAAATAGAACACACACACATATGACACTCGGCCTTGTAAAGTGTGTAAGCTAGCATGACAATCTAAATCTCATCACACAAATTCTTTAACACTCGGAATAACTTTTTGCTAACAAGCTAAGTGTATGCTAGCTTAAAAAGCTAATGGAGCAGTCAAACGGCAACAACAAAAAATAAGTCACACTACACAAAGTCCAAAACAAAGTCGTTAGCTCACTTAAAGCTAGCCGTGCGCCACTCTTTGAACGCGACAAGCCAGACGGCAAAACCGATCTGACGAAAAGCAGAAGAGTCCGCAGCTGAACGGGTTAGAATGCAGCCGACAATAACGTCCCGGATTAATCAACTTTAATGGTCCGGCATCATCACACATGATTACTCCGCCAAAGTCGGCGAGAACAGATGTTAGCGTTTATTTCCGGATGGCGTGCGTCAGTTAAAAACATCAATCAATCAAAAAAAAAAATCATTTTAAGAGGAAGGGAGGGCGCATGAAAGTAAAGGTGGAGATTCGTTTCTTGGCCCCGGTGTAGCCTCACCACCCATTTCCTCAGAACACAAATGCCGTTCGGAAAGGCCCGGTCGGTGAGTGAGGGGCCTTCCACCTCCACTTTGGTGAAACACAAAGCCAGCCAACATGCATGCCATCTTGCTCATCATCCGACGTTCTGTCAACGTGCACGCACACAAGCAACAGTCCAAATCAAATTTGGAAGTCTGAACCAACCACATGGACATTTGTAAAAAATATGTAATAACAAGAGTTGGATTGATCATGCGACTGGAAATGATTTGGACAGATTTTCAGCTGATTGAAATCGTCTGAAAATTTTCCAAATTATTCATGTCGATCATAAAATATTTGATTTGCTTGATTTACAGACCTATAAAAAAAAAAATCATCATGTTGCAAGACATTTTACAAATGATTACAAAATTAATAAAAGTGAAATTTACAATAAGATTTTTTTACATAAATTAATTTTATAGTAAAATAAATTTTACTGTATCAAATAATTGGTCAATTGATCGATTAAAGGAATTTGAAAAGATACGATTAAAAGTCTGCATTTAATATTATCATATTGTTCAACTACATATCAAAATAAACACATATTTATTAAATACTTCATTCAAATTAAATATGACGAATATTGGATTGTTACCATAATATTCAAATAATCCATAATGAGATTTCACATACACGTTTGAATTTTTTTTTTTTTGTCGCACCTCATCTCTGAATGATCTGGCACACGTGGCCATTTGAAAAATTTTCCATTGAGGAAAAAAACGTTTGTCTACCATCTGAACCAAAACCATCCAAAAACGAAAGAAAACAAAAGTTATTGCGCGCTGGCCTTCCGAGTGCGTGCAAAGAAGCACCTTGGCCTGCGCTCACCCTGTTTTTATTTTTGCTGCCGCTCACGGAAAATCCGCCGGAGTGGCTCTCTCGTTTGACCGCAAACCTTAAAATCATCTCCATCCAGATGGCAGACATGCAATCTGGACAGGAAGCGTGGGAGAACGCTCACAAGCAAACACACTTCACATAGGATGCAAAAATAAAATACAAAATCTGGGCCGAAGAGAACGTACTTTTGCCGATTTGTCTGTTGTTGCTCCAATGAGTTCAAGCAGAGTGCAGCTGGACTCACCGAGCTCGTCTTTAGACTTAATTACAAACTACAATCGAGACGTCCAAAGGGAGACAGAGCGAGAACGCGACTCCTCACTCAGAAGACAGATGAGCTTTCGGCTTTTCTACACTAACGCAGCAATGAACGCTCTTTAAAGGAGAATTTTAACCAAGTACAGTCCTGAATTTTCCCTGGTTTGTTTTGTACACCAAAGAATTTCTGAAGTTGTTTTTACAGTTTTCAACAAGGCAATAGATTCTTTTCTTAGAACGATTTTCTTGGCAGCATCGACGTGACATCCTGTCAAAAGTCACACTTTCAAACTGTTTGTGTTTTTGTTTTTTTGTGACAGACCGACGTTGCCTTTTAATTATCTTAGTGTCGCCAAACAGACCAGGAGGATTTTTGTTTTCGAGTTGTTCATAAAAGCTTGCATGGCACAATATCATTTGCTAGCTCGATCCAAGCGGCAACACGACGAACGTTAAGTGAAATGATACAACATAAACTTTTTTAACGCTGTTCCCATCTGCTCACAAGTGTCAAGCCTATGCTAGTGTGAGAAGCTAACGTCGCTAGCCCCATCTGAAAATTAACTACTAATGAAAATGAAGTGAAAAAAACACACACACACGCAAAATACTACCTTTTGGTCAATGAGTGACAACAAATAATGTCTGGTAAAATGCTACGACATAAACTCCTTGCTCACAATGACTAGCCTAGCCAAGTGCGAGAAGCTAACATACCGGGAGTCATCAATGCCTTCTATGCTCTTTTTTTTTTTTTTTGGGTCGAACAGCACAAACAGATAATGCAGATCAAAGTCTTTTATTTACAAAAATCTGATCCAAACCAGATGTGGCACCTTTTGATCATATGGAACAAGCAAATGGAGGCTAGCGTGAAAAGCCAACAGCTAACGTTTTCCTTCAGCGTGCCTCTTCGTCAAACGGCCCAACAAGATGGATTCAAATGAACCAAACCTGTCACAACCCATCCCAAACTGTCATTTGTGTACAAAAATGTTGGTCAAATACCAATAAATAAAGCTACAGTTGCGTCTCTGATCTTCAGCTAACATACTTGGCTCGTTAACTTGGAAGTAATTAATCACAGATTTTTCAGCAGGGTCTGTAATTCTTCTTGTTGGGACAATCACGACTTGTGCGCCAAAGAGGGACAAACGGAGGCTCGCCAGAGATGATAAATGCAAGAATGCAGCGCAGTAAAAGAGAGGAAGGGATTTCATGCAGCGAGGGGTTCAGAGGTCAGCCAGAATATTTCGGACTCGACGGACAGCTGCGGGATGACGAGCTGGGTTGCGTATGCAGCAGATATGAAGGGCGCTAAATCGGAATTGGCGGCTAACACTTGAAGATTCACGCATAAGTCATGCGGGAATTCAAAGACGGAACAAATAATGCTCGCAATCTGGAAAAATTAATGAATCCAGATTGTAAATCAATTGTCAAAATATCATTTACACCTGGCTACAATTTAATGAAAGAAAACTGTTTAAAAAAAAGGAAAATAGAAAAATAGTTCACAAAAATATAAAATATATGTAATAAATAAAAATAAATCAAAATAAAAGAATAAAAATAGAACTCAATTTGAAAAAATACCCAATTACAGTACGTACAAAAATAAATGTGAAAACATACAAAAACACAACATAAACATAACAGAAAACAAATACAAAAATATTAGAAAATGAAAATTAAAACAAAAATTAAAAAAAAACAATGGATGGATGGAGACAACACAAAACCGATGAATAGATAACAAAAATATAGGAAAATGCATTGGGAAAAAAAACGAAACTATTAGACAAAAATACCACTATTTCAGAGATAACAAAAAACAAATTAAAAAAAATACAGTAATTGACGGGACAACAAAAAAGTAGACAAATATTAGACCCAAAAATTGACACGGTGAAAACTATGAATTAAATATTATATTAGACAAAAACTACACAAATATCAAATAAAAACTACAAAAACAGTCATAAAACAAAACGACAATTGTAACTTGAAAAAATGCTCAAAAGGAACCATTGTCATGTCATGACATGGTGTGTGTGTGTGTGCGCGTGTGTTTGCGTGTCTGCATGTGCCACAAAAATAGTGACAGACACATGCAGCAGCTGATGTACACGTGCGTACACTCATGTCATCAGGCACCATCGCATTCACGCACACACAATCGCACAAAAATACTCTGACGTTCCACAAAACCAGCAAATCTTTGCGTTTCAACTTTGAACAGGCCTTCCTGTTAAATTCAAAATCTCACTCACTCAGTCACTTGAACAGCAGCGATGACGATTGGAAATTGAAGCTGCCAATACACGACCAAGATGTCAAACAAAACACTCACAAATGGCAATTTTTTTTTTTTGCCGAAATGAGCCTTACCTGAAACGCCGTGCTCCTCCCTGCACTTTTTAGTCACATTCACAGCCGCGCAATCACACACACACACACACACAAACTGAGAGTGACACATGCCCCGACTGACTGGGTGAGTAGGGCGGGTTGTGGGACAGTCAGGACACGTCCCCCCCCCCCTCAACCCGAAGGCGGAGGAAGGCTACACACTCAACGTACAGTCACTGAGAAAAAGTCGCACGGCACCCGCTCGCCACCTCTCGCTATTGGGCAACTCCAAAATGGAAGAAAGTCCAACCCCCTCGTGAGGGAACTGGAGGTATCTTTTATCATAAGGGTCTTTTGAGACCTATTTTGGCTCCTCCCTCACCTGGGTGACCCTGCCAGGGGCATAAACCACCAGACCACATCCCTCCTAGCGTCATCGGGGCAACATAGGAAACTGCCCGCCCATAGTCCGGTGCGGCTTGTATATCGTGTTTTTGGGGGGGGGGGGGTTTCAAAGGGGTTGCTGCGGCTTATATGCGGGTGTGCAATATGGGGCTGAAGAATGAGACCAATTAGGTTGCCAAAAAAATAAGAGGTTGCAAAAGTGCAACTAGCCTTTTTGCGGGTGCACCAAAGAAAAAAAAATTGGGTCGCGCCCGTGCAAAACGTTTGTCGAGAACCCTGACAAAGCAATACCATTGAGTGTGAACCGTACAAGAGGCCAGTGTGTGTCCTGTAAATGTGTCAAATCCCACAGGCCACAAGGAGACAGTCCTCTTAAGGACGCCACCGAAATAGCTCGCGGAATAAGGCCCCCGTCTAAAAAAAGAGCACTTTGGCGGGGTGGCACCTGGCAACCCTCCGGACAGTTGGCGGCGGCCTCGCCACGCTCACAGACACACACTCCGACTCACTCGAACACCCACTCTCAAACGCACTCACCGACACACTCGCGCAAGACCAGCGAGTCATCCCAAAAGTGATCGAAAAGCGAATTCTCCAAAGTCAGCACAGAGAAAAAAAACTTTTGGTGGTTGGTGCGCTGCTCTCTGGCTCGGTTTCCATCTCTAGAGGATTACGGTGCATCCATTCACACACAAGTGCGGCGACTTCTATTTTGCTCAGGGGAGACCCCCAACACACAGAGTGGGATTATTTGTGGAACTTGTTACTACAGAGGTGGGCCAACTTTTTGATTGGTGGGCCACAATGAGTTCTGAGGCTGGACCAGGAACAGATGGATGGAGTGTTTTGGTCAACTCACCTCATCGGAGAAAAAAAAATACATTCAATTTTAAATAAAAGTGAACAAAAGCATTCCAACAAAATACATATCTTTTTAAAATAAAACATCAACAAGGTTTATTCATTTGATTTTTTTCAAGTTGGGCGGGCCGGATTAAGACATTTAACGGGCCGCATGTGGCCCCCGGGCCGTAGTTTGCCCACGCCTGTCTTACTAGGAGGGTTCACATTTCATTTGTGTATCTGTGGAGTAGTTTCGGGTGCTAAAAATAAGATGCACAGTAAAGATGATTGCAAAGTTTGAATACACTTAAACGCACACACACACACACACCCACACACACACCTACTGAATTTTGTGTCCTCCGTATTTGAGAGAATAAACAGTTCCAAGGTACTAGTGAAGAAGACGACATCCGATTGGTCGATCTTACAAATGTTTTAGGATGGCGTCCCAACCGGGCTCAACATTCGGTCACAGCGAGCTTCCGCAAAGTAACAGGAATGCTCCGCTCCGGCAAACGCAATCAATTTGTACGACTTCCGGACGGTTTGCGTGACCGCGCTCATCGATCTTCTTGACGTTGAGCGCCTGCAGCTGGCTGGAGGCGTCGGCGTGCTAACGTCTTGGGAAACGACAATTAAACGGACCGCAAGGGAATTGATTTGCGGTCGTGGTGATGCTGAGAGTTCTTGACAGAGGAAGCGCCGACTTGTTAGAAACATCTCAACTCGGGTTTTTCAGCTTCCCAGGTGGTCGCGACAGTCGAAAACGATTTTGTTCTGGGAATCCACACAAAGGTACATCAACAGAGTGTTATTATTTAGCATATTTTCTGAAATCTAGAGCGCCCCTAGTGGTGAAAGAAAAATCCACCAAAAAGTCGCTCCGTTGTATTTGCCGCATTGTTCAAAATCAAGGAAAAAAGTAGCCACTTATAGTCTGGAAAATACAGTCGAAGAAATACAATACAATATTTACTTAAATGTTTTGGTTTTAAGGAAATGGACAAAGTGAAAATTACTTGGCTGTTTTTTGAAAAAAAAAAAAAAATAATTAAAAGATTTTTTTCATTTTCTGATTCTTTCTTTGAAAGACAATTTCAGTAAAAGTTTCTTTCATGGTCTTCCACCGGCCGCGTAGCTGGCCGAGGTCGTTCCTTTTAATTGAACGCGTCTTTGGACTGTCAATGCGGAGCGTTCACACAATTCCGCTCCTGTCGCATCTGCTCATAAAACATGCAGAGGCCAGAGACATTTTTTTTTTCTTTTTTTTTTACTGCTGTACTAAAGATGTTGAGACACAAAAGACAAAGTGAACGCAGCTCCACATCAAACGCTGCCTCCTGGCATATCCTGGAAAAGACCAAATAAGCCATCAAAGGGCGCATGACTGGAAGCGGAATGAAGGCAAAATCACGGAACAGGTGAGCGGGAGCACATGTGAAGCCAAGCCGAGGCCGACGTGACTCAAAAGTACAAAAAGCGAAGACGCCACGTTGGTCACGTTCCCCGGAGTTCCTCGGCCTCTTCCGCTTTGACGCTCATGTGGCTTCCATTTTTGTTGGAACCAAGCGAGCGCTTGTTGGGACATTTTCTAAGCTCAGACTTGCTTCTCATGATGTTTTGTCATCACGCAGTCACAATTAGCGTTCACACGACAAGAGTCGCCTTTCAAATTTACGAGGCTCAGCCTCAAAGCGTTTCGTGTCACTGTCACGGCCACAATCGGATTGTGACGCGTGAGAAATGTCTTGAAATGGCCGTTCTCAGCACCCCCTTTTATCGTGGGGGATACGTTCCAGACCGCATGCATTAGGGGAAAATGCACTACACATACATACATACACATATATATATATATATATATATTATATGTTATTTATTTATTTTCTCTCTCTTTCTCCCCGTCTCCACTCAGCATTAAATTATTATACATTTTCTGCATAAAATACGGTTGTCCGTTGATTTGTGCCCTGCGATTGGCTGACAACCAATCCAGCGTGTAGCCCCGCCTACTTCCCCAAAGACGGCTGGGATAGGCTCCAGCATGCCGGCGACCCTCGTGAGGAAAAGCCGCTTCGATAATGGATGGATATGCAATCTGGTTCATGTGTGACTTTGACAGCAAACTTTTTTTTTTTTTTTTGACAGCAAACATCCACTGAGAGTGACAAATAAACAGCTTGAAGCACGCACGCTTCTCATTTTCTTCGGAGAGCCGTGCATGTGAGAGACACATCTTTTTGATTTGTATTTGGGTGTCTTTGTGTGTTTTAATTTGTGTTCTAATTACCGGCAAATTTATGACACCATATGGAAAGCGCTTTGTTGCAGCTCCAGCTGTTGTGAAATGTGCAATATAAATAAAGTTATATTGGATTCTTTTCGTGGAAATGAGAGAACAGGGGAAAATTTAAAAAAATATATATATTATTTTTTTTTTTTTATGTGGTCTCGCTACAGTGCACATTTTGGTGACGCTTTATCGTAATGACGCGCTGTAAGATATTTTTTTTTTTTATGTAATCGCAAAATTGAGAATCACACCTGGTGTCACGCCGCTATGATGTCACGTGATTTCTATTGCTGATGTTGTATCCCGGTGAACTGAAATGAACTATATTGCTGTGTTTTAAGAGATGCGTGTTAAATTCCTTTTAGAAATGTGAATCAGTTCCCAAAACAATCTCTATGAACAAAACCAAAACAAAGCCCCGATCGGCAGAATTGACGAGAAACGACGACGAGTGCCTCATGCCGCCCGAGCCATTTAGCTTCAAAGAGCTCCTTTCCAGGCAAACCCGAACAGGCGAAAATCAAGCGACGGATTAGTGGGTATTCTGGGACTGTATGCAATAAGACCCGCGGGTCGCGGGTCGGGGGCGATGAGAGCGGTCGAAATCTCACCTTGTTGGGTGAAACTTCACACCCTGTCTCCAGGCGACCTTGGGTGAGACGCCACCCGAGTCTAGAAGACACAACGGATTCCAACGTCAAGCCTGCTGTTAACATGCCGGCGAGAAATAGCCACGGGTGAACAACTGAATGATTTTTTTTTTTGAACTGCCGATATCTTTACGCACATCGGTTGTCGTGAGAGTGAGACGCAAAGAGCACGTCAACGTGACAGGCTTGCATGCACTCGTGAAATTTCGGCAGGTTCGCGATTTGGGCGAATGGTCGAAAGGAAGGCAATTACAGCAGGCTACTAAAGTGGTGCTTGGGGGGGGGGGGTCACTTGGTACTTGATCCAGGGAGACTGGATTTAGTAGAAAGCCTTGCTTCTTTTTTTTTGTTTGTTTGTTTTTAATTGATTGCATGATTGTTTGCCGCTACCAATCTTTTTCCCAAGTCTATTCATGTGCCACATCAAACATGGCGGACGTCTCATCGCGTAGTGTAGTGGCAGCTTCCGGTGCCTCACGACACACCAAAGAAAAATCTTTCTGGGGAAAAAAAAAAAAAAAAAAAGAAGGTTTTTGTCACAAAGTAAATTGACTTGACTGTATAGTCCAGTGCTTCTCAATTCTTTTTTGTTACGCCCCCCTAAGGAAAAAGAAAAGAATTTGCGGCCACCAGCCCACCTCCCACTCTTTGCCGCAATTATAAATAATGGCATTTTTGTTGCAAAACAAACCGACACCATCGAGTTAATACTCGCTGCGCACAATGGGCAAGGAGAGCGCCACTGCCAACTAGTGGACTGGAGGTTCAATTACATGTCATTGTAGTGCAGCAGAAAAAAAAAGCATGATCCCCAGGGTCACATGCGTCTCATCCCCTCGGGGGCCCGCCCCACTATTTGAGAAGCTCCAGTCTAGTCCAAGTCACATGACCCGAGTCCAGTCAACGCTGGAGGCTGGATTCATGATCACAAGTATTCAACCCCTTTGCAGTGACTTTCATATTTAACTCACATGCTGTCCATTTCTTCTGACCCTCCTTGAGATGGTTCTGCTCCTTCATTGGAGTCCAGCTGTGTTTAATTAAACCAATTGGACTTGAATATGAAAGGCATCCGCCTGCCTATATAAGACTTTACAGCTCACAGTGCATGTCAGAGCAAATGAGAATCATGAGGTCGATGGAACTGCCCGAGGAGATCCGAGACAGAATTGTGGCAAGGCACGGATCTGTTCAACGTTACAAAAGAATTTCTGCGGCACTCAAGGTTTCTAAGAGCACAGTGGCCTCCATAATCCTCAATGAAAGAAGCTTGGAACGAGCGCAACTCTTCTCAGACCCGACCGTCCAACCAAACTGGGACAAGAGCCTCGGTGAGAGAAGGTAAAGAAGAACCCAAAAATCAACCCAAAGTCAACTATCACAGCAGCCCTCCACCAGTCGGCGTTTTATGGCAGATTGGCCCGACAGGACCTTCTCCTCAGTGCAAGACACATGAAAGCCAGCATAGAGTTTGCCAAAAAATTGTGGTGGGCGGTCAAGGCCTTCTCTGCTGGCCTAACATAATCAAGAAAAAATGATCATATTCTTCACATCAATGTCATATTATAATCAAGTGTTGTATTTTTAGGTAAGAGTTTTTATCCAATCAGAATTCAGCGAGCTCATGTTGCCAGGCAGGTTTCACAATATTTTTTTTTATTTAATATGATGGGGTGCTGAGTGTACATGAATGAAAAATAAAATGAACCTTTTTGATTTTGTCAAATGAATTAAAAAAAATCAAGGGGTCTGAGTTTAAACGGTCTTACACTTGGCGTGCAAGTGAAGCATGGAAGCTTTCACTCACTATTTGGAAGGCCAAGACAAAATGACATCAGGGTTTGCTCTGATTTCCTTTTTTTTTTTTTAACGAAAACAAATTCTTTGTGTTTCCTCCTGCAGACATGAGTTCAAGTGAAGCTTGGTGGGAGGGGCCAAGGGGGGGGGGGTGTTAGTCGTTAAAAGACTCAGCATGACAAAGGAGCTGCGTCATGAGTCAGCAGCCGGTCACCTGCTATGACTTCATTCGGCTGCTCCACTTCTCAGCGCTTGAGGCCATCTGCTCGTACAGTAACGACACATGGCTCTCGTCTGCGTGCAAGCAAAAGTGGGGATGACGACAGAAAAAAAAAAGATCAACGATAAACTCCCGGGTGAATAAATGGGTTTTTTTTTTTTTCCGAACCAAATTAAAGCCAATGAAGCGCAGCATCGTTTTCGGCTCGAACGCCGGTGGCATTTCACCGAAGCGCATGCGCAAAAGGTCATCCTCGCTTCAATGGCAGTCAAAGGACACACTCGCCTCGCCTCGTCTCCTGTGTGGGGTTTGCGTTGCGTTTAGCGTAATGGCACGGAAGACCATCAGACAAAAAAAAAAAAAACAACCTCAGTGAGCTCAACTGAATTCTCGGTCAGCTCGGCAGCGCATTCAAAAGCTGCCAAATTTGTCACCAAACAACCGCAGAGGAGACCACACACACTTAATGAATTCAAATGTGTTCTATGTGATGCAAAATGTGCTGTTGCATTGCTGAGCTTTTATTTTGAAGGTCTGACTTGGCAGAAAAATTGACGCCGACAAGTGTCGTTTGCTGCCTGCGGTTGTAGAGAAAATACATTTGAACGTGCAAATGTTACTGAATTAAGGAGGCAAATAGAGAATGATATAAACACAATTCTTGCCTTGCACAACAAATGAAGAAATAAAATCCTTAAAGGGACGCCAATTCCCCTAATGATGGACGTCATCATTACACAATAGGAAATCATTTCACCAAGCATAGCCGTCAGAATGCAGAATTTTGTGTGTGTGTGTTTGATAGAAAAAGTATCCAATCCCACACTGATTTCTGCACATTCTTACGTAAGTGTCTGGCTTCATTTTGTGACTCACTAATGACTGAACAGTCTTTTGGTACATTTCATAATCCTTTGACCAACCACTGTATGGTGGTGGTTGTTCCCCTTCACAAGAAAATAAAACATCCTGGAGCTCATTCAGCTCTCCGAGATATTAATGAAGACATTTGGACTCTGACAAAGCGAGACAAACTGTGGCCGACCAGATTGAAGGCCACCCTTGGAAAACCAAAGTTTCTTTTTCAAAGCTACCACGCACTCGTTGATTTTCAACAAAGAAGAAACGTGAGATCAAACCTCTCGAAAGCTGTCATTTGTCACAAGAAAAATATCTGCACACGCGAGTAGATGGCGTATAGTACTTTGCTGCCCTCTTGCGGCCATTACATAGACGTGCACTCCAACACATATCGACAGATATGCGCTTCATTTCCACAGATAGACAGATCGATTGATAAAAAAGTTATTTCACGTAGTGTCTTCTAAGAACTAAGGTAGAGATAAAACATCATTGGGGGCATCTCCATTGGCGGTTTCGTTTCCATAGATGGCAGCTGCTATGAGTGCAATGCTTTGAGTCATGAGTTGTTCCTTTCCAGATAGAGAGGTCGCTGATGTTACTCGATGTGGTATGCATTGGATCACAAGCTGTTCTTTTCTATAGTTATATAGAAAGATTTTAGCAAGGGGCTAAAAAGAAATAAAATACTAAAAAAAATCTGGTAATATGTTTTGTGTTCAATACTTCTGCTCAGTTGCGGAAAACAAAAATAAAATCTTCAATTTTGTGTGTCTGATTTTTTTTGTAATCTACTTATTTATGGTGATGCCGCATAAAGTTTACAAGTCGCCGCTTGTGCACCCGCTGGACATTCAAGAACACTCAAAGTGTGAGGAACATTGAAACATCAATTTTAATGAGCGTGTGTGTGTGTGTGTGTGTGTGTGTGTGTGTGGTGAAGTTAACATGTCTGGAAACATGAGTGCTGCGTATTTTTAGCGTCCTGTGAATAACTAAGGTGGGGGGTCGGGGGGGTCGGCTTGATGGTTTATGTGTGTGTATATGTGAGAGTGTGTGTCCTCTCAAATGGAATAACATCCAGACATAAATTAGACACGTCCCTGCATCAACTGGCTCCGGTACCGACGGCACCACTGTACCGTGTTCATAGACAAGATGAAAGTTGAGCGAGCTTTTGGACACGAGCACTTTGCGGCTCGGCCTTATCGCGAAAGGAGAGCACACGGTTCAGTCTGGACTGTGTCACTGATATCATCACACTTGCTCGGCCGTCTGCGAACACATTCTGATGTCACCAAAAGCCCAATTAAGGAGCCATTGGCCATAACATTAGGTACACCTGCAAAACTTTTTTTGCCTCTCGTCAACAGCGAGCTCACAGTAAACTGCTTGCCAAATAGTGAAGCATACTTTTAACTGTACTCCTTTACTTCTTGCCAAATAGTGAGCCCGTGTTAAAGCACACTGTACCGCGTTGCTTCTTGCCAAATAGTGAACTTACATTTAACTGAACGTCAGACCACCTGACATGACGGTGAAGTTGTCCAGGAAACCAAAGCCTCCAAAACGTTAATTGTCAAATAGTGAACCCGACATGAATCGAACAATTTTCTAAATAGAAAATCTACACCGTAACACTTGCCAAATAGTGATCTCAACATTAATCCTTTCATTAAAATTCTCCACCAAAAAAGGTGATGAACTGGTGTACCTGATGAGTGGCGATGGGTTTCCGCTGACTCTGCATTCCAGACGAATGGGGCTGCCCTCCGCCACCTCCTGACTCTTCAGTTTCTGCACAAAGCACGGCGGTGACAGGGGTCCCGATGCGGCAGGCGACCCCCCTGGGGGTTGGCGCTCAGGAGCGACCGGCGCCCCCTCCCTTGGTCCCGCTTGCTGCGTCCGCTCCGTCTGGCAGGAGGCAACAGGCACGGCGGGGGCCCCCCGAGGGCCCGGCCGCTGGTTACCGGGTGACAGATATCCGCTATCCGGGGAGGACGACTCCCCCTCCCCGCCGTGCTCCAGGTGAGGGGAACCTTTAAAGATGGATGACAGCTCCTCGATGAAGGTCGCGGCGCGGCTACAGAATTCCGAGGCCGACGACACGCGGTCGTTTAGCTCCAAGCCTTCGTGGAGCAGTCGAGGTTTATCCTGCTTGTAGACCGGCGGAAGCGGCTTGAGGCGGCCCACCTTCTCAGGTGGGGCGGGGTCATCCGTGCTGGGGGCTTCGCTTTCCCGGACAACTTCGCTGTCATGTGCGGGGGTGTCGTGAGGCGAATTCTCGGCCGTTTCCTCGAAAGCCTCCCAGGCCAGGTCGAGGCTGCGGTTGATCTCCTCGGCGCTCAGGAAGGCGGTGAGGTCGGCGAAGTCCCCATCGCCAGAGTCCAGCTCCGCCTCGAGGTTGGCGGGGGCAATTCCTTCCGCAGAATCCTTGAGCAGCACAGAGATTGGGGGGAGTGGCTGGTTCCAACTCCCGTCCTGCATCCTGCAAAACATCACATTTGTTCGAATTTGGATTGGCATTAGGAGTCAGCGCATTCAGTCTTTGCTTTCGACGGTGTATTTGCAATTAAATTCACACTTTTCCCTCCTTCGGTGGGATAAAAAAGCAAGAATATATTTGAGATTTTCAAACGGTCGCCGGTTGTGACTTTCAGGTGTGTTGATTCCGCATACCCTCGCGAGGGATTCTTATAATTATGAGATACGCATTTTAAAGAAGATTTCTGACGTCATCAAGGGCCAGCGCTCCGAGGTCAGTTCTTCCAATCGGGTTTAGGCCAGCAGGGAAGACCTTGCTCGCTCCGACCGGAGCATTAACATTAACATCTTATTTATACACAAAGATGTGACTTAAAACATGGCCTATATATATTTCGTGGCGCTTTTTGGCAACCGTTTGAACGCCTGCGGTGTTACGAAATAAGCGCGTAGGTAGCGCGACGTGCTCGGGGGCCTCATGGCGTCCGGGAGCAGCTGCTGTTATTTTTAAACACGCCGGGGCCGTGCTGTAGGCACTGTGACGCCCGTTCTGGACGACGGGCCAAAGCGAGGGGAGAGGACGAGTGGCGGTTCTCGAACGTCCCGTGAAAAGTCAAACGTGTTTGATGTTAATCAAGCCAGAATGCGCTAGAATTTAAGCGCAGCGTCCCAAGATGGAGGACGCCGTTAAATATGAATGTGGAAACTTTCACACGATATCACGTGAAGCCCGCCGGGTTTAACCTAGCAGACAGATTATGGGATATTCCAAATTTTCTGAGGGAATAATTTAGCACAATATTATGGGAAAATAGAATCAGACCTCCATGTAAAATAACTCTCCATAATTGTCCACATGCGAGGACCAACTTTCAATTTTGTGTATTCCTGATTTAGTCCCATAAAATCCCAGTTTTGAAAATTTTTGTAATCCTAATCCAGATACAATAATGTGACATATTGGGGAAAATTTGCATTCTTGAACAGTTAAAGAGATGAAATCAGCACTTTAGAGATACAATTAATCGGTTTTCAAAGTAATCAATAAATATTTTTGATAATGAATTACAAAATCGTTTTGATCCTTTTTAAAAATGACTTTCCTTTCAGCTCCTCAGCCGTAAATATCCAATTTTTGTAATCCTCCACAAAAGCAGACTGAATATTTGCCGTTAAAAGTAAAACATTTGATTGTACCTCAGGAAAAGAAAATGAGCAACATTTTTTTTATCCTGACATGTTACGGAACAAAGCAGTAACTGAGTCATATTAGTTTTAATTCTAATTATAATAATTAGTTTGTACAATTCTTACTATGTCAATTTGAAATCAACTATTTTTAAATAAAGACATGAAAATTAAAGCATTTTCTCTCAGCCGATTCATCGATTAATCGACAAAATAATCGTCAGCTGGAGCCACATTAAAAAAAAAAAGTATCATATGAATAATATATCACGAGTTAACAACCAACCTACACCTGATGAAAGAAAGTGTTCATAAAACACGCACTCACCTTCAAGTGAGCTTCTCGTCCAAACTTCCTTGTTTCCTTACGTTTTTTCCTTCCAGTTTCCCCTCGAGAATGAGCTCAAAAAAGAAGAAGCGTCCCTGTCCTTATTGGTCTGTATCGGAGCTGGCGGGACCACCTCTCGGGTTTGGGGTCCGATGTGCCTCTGCGGTTCCCAGCTGGGGTTGCTCGCTGAGTGTGTGTGTGTGTGTGTGTGGTTGGGGGGGGGGCTAAATTTGGCTCTCCCCGACTCAAGTTTCACAGACGGGCTACTGGCAAGGAGGGAGAGTGGCGAGGAGGTCTTGCACCTGACAGATGATTGCAATGTGTCACACAAACAAGCACAAGTGGCGTGCTTGCATCAGGGGTAAAACGAGTATACAATTCAATTGAGGACACACTCCATTATGTCACAGTGTTAGTGAAGCGGTTACGGGTCGTCTAAAGTTCTGTTTAGTGTCTAGCCGCATGCTCCACTGTGTTTCATCTGTAAATGGGCATGGTGGGGGGACTTTAGAAACGGGCACTCAGCACTCTTGGGCTGTGTCAAGGTCAGGTCCGGAGAGATGGGCCACTTTCTCTTTTAACGACTTTATAGTGCGTCACTTTTCTATTAAAACTAGAGCGCTCCAGAAATTAAATGGCCCCCAAAAAAATCAATAAATAAAAATGTAGCTCATTCACTACCAGCCCAGGTAAAATGAATGTCATTTTTGGCGTCTATATCCGTCAATGGCAGCGAATGTTAATTGTGGACACAATGTTCCGAGCAGCAGGTGGCATAAGTGGTCGCGTTCTAGGTTTAGATCCTATTTGGCGGGCCGGACTTTTAGTGTTAGCCTTGGTTACTCTGAGTCCAATTCTGTCTGTTGTTTGGTGTTCCACAGAGTTCAATTTTGGGGCCCTTGCTGTTTTCGTTGTATTTAAGGGAACTGGCTTTCATTTCCTTTCACATCTAAGTAAAAAAGACTAAACTCAAAGCCTGCATGGCACTTCAATTCTAGAACTTCCAAGAAAACAAAACAGAGGTTATGCTGTTTGGTCCCAGTGGCCCTTGGATGAGTAGATTAGCTGATAACACAAAACTAATAGCGTTAAACATTTATTGAGCGTCAGGCCTGTCTGGGAGGAAGGGAAATTTTTTTTTTTTTAAAACAGTCAAACTTGGGCCACTTCAGACATGGAGTCCCGGCGCCAGTCGAAGGGCTTCTACGCTTGGCTGCAGGGCAACTGTGCCCATATGAGGAGCATCCCAGGCTTCAGAAAGGCGACTTTTGGAACGCGACCAGTCGCAGCGGACTGTCAGGACGGCAGCAGCTCGGGAGCTTCACTTTTTTGTCTATTTGTGGCGCGACGTTATCGCATTTGGTGCTCTTGTTAAACTATTCCCGGTTCCTCGTCAATCGACTGATTAGAGCGGAGTGGGCTCGCGATAGGCCACGGGAGGAATTTGCACTGATAAGCGCGCACACGTTGAACGTGTCGTCGTCATCACACCACAATAGTGTCATGTATTTCTCGTTTTAAAATAGCCACATGACTTCAGCGCAACGTGTATCGCCGATAGCCTACTTTATCTTTGGGGGTGTAAGAATAGTGCGAGCATATTTCTATTCTTAAACAACATATCGGTAGCATGAGCTCCCGCGTCACAGATTGTCTTAACATGACACAACCATACACAAGAGCTTTCAGGCGAAATTTCAGGAGCAACCCGAACTTAGCAACCATTTCAAGTGAACTCGGCGATTTGTTTCGAAATACAGCATACATCGCAAAACAACACTCCGTGAAATTGTACTTTACAAAAATATACATTAAGGACAATTTATATGTTACGACTTAATCGTTCGGCCATTTTTTTTTTTTGCTGTCCCACCCGGTATGTGCACATTGTCCACCTGGGGGCAGTATATTACAGACATGAAGATATACAAAATAATATGAGTACCTCTTTGCAGAGAATGAAGAATTTTTGCCCGAGTTATCTTCCAATTGTTCCGTTCTAACACAGCGACACGTATGACATTCGTTGGGTGGTCGAGAGCGTTTTGCATCACGTGGTATTACACCAGATGGAACGCGCTTGCCAAGTGATCACGTTTTGTCATTGGAGTGCAATTCAAAACAATCGCCGCCGTCCTTCCGTACGGAAACGTCTGCGCATCATAAAACTTTTATTTTAAAACTGAGGAGGCCACTTTTTTAAGTCACATTCCAAAACTCCTAATTGTCACAGAAGAGAAGTTAGCCGCTGCGAAATCAAAGGTTCACAAGTTTTAATTAGCCAGTCGTGGCTTGGAGCAAGCGCCAATCATTTGCAGTCTGGGCGGAGAGTGGCGAATATCTCCAACATTGGAGGAGTCTCAAAAATGTCCACAAGTCACAAAGAGTTGCGAGGTTTGCTTCCCATGAGGCTTTTTTTTTTTTTAAAAGAGTCACAAGTAACTGATTATTAAATTCACAAACAACTCCTTTCATAATAGACTAATCGTTTAGAATTCTTTTTTTTGGTTTTGTCATTTTTTTGCACTGTCAACTTCAAATAATGTCCTGTTTTTTTTTAAAAAAGGATTGAAATTTTAAAATGTGTTCTTCAAAACAAACAGAGTAATTCATGACCCGAATAATTGTTAGTTGCAGCCCTAGTTTGTTGACTAGTGGCGTCTTCTGAGAGTCAAGCGTCCTGTTTACTTCAGTACTTCCGTGACACCAATTCCCACTTTCCTATTCGACAGGGCTTTGGCGGCATCTTGTGGTGATTACTGAAAGCGCACAAATAGTTGCGTTTCTCAGCATGGAGTGCATCCAGAGAATGTTAGAGACCTTAAGACACCGGTGAACACTTTCAAAGTGAGGCCTTTTTGAACTCATTCACTGCCATTGACGGCTTTAGACGTGAATGATTCATTTTTCCAGGTCTGGTCGAGTCTTAACTGCTGTTTTTGTGACCGGTACACACGTGACTGTTAACTTGCGTCTTAAAGGTGAATCTTTTGTGACAGACATCGCAGCTGAAAAGTCTCTCGCCGGTGTGCGTCCTCATGTGCATGGTGACGTACGCTTTGGTGGAGAAGCCTTTATTGCACACGGGGCAGGTGAAGGGTTTCTCCCCCGTGTGCGTCCTCATGTGTGTCCTGACGTCCCGCTTGCAGAAGAAGCAGCGGCCGCACACCTCGCAGCTGAAGGGTTTCTCCCCCGTGTGTGTCCTCATGTGCGTCTTGAGGTGCGCCTTGGTGAAGAAGCGCTTGGCACACACGCTGCAGCTGAAAGGCTTGTCGGCAAAGTGGCGCTTCATGTGGATCTTCAAATACTGCTTGAGCGAGAAGGTCTCGCTGCAGATGGTGCAGCCGAAGGGCTTCTGGCCCGAATGCGTCTCCACGTGCGTCTTCATATCGGACTTGGTTGAGAAGCTTTTGGCGCACACGGCGCAGCTGAAAGGTTTCTCTCCCGTGTGTGTGCGCATGTGTCGCTTCAAAGTTCCTTTTAGGCCAAAGGTTTTGCCGCATTCGGCACAGATGAATTGCGCGTTGTCAGCGGGCGGCGTTGGGTCGGCTTTGTGAGTCAGATCTGTCTCGGAGGAGTGCGACGCGGCGGCTTGCGATGTGCCGCAGCGCTCGGCGTTGTTGTGCACTTCCAGTTCGGCTTGGGTGGAAAAAGCTTTGGCGCAATCCGAGCAAGCGAAAGGTTTGTCTAGACAGTGCGTCCGCATGTGAATCATCAAGTATTTCTTCACAGGGAATTTTTTGGCGCATATGTCACAGTTGAAGGGCTTCTCGCCTGTGTGTTTGGCCTGCATGTGTACCTTCAAATCAGACTTTCTGGTGAAACTTTTGTTGCAAAATGAACACGCAAACGGTTTCTCTCCGCTGTGCGTTCTCATGTGTCTGTTCAAATTCCCCCTCTGGACAAACGTTTTGCCACATTCCGTGCAAATTAACGGGTTCTCGTCACCTTTAGGATCTGAAGCTTCTTTGGCGTCGTCGCTGAGCTCGGTGTCAGAAGAGGCGGAGATGGCGTCATCTGCTTTTGCTTCAATTTCCCAGCTCGTGCTACTTCGGTTTTCCTCGCCGCGTCCAAGACCTGCGCTGTCGTCTTCTGTCTTGACGGCTAAACTGGTCCGCTCATCGTCATCAACTTCCTCCTTCACATGAAGGGGCTCTGTTAGCTCCTCCTGCTGCTCAGAGGGAACTTCTTCTTCACTCTCCACTAACACTTGCTGAATGTCTGAAGGACACAAGGGATACGTGTTAGCAATTGGCATTTGTGGAAATGAAATGAAAAGGGGAATGCTACTTCCTGGGTCATACTCTGGGTTTGACTACTGTCTTAGAAACAGTGAAGCATCCAGCCTTGCTGCCAATAGAGAAAAAAATGTGTAGTCCTTTTTTTTTTAATTGCCACATTACAACATAATACAAAGATAATGTCATGTAAGGGGTGGTGGGGCTGTCATTATTATGGATCATTTCAGAAGGCACTGTATCAAACGGTCGAATAATAACACAAAACTTCAAATTTTACTACATTATCTCATTTATTTCCACTTCAGTGACGTCAGTTTAAAAAAATTAAATTACCGTAATGCAGACACGCAAGTCAAAGTTACGGTCGAAAAGACCGACTGCAACTAATATGGAAAAAAAAAAACAGGCGATGGAGCGGACAGTTATTATCGGACACGTGAGAAGTTAAATTTGAGAACAAACCCGCCGCGTGTAGTCCAACTTTTGGCTTGAGAACAGCGTCCAGTAGGACGCGTTGTCGTTCGTTCTCTTCTTTTGTTCGACAAAGTTCCTCCTCGTAGTCCGCGATGGTTCTCTCGAACAATTGGAAGATCTCCTCGACTGCCACGTTTAGTCGCTGCTTCACCAGCTCTCGCAGCATCCTCACTTTGCACATTTTCACCGTTACAAAAAGCGCTCGGCTCGCTAGCCAAGCCAACCAAGCGCGGGGTTGAGGACTTCCGCCTTTTTCTTCTTCTGTGGTGGATTTGGGCGGTCGACCGCTTTGCTGCCATCATCAGGATTTTCTTTTATGCTTTTTGTTGAATTTTTTAAAAAAGAATTGCCAGATTTTTTTATTCATTAGTTTCTCATTTCTTGTCGATTTCAATCATTTGTTCATCCAAAATTTAGCCAGATTTTTGTCAGTTGTTTTATTTTGCCAGGATTCTGTATTTTTTTGTTTGGTTCTTTAAAATTTTGTACATGGAAAAGATAGCGTATGAGTCTGATTTCTTTTTGCCATATTGTCACCATCCTAAAATAATAGCCATAGACATTATAATCTGTTGTTCCGCTTTTTTTGTGAACAACATGAAAACCTGAACCAAATACTGATTATATTTATTAATTATATTTCAGGAGTACATGTAAATGTGAACTAAGGATGCATCTTATTTTAGCAAAGGTGATCACCATCCAGAGAAGCTGTTAAAATAAGGCAAAAAGAATTTTAAGTGCGGGCGATATTGTCTGTTTATTTTTTTTCTCTAGTGTGGTAATCTGTTTGTTAACCAGCTTTTTTATTTATGTCTACTATTCGGTTTTGTTAGCTTTTGTTTAACCAGTCCAGGATGGTACTTGACCTTTCACCCAAAGTCAGATGAGATTATCAGTTGGTCAGTGTGCTACCACCATGTTCAACAAATGTATCCAAAACACAAGGGGATTTTAAAACAACTTGTTTAAACAGTAAGTCTGCCACGCCCTTTAAAGTCCTGCAGTGTCGTTATTGCTGTTTTTGAATCCGGTACACACGTGACTGTAGACTTGTGTCTTAAAAGTGAATCTTTTATGACACGCGTCACAGCTGAAGAGTCTCTCGCCGGTGTGAGTCCTCATGTGCATGGAGACGTACGTCTTGGTGGAGAAGCCTTTATTGCAAACGGGGCAGGTGAAGGGTTTCTCCCCGGTGTGCGTCCTCATGTGCGTCCTGACGTCGCGCTTGCAGAAGAAGCAGCGGCCGCACACCTCGCAGCTGAAGGGTTTCTCCCCCGTGTGTCGCTTCATGTGAGTCTTCAGGTGCGCCTTGGTGTTGAAGCGTTTGGCGCACACGGAGCAAGCGAAAGGTTTGTCGGCAAAGTGGCGCTTCATGTGCACGTTCAAGTAGTGTTTGAGGGAGAAGGACTCGCTGCACAGTGTGCAGTTGAACGGTTTTTCTGTGGAGTGCGTTCTCATATGGATGGTCAAGTCGCCATTTCGGGAGAAGCGTTTTCCGCAAACGGCGCAGCCGAAAGGTTTCTCCCCGGTGTGGATTCGCATGTGTCTGTTCAACGTGGCCTTCTGGACGAAGGATTTGCCGCATTCGGAGCAGATGAAGCCCGTGTGCGGCGCGGCGTCGTGTTTGGAGTTCTTTTTTAGGTCCGTTTCCGAAGAGTGCGGTGTTGTGTCGTCCGCTTGCGATCCCCCGCATTCCGCGTCCGTGACGGCGTGCGTTTCCAATTCTTCTTTTGCGGAGAAAGCCTTCCCGCATGCTGAACAGCTGAACGGGAGGTCGGCGTTGTGCTTCCGCATGTGCGTGATCAAATATCTCTTGACGGGAAACGTTTTGGCACAGGCGGTGCATTTGAAAGGCTTGTCGCCTGTGTGCTTGACCTGCACATGCACTTTCAGATCCGATTTACGGGTAAAGCACTTGGTGCAGAACGAACAGCCGAAAGGTTTCTCCCCGGTGTGCGTTATCATGTGTCTGTTCAAATGCCCCTTGTGGTAAAAAGTTTTTCCACAATCGGAGCAGATGAAGTTACTATTGTCACCATCGCCGTCGGGCTTCTTATCTGCCTCTTTGACATTGTCACTCTGATACGCATCAGAAGACTGTGACATAGCGTCATCGTCGTCATCCAGATCTGAAAGCGGAGCAAGGTTGCTCACTACTTGTGACTGAACCTGACTGGAGCTGCCAGAGACTTTTGCGTTCTCCTCTGTGTGTGTCATCACGTGCAATGCCAAACATTCCCGACTGGAGAAACGTTTCATACAAAAGGAGCATGCAAAAGGTTTCTCGGCCACGTGCGTCCTCATGTGATTGATGAGTTTATACTTATCTCGGAAGCCTTTAGCGCAAACCGAGCAGGAATAAGGATGCTCTCCCGTGTGTATTCGCATGTGTCGGTTCATGTGATGCTTCAAGTAGAAGGTTTTGGTGCAAAAGGAGCAAGCAAAGTGTTTCTCTCCCGTGTGCGTGATCATGTGGATTTTTAAGCTTCCTTTGTGAGCAAACATTTTGCCGCATTCGGAGCATTTGAATTGTTTGCTGTCTGCGTGATGTGTCGTATTGCCTTGGGAGTTCTTTTCCAAAGTTTTTTTGACGTGCTCATTGTGATCCGTGTCGGACGAGTGGGAAACGTCGTCTACATCTGACAGTGGAGCGTCAGCATCTCGGTTCTGCTCACTTTGAGCACGATGAAGCTGCTGAGCATCAGCGCCATCGTCTTCATTTTTCACAAGCACGCCACCAGTCAAGGTGAAGGCGGTGACATCAGCCTCCTCCGATCTTTGAAATTGCTCCCCATCTCGACTGCTCCACGCCTCCTCCTTAATACGAGGGGGCTCTGAAGGCGCCTCCTCCTCCTCAGTGTTAGAGCGCCACTCCCGTTGCACGGCGGCAGCATCTTGACTTTCCACCAACACCTGCTGGATTTCTGGGCCGAACATGAGACACAACAAATAATTAAATTCATGGATTTTATCACTTTTCACATCCCATCTAGGCTACTGTAACAGTCATATATTACAAACAAAGGTTTAACAAGTACAAGCCATTTCTTGGTCGATATTTTGCTGTGTAATAAAATCAGACATGCATCGAGCAGTCATTTGGTTTTTACTACATTCATATTACATAATGTATGTTATATAGCTTTGATGACAGGAGGTGTCAATTTCTTTTGAAAATTCCAATTTAATATATTCATTCTAGCTTTAAAATTACGATGATTTGTGTTATTTATTAAATTGTTTCACGTACCGGAATTGCTTCAAATAATAAATAAGGAAATAATAAACGTTCTGTATTTTTTTGTTTAGCAAGCTTTTCGTTGACTCACAAGTTTTTAAAAATAAGATGATTATGTCTGTAACACCAAATCTCGACCTCGAATGATTTTGCAATTGGACAGAAATTTTTCATTTTCACTGCTTCTAACAGTCATAACTTTCTTCATATTTGTCACGGGACAATGATATTTAGATCTTTAAAATATTTGATAATGCTGGTCTCATACGCACACCCCGAAGGTCGCTGTCGGAAATGAGCGCATACCTTCGGATGTAGTAAAAGCAGGACCTGCTTTTTTGGGGCGGGGGGCGTCAAAATGGTGGCTGACTAGCAATGGCCGACTGGAACTAATCAAAAATTTGTTCCAATCCCCAATATAAGCAATCTAAACAGGCTAGTACGAGTACATAGTCAGAAAATGAGTGATGCAGAAGCTTGCAATCGAACACATGAGATGCAAATACAGAAGAAAACCTGTTGAGTGTGTTCCAACTTCAGGTTTGAGAACAGCATCCAATAGTTCGCGTTGTCGCACGTTCTCCGCTTTGGTTCGACAAAGTTCCTCCTCGTACTCCGCCAGGGTTTGGTCAAACAGCTCAAATATCTCCTCGATGGCCACGTTTAGTCGCTGCTTGACCAACTCGCGCAGCATTCTGACTTTACACATTTTCCTCACTGCGTCCAAAGTCCCGCTAGCTGACGTCCGCTTAGTGATGAGATGCTAACTTCCGCCTTTTTCTTCTTCGCTGGTGGTTGTGCGGCAGTTGAGATCCACGGCGGCGAGTTGCTGCCATCTTTCGAATTCGCTTGGCTGCTATGAATTATTTTCCTTCGCTTTGTACGATGCAACTTTTATTTATATAGCAAAATAAGAGCGATTTCTTTATTAATTTTACGGCGTTTGGGTGTTTTAACTTGGCTTCATCAGCCCTTGTTGTATTTATGTTTTATTTTTAATAACACCAGTTCAACCGTTTCACTACAGAAGCGTATTTCTATCACTCAAAGTTACGACGTTGTAAAATGAATATTACTACGTTTAAACGTGAAACTTATCAGGTGAACCGTAATAACTTTTCAACCAATCGGAAGCTTAAAGATTGTTTTCATTTAAAATACATTCTACTTACAATCATAGAAGGGGTATATTTTTAAAAAATGTTTTTAAAAAAAAAAATACAGATATGTAAAATTGTAACAGCTTCTCACCTTAAGTCAGCTGGGATATTTAGGCTTCAGCGGACCCTTGAACCCGATCAAAGAAAATTAATTGAAACTCAAAGTAACTCAAACCAAGCAAGCAAAATAGAAACATTAAGCAAGCCACATAAATGGGAAACTGGCCAAGCAAACAGACACAAGAGCCTTTTAATGAAAACTTAATGGCATACACAATAATAAAGCAAGGGCACGTACAAAAAACAATGCAGGTAAAAGCTGCACGCAGTTCCGAATGGTTCCCCTTCTCACCTGCTTTCTCACCGTGAATCCTCGAAATGATCCGGCCACATTGCAAAAAAGCGAAATCTCGATGACAACGACTGTAATTATTAATAATCCTAATTGAACCAGGGAATGCATACGCGGCCATTCGCCTACAATACACATTTTAAATCACAGGAAAACTAGTGGCCGATGGTCCTTGACTTATGAAAACTAGTAGCAGAAATACACCGTGCACCGGTTCAGTCACATTCAGACTGAAATTGCACCCCAAAACTAAATATTCCAAACTTTTTGAAATCTGCACGATTGTAAGGTGAATGATGAAAAGGAGTCATTGTGGAGATATAAGAATTCCATTCCGCTGGACAGCGACGCGACATTCTTCTCACCTCAACTCATCCAACTCTTTGCGTTTCGCTTCAGAATGCGTCGACACAGCCGCGGCGTCCATTACGAAGCACGTGTGTTTGGCCAGCTGATACTGATAAGAGAACCTCTGGCCGCATGCGTTGCAACCAAAAGCCTGCTCCCCCGTGTGCGTCCTCATGTGTATGATCACGTTCTTCTGGTAGCTGAATCGTTTATCGCACACGTGGCAGCCGAACGTCTTCTCCTTGCTGTGCTTGCACATGTGCAGCTTCAACTCGTCACCCCGGCTGAAAGTTTTCAGGCAACGAGAGCAGGTGAAGATCTTTTCTCCGCCGTGCGTCATCACGCGTCTGCTCAAAGTGGCCTTGCCGACAAAGGTTTCGCCGCGTTCTGAGCAGCTCAAGTGGTTCCCGTCGCCTTCCGTTGTCACGTGCGGTCTCGCGTGTAACGTGGCCGCGTGCGTTTTCATGTGTATCATCATGTATTTCCTCAGAGTGAAGCCTTTGGCGCAAATCACACAGTTGAAAGGCTTCTCGTTGGTATGCGTGGCCATGTGGTTCTTCATGTCGCACTTTCTGTAGAATCGTTTAGCGCAGAACGAGCAGGCAAAATCTTTCTCTCCCGTGTGTATGATCATGTGCGTTTTCAGCGTCTTCTTGTAGGCGAACGTTCTCCCGCACTCTGGGCAGATGAAGCGCTTTTTCGGACTTTTGGAGTACGAAGGTTCTTTGCCGTCATCGCTGTGATCCGTGTCGGACGGCGGTGACATCATGTCGGGTTCATCTGTTAGCGGAAAGAAGTTGTCTGGTGAGTGTGCGTAGTCAGCGGCTTCTCCGTTCTTTTCACTTTGACTGCCGTGCAACTGTGCCGACTGATCTTTGTCTTCCTCGCTCTTCACACGGACGCTGGCCAATGTGAAGTGGGTCACATCAGCTTCTTCATCCAGCCTTTGAAGCTGCTCCCCATGCCGACTCCTCCAGGCGTCCTGCTCTTCTTCTTTAATGTAGGTGGACTCGACTTCCTCAACATCAGAAAGCTTTTCTTGACTCCCCACCAAAACCTCCAGCATGTCTGCGCCACACCGAAATTTGGACAAATATTACAAAACATTCATTCCAGACAATCTTGAATAATTAAATGAACTTTTTTTATTTCAAACAAGAAGAACAAACAAAAAATAAGGAAATAAAAAACATACCGTATAAAAAGGTGTCTGTAAAATGAGACCAAAGTTCAACGCAAACATGGTGAAGCTGCATTTAGCTGTTATGCTGCACCATACACAAAATAAAATACCAATACAAGTAAAGTCAGCCCAAGGCTAAATACCTTTGATTAAGTTGTAAATGTTTATAAAGTCTTCTGATAATGTGTTTAAATGTCAATATATGTTCTTTTTCTGGCATGTTTGAAGGGTCCTGAATTTACCGTTTAGGCACATTGGCGAGGAGGACTCGGAGGACGAGGCCTCCTCACCCACTCGCTACTATATTTTAATGTTAGCCATGATGGTGGTATTTGGACAGCAGATTATTTTTTTTGAAGGGCCTTGTGGTAAAAAACTCCAAATATATGAATACGAAATTTCTGTGTGGAAAATAACCAACCTTGCCTCCCTAAAAGATTAGATAATTGCCTATAAATGCTATAAAATGGCAGCCAAATGCCTTTTTTTTTTTTTTTTAGATTAGACAAGGCCTGGACATGAGCTGCTTTTGTGCTCACTTAGGTGAGTTAAGTGGATAACAAAGGATCAGGTTCCCCTCCAAAATTGATGAGTCTGAATGTGTTAATATTATGCTAAATTGCATAACGCTGCTGGTGACATCACTCACTAACCCACGCCCATTAAAGGTACACATCAAACACAATTCGTAGTGTACACTGTATAAAGCAGTTTTATTTCTTCACATTCTCTTTTTCAAGTTATAACTTGTCCTCTTCAACGTTGAGTTTGTTGACAGATGAAAATAAGAAACGTTAAGCTCTATGTGACCAAATCGTTCAAGTAGTTTATGTTTTGATACAGCAAAATACATTTACATAAACAGGACAGGAAAAGGCCGGGTAAACAAAAGTAAGGTCGCCAAACCTGCTTTGTGTAGTCGAATTTGAGGCTTGAGAACAGTGTCAAGTAGTTGGCGTTGTCGCTCGTTCTCCTCTTTGGTTCGACAAAGTTCTTCCTCGTACTCAGCTATTGTGCTTTCAAGCAGTTCAAATATCTCCTCGACAGCCACGTTCAGTCGCTGCGTCACCAACGTTCTGAGGATTCGGACTTTACACATTTTTATAGTCGATTACAGACCCAAATCGTGTGTTAGTGTGTGCGTTGCTAACGTAGGGTGGGAACTTGGCGCTGATTTATGACGTTTTAAGAGGCGACACAGGAAAAGGACTACATTTCCCGTGGCAAACCTTAACCATTTTAACGGCTGGATTTGTGTTGTAGATCTCTGGAATTCGGTTTCGCCTAGCCAAAAAGAACATTTACGATATCATCAATAACATTTTTTCCAATTAATGAATTCATTGGTGGCCCCGTCATTTTTTTAAACAGGCAAAATTAATTTGTAGATATGTAAAATGGAATTATGACTTGTCATAATCAAATTGTAGATCCCAACCTGAAATTAAAGATCTACAGCTAGTTATGTTCAAAGTCAGGGTGGCCTCACAGTGCAGAAGTCACGGTTCGATTCCGGCTCGGGCTTTCCTGTGTGGAGTTTGCATGTTCTCCTGTTTCCTCCGGGTAATCCGGTTTCCTCCCACATTCCAAAAAACATGTAAGGCTGGTTCATGGGACACTCTAATTTGCCCCTAGGTATGAGTGTGCACGCAGGTCGTTGTTTGTCTATGTGTGCCCTGCGATTGGCTGGCAACCAAATCAGTGTACCACCGCCCTAGCTTGGATAGGTTCCAGCATTTGTTATTTCAAATCCTGTTTTGAAGAAAAATGATTGAGTCAAGGCACATAAAAACAGAAAGACAAAGGTAAAAGTTCATACAAGTGTTTTTATTATGTTAACAATGGGTACATTTTTTTTTTACAAATTCTATTATAAAACAATGATATATAATTTCAGCTGCAGCTTGATGTTGACTCATAAGAAATTATGTTCATTCATAATTAACAATATTTTGGGACAAATGGAAATTTAATTCTCCACAAGCACCATAAGGTCATCCCTGCATATTTGCAGTTCACTCGTCACAACTGCCAGGGAGTGATACACATCTTGACTGAGACACAAGCTTTGTATGTCAGGAAAGAGGTAAGTTTAGCTCAGGACATAATGCTGAGTCTTCTCCGCATGTACAAATCAAATCATTAGGACCTGACCGATATGGATTGCTGATCCCGTTTTTTGTTAGAAAAAAAAAAATAAAAAAAAATGACTAACCAATCGACCAAATAATAAAAAAAAATAAAATACATGTCAACGGGTGTCAGGTGTCAATTAAACGCGGCTGTACGATATTCGCGGACTAGCCTGGTCATAGCGATGGTCAACTGTAAAAACATTGACCAAAAAAATGTTTTGGATCTCAGAATACATAGCACGATTGGCTAGCAACCAGTTCAAGGTGTACCCCCCCCTATTGCCCGAAGGCAGCTGGGATAGGCTGCAGCAGCCCCCCGCAACCTTCGTGAGGAGCAGCTTATATAATGGAGGGATGAATACAAATACATTGCGTGAAGCAATAAATTAAATTAGGAAATGACTCCTTGTCATGTGTGTGTTTGCGTTATCCATAATTGAATGTGTGTCATATTTAATAATAATAATAATAATAATGCCTTTATTAGTCACACAATGGGGAAATTCGAGATTCTAACCCAGGCCTCCTGGGGAGACTGGGTCCTGAACGCGGCGCCTTAGACCACTCGGCCATCCTGGCAGCCAGATTTACAGATCCGTTATGTCGCACTATGTTTTTATTTTAATATTTTTTTAAATAAGCCAGTTTTTAGGAAGAATGGAAGATGAGTTTGGTTCACGTGGTAACTCTGACTTCAGGCAATTAGAAATAGCATTGTGCCAGAGTTACTGTTGGCTGTCAGTGTGACGTTTCATGTGTACTGTGAGCGTTTCTTGCCGGGAGAAACATTTGCTACAAATGGTGCAGGCAAAAGGCTTCTCCCCCGTGTGTTGTCTCAGGTGTACGCTGAAGGAAGAACTTCCGGAGAAACCTTTCCCACAAACGGGACATATAAAGGGTTTCTCCTCAGTGTGTAATCTCATGTGAATCCGCAGTGATGAGTTACAAGACAAACCTTTGGCGCAAATTGGACACGAGTACGGTTTCTGGCCTGTGTGTTTGCTCATATGACTTGTCAAGCCGAACTTATCTCGGAATCCTTTCGCGCAAACCGAGCAGGAATAGGGGTGATTGCCTGTGTGTATTCTCATGTGTCTGTTCAAGTGATGCTTTAAGGAGAATTTCTTTTCGCAAACTGAGCACGCGAAGGGTTTTTCTTTTGTGTGCGTGACCATGTGATTTTTCAAGACACTTTTGTTGACAAACGTTTTGCCACATTCGGAGCAAACAAAGAGTTTTTTCTCACGTTTGGTTTCTGAAGGTTCTTTGGTGTTGTCTGTGTCGGAGGAATGCGACATCACGTCTTCCACATCAGAGAGTGGCGCCAAGTCGTTTACTTGCGAGCTGAGCTCTTCGGAGTGCTCTTCGCTGGGTTCTGTTTTGAAATGTTGACCGGAACTTCCGCCTCTGTCCTCTTCACTTTGACGCCGTGAGGACTCAGCGCCGTCGTCTTCGATTTTCACCTGGACACCGGAATGCGTGACCGCGGTGATGTCAGCCTCTTGCAAGGCTTGACTCATCCACACTTCCTCCTCTTCCTCTTTAATGTGGATGGTCTTGGCTGGCTCCTCCTCATCATCATCTTGACTCGGCACCAACACCTGCTGCACGTCTGCATCACACAAGCAAAGCACTTCATTTTTTTATTTAGTTATATGGCGCCGAGAAGTGCAGTCCACACATCATTTACATATCAGTTGCATAAAATTTGATAAGTTAAAATGAGAATGACAGATATGTGTTTTCATTAATGTTGTAATCTGACTTGTGACTTTCTGACATGTTAACAAATTGTCTTGTCTTAAAAGACAACGTGTTAAGGTGGTGGTGCATTTTAAGTTCATACAAATTTCAAATTCCACATAAAAGCCCAATATCCATGACTTTTTTAAGTAGTGTATGCTGATATAATACTACACACGAAAAAGAACCTAATCTATCCACTTTTGTCGTAATGGTTAGTATAAACAAGCAAGGCAAAATGGTGGCTGGCTATCTTGACTTGCAATGGCGAACTTTAGTCAAATACAAACTAAGCAACACGCTATTTGATTTTGTGAGGTGCATTTGTATACAAACCCCCTGTGTGCAGTCCGGTTTGCTGGTTGAAAACATTGTCTAGAAGTTCGCGTTGCCGTTCGTTCTCTTCTTTTGTTCGGCAAAGTTCCTCCTCGTACTCCGCGATGGTTCTTTCGAACAGTCCGAAAATCTCTTCGACGGCCACGTTAAGTCGCTGCTTCACCAACGCTCTCAAAATTTTCACTTTGCACATTTTGACACACGCAGTCGTTTTATGCTTCGCGAAAGGATGCGAAATGTGGTCTTTTTTTCCCCGTTTCCTTTCTTCAGGTCGGAACGCGCAGCTGTGTGGGTTGCGAAGAGCAAAAAACGCCCACGTAGACAGTTCCGCCCCAAAAGCTCTTCTGCGCAAGCGCACATTGGGCCGCCATCTTGGAGAGAGCTACGGGACGCCTCTGGGGATAAAATACGTTGCAATAATGTGATCGCGATAATAACAATTTGGTTTACTATTCGGGTCCTCGGGCGGCACGGTGGCCGACTGGTTAGCACGATGGCCTCACAGTGAGAGACAGCATCGGGCGTGGGTTCGATCCCGGCTCCGGCCTTCGTGTGTGGAGTTTGCATGTTCTCCCCGTGCTTCTGTGGGTTTCCTCCGGGTACGCCGGTTTCCTCCCACATTCCAAAAACATGCATTGTAGGCCGATTGAACACTCTAAATTGCCCCTAGGTATGAGTGTGAGCGCGGATGGTTGTTGGTCTTTGTTTGCCCTGCAATTGGCTGGCAACCAATTCAGGGTGTCCCCCGCCTACTGCCCGAAGATAGCTGGGATAGGCTCCAGCACCCCCCGCGACCTTAATGAGGAGAAGCTGTATAGATGATGGATGGATGGATGTTCGGGTCGACAATTAGACATTTATATAACAGTTCACAAATAAGAAGAGACGACACCTTCTTCTGGTATCCTCTCGCGAGGAGGACGGAGAGAACTAGCAAAAATCAATCCGAAACTGCATCCTCCCTTGCCTCTCCAAACCATCCACCCATCCATTATTTGTACCGCTTCTGCTCACAAGTGTCCCGGGGGGTGCTGGAGCCTATCCCAGCTATCTTCGGGCAGTTGGCGGGATACATCACCGTCACACGTAAATCCCACATTTTACAACCCTGAATTGGTCGCCAGCCAACTGCAGGGCACACGTAGACGATCAACCAATCTGCGCTCACACTCATACCTAGGGGCAATTTAGCATTTGGCCATGCTTGTTTTTGGAACGTTGGAGGAAACCAGAGTACCCGGAGGAGACCCACGCAGGCACGGGGAGAGCATGCAAACTCCACACAGGAAGGTCGGAAGCAGGAATCGAAGCCACGACCTACCGTGCCTCCCCTCTCCATACCATCCATTATCTGTACCACTTCTCCTCACAAGAGTCGCAGGGGGCCCTGGAAACGATCCCAGCTATCTTCGGGCAGTAGGCGGGGTACCTCTGAACTGGTTGCCAGCCAGCCAATCACAGGGCACACATAGACGAACAACAATCCGCGCTCACACTCATACCTAGGGCCATTTAGAATGTTCTATCGACCTGCCGTGCATGTTTTTGGAATGTGGGAGGAAACGGGAGGACGGAGAGAACTAGAGGATTTCAATTATCTGCTGCATCTGCCCTCGCCTCGCTGTACCCTCTCTTTTTATTCACCATCGGTGTCCCTATCACGTTTAGTCGCTGCCTCACCAAGGTCCTCAGCATTTTAATTTTGCACATTTTCACACAATAACACGAACCATCTTGTAACTGTTAATAAAGAATGCCTTTTTAATCGCCTCGTGGTTTGTGAAGACAACCTTAAATGCTACGCAAACATGTTCCATTAACACGCCACAATGCGCATGCGCACATCGACCGCCATCTTTGAAAGGTGTTCGACGAGCCACGTGAGATGTGAACAAAAAGTTATTTCCATAAAGGCCACCGATTTCACTCGGCCTTAACTGTCCGTTTTTGCAATAAAAATAAAACAAATAAAAACTTCCGGTTAGGTTACTATATTTGACATCGTCAGAAGAAGAGAAGCACTTTCACCATTGTGCGCCCCACACTTTAATCGAATAGAAAGATGACTTTAAAGGTATGACTTCAAACAAACTAAAGAAACACACACAAAAAAAAATTCCTCTAAATTAAGAAAATGCCTTTATGAAAACATCAGCTTGTTCATCTCAAAGTACAACTAATGTAACAAATTATAGACACTTTTTTTACTTTTTATCTTCTGTCTGTTTTGCTTCAAAACCTTCCCGTAATACGACAACTTTAAATACTTCAGTGAAAAAAAGTTTGTATGCCTTTTATTCTTGAAAAATTAAGACTAATTGTAGAAAACAGACATTTTCCTAAAAAAAAATATACATTCATGTAAAAAATATGACTTGCTGAAAAACAAAATGTCCAACTTAATTATTGTATTCTTGTGACTTTAATCTCTCATTGTCATTTTCGTGTGGCTCTGATAATACGGTTGAAACATCAAGGATATCTCCAAAATGGTCTCAAAATATAAATTTGTTATTGACACAACAAACAAGTTGGTATTCAATCATGTCAAACTAACTCTTGTGTGCACAACAACTCCATTCAGCATATGAAAACAGTAATGCCATTCATATTTGCGATTTAGTTTTCAGAAATGCTTGAAATGATTGCGTTCTTAAGGTTCCGCAGCTTTATCTGCCGCGGTGGAGGTCGCCAACGCATACATGTGATCGCAGAGCGGCCCATGTGTGGCGAATCGTCCGCCGCACCGGTCGCAGCTGGACGTCTCTTTCCCCGTGTGCTTCTTCATGCCCGTTTTGGAAGACAGCAGGCTGCCGAAGGGCTTTCCCTGGACGTGTGTCGTCATGTGCATCGTCAAGCACTTCTTGGCGGAAAACCTTTTGGGGCAGACAGGACAGACGAAGGGAATCTGGAATCTGTGGCTTTTCATGTGTCTTTCCATGTGTTCCTTTTTGGGGAATCTCTTGCCGCAAAAGGAACAAGTGAACAAGCTCTCTCGATGGTGCATGGTCGTGTGGCTTTTCACACTGTCCTGGAGGGTCAACGTCTTGCTGCCCGGAAAACAGATCAAGTCTTTGTTGCCAATGTGTTGCTTTGTATCGGTTTGACACTCCTTATTAGAAATGTTCGTTGTTCTGGTGTCGTCCAAGCGATCAGTATAAGGAGACATCACCTCGTCCGCAACCGGCGGTGACGCAAATGTGCAGGCGCTCGAAGGCTCCCCTCCATTCACACAACGTTCACGGTCATCTTCACTCTTCACGAGGGCGTTGGTCATCTTGGGCGTGCAGATGTTAGTTATCTTCATCCTGGGACTGTTCCACTTCTCTTCCACTTCCACACAACGTTCACGGTCATCTTCACTCTTCACGAGGGCGTTGGTCATCTTGGGCGTGCAGATGTTAGTTATCTTCATCCTGGGACTGTTCCACTTCTCTTCCACTTCCACACAACGTTCACGGTCATCTTCACTCTTCACGAGGGCGTTGGTCATCTTGGGCGTGCAGATGTTAGTTATCTTCATCCTGGGACTGTTCCACTCGTCTTCCACTTCCACACAATGTTCGCTGTCATCTTCACTCTTCACAGGGGCGTTGGTCATATTGAGCGTGCAGATGTTAGTTATCTTCAGCCTGTGACTGCTCCACTCGTCTTCCACTTCCTCTTCCTGTTTAATGCAAGGTGGTTCTGCTGGCTTCTCCTGCTGCTGAGAGTTACAAGCAATCTCTTCTTGACTCTTCTTCAACACCTGCGGGATGTCTGTGGGACAAAAGGGAAATATGTCATTGGGAATTCACAAGCAACGTGTGTGGCCAAAACCAGAGAACAGGTTCATTTTGGTGTTTAAAATATTACGTTTTAGCAAATAACTTAATGTCGATAAACGTTTCTTGCGGATTTAAAAATGACAACTTTTGTTTTTAAATGAACAAAATAAATCTCTTACATTTTTGTGCAAAACAATGGTGAAAATTGGACTATTTCACACATAGAGAAATGATGCAATAATAAACCTGTTCGGTGTAGTCGAACTTGAGGCTTGAGAAGCGTGTCCAGAAGTTTGCGTTGTCGTCGCTCATTCTCTTCTTTTTGACTAAATTCTTCCTCGTAGTCCGCTATCGTCCTCTCAATAAGTTGAAAAATCTCTCCAACGGCCACGTTTAGTCGCTGTTCAACCAATTCTCGTAAAATTCGAATTTTGCACATTTTAAATGATCAAACGAAGTCACTGCTCAATAATTCGACCGCCTGGCGATTCACCTTTTCTCTTTCAAAAACGGATACGGAAATAAATCCCGCCACCAACTAGCCATGTGCGCATGCGTAGATTGCTTTATGTGGAAAATCTACGGAACGCCTTTTGGGACGAACTAGTTGGCTATTGCGATAGTGACACGCTTGTTAAAAATACGCAACAAAAATTTTTTACCTAATATTTCAACGATAAAAAGTCTTTCAATACTTTTGTTTTGACACATCAGTCTCTGATTAGCTACAATAAAAGATTCAAGCCATGTACTCAATCATCTGTCAGTAAAGCATGACTTTCATCATATAGAAATACACGACTCTCCATCTCTGATGTACAACTTTAATGTTTTAAAATAAAGATTTTAATTAAAAAAATGCACTTTCCTAGATGATACTTTATTTACACAATAGTGTCATTTTAATTTAAATAATTAAAATAATGATTAAGAAAGAAACACTTTTTCTATTTTGCGACTTTGATAACCAAATGTAAATCTAAACATATATTTTGTGATGTATATTGGAACGAGGAGGATCTGACTCAGTCACTGCAATCAGCACAAGTTATTGTTTAATGAACAAATAAACATTTATGTACACTACAATCATATTTGTTCATAATGCAAAAAATATGCATTGCAATAAATTGTGAAAATTATTACTCAAGTTCCCGCAGCTTCATGTGTCATCACTAGCACACACGTGTTATTGTCGAGCATCCTCTTGCTGGCAAACCATACGTCTCACATATTGTACTTGAACGTTTTTTTCCCCTTGTGTACGTCCTCATGTGCTTCTCCATCTCTGCTTTGGTGGTGAAGGGTTCGGGAGATAGCAGGCAGGCGAAAGGTTTCGCCCCGCTGTGTCTCCTCATGTGCAAGGTCATGTACTTCTTGACAGCGAAGTCTTTGTTGCAGACGGGACAGGCAAAAGGCCTCTCACCCGTGTGCTTCACGCGAATGTGGATTTTCATGTCCGACTTTCTGGAGAAGACTTTGCCGCAGAGGGAGCAGTTCGGGTAAGCTCAGTGAGTGTGTACAATGCTTTAGTGACTAAAGCAAAGTTTAGTCACTTAGCGTGATTGTGTTCACCAGGACACTTGTGTTTGTTTACATGGCACTTCCGAGTGAATCTTTTGTCGCACAGGTTGCAGCTAAATGGTTTCTCAACTGTGTGCGTACGCCTGTGTCTCATCATGTCCCCCTTGATTGCAAAGCTCTTGTCGCAAAACGAGCAGGTGAAAGGTTTCTCCCCCGTGTGCCCCCTCATGTGCGTCATCATGTTCCCCTTGCTTGAAAACCTTTTGGCGCACACCGAGCAGGCAAAAGGTTTCTCCCCATGCGTGCCCTTGTGGGCAATCATTTCTTTCCTGCTGGAGAAGGTGGAGGCGGCGCAGGAGAAACCGAGCAATCCAAGGGTTTCTCTTTGGCGTGGCACCGCATGTGCGAGAGCAGGCAGTCCCGCCGGCTGAACGCTTTGCCGCATGCCGAGCAAGCAAAAGGTTTCTCTCCAGTGTGACGTTTCATATGGGGGTTCAAAATCCCCCGGTCGCCAAACGCTTTCCCGCATTCAGAGCAGCTGAACAGTCTTTTAGATTCGCCATTCACCACGGGAGGTTCGGTGCCGTCGTCGCTGTGATCTGTGTTGTCATCAGACGAGTGTGACATCACGTCGTCGATACCTGACAACGGAGCAACGCTGTCTGGTTGTAATCCTCCATCGCCATGCAATCCTTTGCCGCTTTGTTTCTCCTCACTCAGGCCGCAACGAAGCTGCAAGGGTTGAGCTTGGATGTCATCCTCACTCTTCACAAGAACAATAGTCAAAGGAAAACTGCTGATGTCAGACTCCTTCAGCTCGCCATCAAGATCAGTCCACACATCCTCCTCTTCCTCTTTAACTCTGGAGCGGTCCAGCTCACTTTGACTCGCCATCTTCAGGAGCTGGATGTCTGCACGACACATGATGAAGAAACCGACGGTTGGAAATGGGTAGTAACAAGTTTCACTCGCATTAATTGAGGCAAACTAAGGTAGGCGCTCGTACTTGACTAAAAAAAATTGTGAGATTTTTTTTTTGTCACAACTTTGTGTGTGTGACTTCATCGTGTTACAGAACGGCGTAATTTGTTTCAATTCTGCATTAAGTTTTCATACATTAAACGTCTCGGGTAATGGATGGAAGGACAACACAGCTCTTTGTGTTTATTAGAAACAGTTAAAAATGTGCTGCGGTTTCTCGGGGGATAAAACCGGAATTCTGATTTCAATTAATTTTATTTAAAAAAAATACATTTTACACACGAGTAAATACTGTTCCGAGCTCAGTCACACAACAAAATTAAATTCATAGGTCAAGGCACTAGTTTTGGTAAGAACAGGTCTCACGTCGGTGACGTAAACCGGATGTGTACGTAAGTCGTAAACGCGCGTCTGTCACTTTAGAAGAGTCCATATTACAGTAACGGTTTGCATGGGAAAACACTTGAATAACATGATGGGTAAGACTCACCGTGAGGCAATTAACGGACAACGATTGAAACATCCTCCCCCGATCGCACACAATCTCAAACAGAACACTCTTCATCCACTAGGAGGTGCAAGCTATGTTTGCAGCGAGCATGCTAAGCTAAACGGAGAGCCTTCCAAGTCGAAGACAAGTTTATCGCATAATCCCCTTGGGGTAAAACGTCAAGTGGACAAACAAACACGGTGATAATTAAATTAAAATTAATTCCGAAGTTAAATCGACGACTGTCTCGCACTGCTGGTTAGTTGCGTTAACTTCTGGTTTGTTGTTCTTCTTCGGTGGTTTTAACATGATGACACATTGCCGCCATCTTGAGGAGGTAGTCGTTTACTACCTTAGACCTTGTTATTAAGCCTTAAATATAATTATAACAATATAATGAATGCAATAAAACGTCAAACACAAAAATCATATTTATTTTAAACTGCATTTATTTCATTAAAAAAAGTAACAAAAGCAAGTAAACAAGTAATTTGTGTCTGACTCCATCTACAGTTCCGACGTTTCCTCCGACTCCAAGTGCTCATCGGTTTTCCCGGCTTCGTCATTTCCAGCCTCGGCACTCTCGTCTCCCTGGCTGGTCATGGTGGCGTCCAGCGCAGCCTGCTCGGCGGTGTCATTCTGCGGCTCGTCGTCCTCGTCTTCCATGTCCATCTCGAAAACCCGCAGGTGCCTCATATTTTCACTCAGCTGCAAGGAAAGTGAAATACTATTGTATCATAGCACATATTAATAGTTTAAAGTGTAGATACAGTCAACTATTTGCAAATTGGCGGATTTATAATCACAATATCTTAGGATGTTACTGAAAGAGTACATATACGCCCTAAAGCCGGTGCATTTGTGAATTATGAATGTGCAGAGGAGGACTGTTCATGGCATTAGCACTTACCACGCAGGCTACTTCTCGAATACCGCTGACTGCTACGAACTGGGCCTTCATACCCTCCAGTTCCCGCCACTGATTTCCCAGCACGAGACCTTGGCAAGGAATGCTGCCGCTCTGCTGGTCCAACCTCGAAGGCACGAGTGGGAAAAAAAATTGAACATTGATAATGGGATCAAGTCAAACCCAAGAGTCTGTTACATTAGGCCTCTTTGCCACATAATTCAAATGGTGACTTTCGCGAGGCCTTTCTCCAGGCTCTGCAACGACATGTCCATCTGTACCCATCATTTCACTCGATCTGTGCACAAAAGAGGCAACACACCTCAGATTGGGCTTCCAATTGAATTCACTCTCACAGTTGAGGGTCGATGTGAGAGGGACCTGCGCCAGGACGCTGCGAGTGTTGTCTTCATCCGTTCCCTGAAGGACCACAGTCAGCATCTCGTCGCTATAGAAACGAGCATCCAGGCAGCTGTAGACGTCGTGCGGCCTGGAAAAGATGATCGAGGGTTTAAATGAGAAACAATGGCAACTCACGCACTCACCGGGGCTCTGCATTCTCGCTGTCTGAGCCGTCGAGCTGTAGACTCAGGTCGAGGGACGCGACACAGTTGGGGATGTGTCTGCCAAAAACACTTGGGTGAGTATGCAAGTTATTTTATTTATACAGTGAACTCGTAACAGTAACTTGCAAGTCAGGTGACCACTGTATACTGGAAAATAAAAACGCCACCTGTTTGGGTCGCTCGCTTTGCGTAACAAGTAGAGCTTGTGTGGCAAAACGTGCGGCATGCAAAACACCACGTAGTGCATTTTGGCCTTCTTGTCATTCCACCTGTGGAACAAAAACGCACACAATGGCATGGAGGGGGGAAAAAAAAAATTCTCTCTCGCTCTTGCTCTCATTTTACTTACAAGGATGGAAGCTCAAATTGTCGCGGAGTGTTTTCTGAGCTGGAGAAAAAAAAAGACGTAAAGAAAACGAAAAAAAATAGAAATGTTATCAGAAATGATATTTGGAATTCACATCAACAAAGAAGTGAGAGATCCTACCGTTGTGGTGCTGAATAAAGAGACAGAAGAGCGGCCTGTTTCACAGATTTCCCGATGACTTCCTGCACACCGACAAAAAATAAAAAATAAAAAAGTATCATCTGTCCATTTGCATTTTATTGAGAAATCCCACAAGGGCTTCATGGACTTGCATCAGAGAGTGAGAATCGGTCACTAGCCTCACCGCAGGTTTCTGAAGACACAACTCGATCGCATTCTCCATCATCCGTTTGACAAAATGCAAAGACTTTTGGGGAAATGAAGGAAACAGCAGAGGGCTATCTGAAAGAAAAAAAAACATGAGATTTTTGCAAATAGGCTAACAAAAAGAAAGCGTGCAAACCATTTGTAGAAAAAAAACAAAGAAAACAAACAAACAAAAAAATCACCCTTGAGGTGTGTGCTGTCCTGTAAAAACTTGAGCCACTGGTTACCGTTGGTACTGGGTGGAGATACGAGGTCCTCGTCCTCGTCCTTCAGGTACTACAAATGTCAGCAAGAAATTGTTGTGCACATTTTCCAGGGCCGAAAACACTGACGGATGTTTGTTTTGCGCGACGAAAGGAATCTTGACAACCAAACTAACCTACCTGGCCGACCCGCTCGACATTGAAGTACTTCCCTTTGCGATCAAAGAGCTGCTCGTTCTGAGGAGAAAACGGAACATTCAAAACCCGGGCATGAATTTCCAGAATGTTTTTTTTTTTAGGGTCGTTTGTGCAGTCACCTTGCTGAAGTGCTCTGAGAGAAAATCTGCGACAAAGGCGATGTCCTTCTGCGTCATCTGAGAGAGCACATCAAAAATAATGTGAAAATTTAAGCTGCAGACGAGACATCAAACTTTACGGTGTTGGTTTCTTGAGACTTTGCCGACCAAGTGAAACTGTCTCCGGAGGATGAATTTTTGTTGTTTTATAGAAAGCCGTCTAACTTTGAAAGGGCAGCTCCTGGGTCACTTTTGAGGGGGTTGTGTTCCAGACTCCTAAAATACGCATCTCACCTTGTTGAGTTCTGGAGGGACGTGCTCGTCGCACATTCTTAGCATCGCTGAAGAGAGAAAAGAATAACTTTAGTGAGGAAAAAAGTTAAATCAATAAATAAGTGTTACCCCATTGAAGTTCATGGCGAATGTGCTATACCCCAAAATGTTTTTTTTTAAACTTACATACCCACATACAGCCAACGGAAAAAGGCTTTGAAGTTTTTCATGCTCTTGTCGATCACCCTGCATGTAAAAAACAAAATAAAAATAATCATTCGCGGATCAACAAAGTGTAGAGTTTAAAACTACATTTTACTCAATGAACTTACTGCAGGAGTTCGCTGGTCTTTAAGGAAAAGGAGCCCACTGCCGTGATGGCGGCTAGTTATAAAAAAAAAAACAAAAAAAAACTGTGTGAAACATTTGCACTCATTTGCTGCGCAAATGTGAGACTCAACCTTCTACGGCAGCCGAATCCAGGCCGAGTGGCTGAAACTTTTCCTTCCACAAGGACATGCCTTTCACCTCGCTCAGGTGGTAGAGCAACGCCTCAGAGCCGCTGCCAGACAAGCGAGGGAGGGATTTTGTTGAATGTTGTGAAACGGGGGAAGGACATTAAAGATGGGGACTCCTACCTCTGTAGGTGGCAGATCACCAGCTTCTGGATGCTGGAGTAAGACGACTCGATGGTCTGGCCGAGCTTCTTCAGGCCCTGCGATGAAAACAGGAGAAACAAAAAATGGAGGTCAAGATGCTTTGAAGTATTAATTAAGCCAAATGAGACCCCTTCAAAGCAGGTAACTTAGGGCGACACTATTAATTGGGGTTATCAAGTGAGGGACATTTATCTTCCTGTAGATCTCCTACGGCAGACAAAATGAGTACCGTTTAAAAAAAAAAAAAATAAAATAAAAAGGGGGGGGGGCTGAGCTATTAATCAAGTTTAGCAAAATTCACATTAACGTGCAAAAAATTTTGATTTTTTAAAGAACACAATCAAATTTATCATGTCAGGATGACTTTTTTAGGAGCTTTTTCCTCCCAGTCCAGCTCCTTTTTTGCCCCAATTACTGAATCAAAAATGACATAATTACATACAAATTTTGGTTGGAGAAAAGAATTACTGACCAAAAATAAAAAAATATCAGGCAAAAAAAAAAAAAAAATACCTGAAAGAAAATGACCAAAAAACTAAAACAAATTTCACTAAAAAGAGATGAAAATCTGCCCCCCCCCCCCCAAAAAAAAAAATCATATTCATGTACAAATATGTGTCAGATGAAAGATTTCTTAAATGACAGAAATTAGTCTATACACAACAAAAAAGAACATGGACAACAATTTGATGAAAACTAACAAAATATTCATGAAAAACCAACCAAAAAATTAACTTGAAAATGACGTAAGTGATGAACGCATGTTGGGACTTGTGAACAAATTCAGAAAAAAAAAAAAAATACTGACCATGAATGCATAACATGTTTCCTGAGCCATCGTACAAAATATTAAGCAACGACACCAAAGTGTCACTTTTCCTATCTTACAGTAAAGACATTTTGCCGAAAATGTTATTTCCTCAAAGGACCTCTCGCATTCACCTTGACAGTCAGCTGGTTCATGAGAAGATCCTGCAGTTCAGGACTGGACGAAAACAAGCACCAAATTAGCATTGGACCTGCACAACAATTAAGCGTACTACCAGAAGCAACTTCAGTGTCCTCACCTGGCCTGTCCCCACAGAAGAAGCTCCAGGAACTCGTCCTGTACCTGTGTGCTTGTGTTCTTTTCCTAGAGATAAAAAAAAAAAAAAAAAAAAACAATTACATGAGTTCTTTACGCGGCAAAGGGGGGGACTAAGCCGACCTGCACAAACTTGGTGAGTCGAAGGTCCATTTGCATGAGGATTTCCTCCGAGGCTTCGCACATGCATGTGAGCGACAGGTGCAGGTACTGCAGCAGCGTCGAGATGTGGGTGAACTTGCGCGCCATCCTGGTGAGCTCGGGAAGGCAGTCGGACAGCAGGCCCGTGTCCAGCTGAGAGAAAAGGAGAAAGGCCAACACGTGGTCGCTCTTCAGTTCAAGACGGAGGGGCGGCGATGGAAAACCAAATTTGTGCTGTAGTTGGAATGTTGTTTTTGTAATGTGTGTCAACTTTGGGTCTTTTTTGTCAGATATTTTAAATTGCTCACATCTGAGCCTGACCTACACTAAAGCCGTAGTAAAGCCATAATTACAGGAAATATTTGTATGAAAAATAATATGATGCAGCCTGAAACCTCTCACCTGAACAAAGCAAATGTCAGCGTGGTCCTCAGCAGACTTGACCTCTGTGATGACAGCCAAAGACTTGAGGTCGCTGGCCAGACTGAGGGAACGGCAGCTTCCGCAAACCTGCACAGCCAAGCCAAAGATGAGGTTACAAAACATTTTCACACTTTTTTTTTTTTTTTTTAAACGTGTCACCTTCCAAATAATCTGCAGATGTTTATCGCATGTAAAATGTAACTAGAAGAAAAAATCTTGAAAGATTCTCGTCACAGATTTTGGACGTCTGAAGCCGTCAATGGCAGCGAATGAGTTAAGATCCTCGTTACAATTCATCCCAGCACATTCGAAAACATCTTACTCCGGCTAATGTTGCAATCTTGTACATTCCGTACGCGTACAGCTCCACGTGGCCGGCGTCTCCTCCAAGGACGAGTATGTTCAACCTGTACAGAGACCAACATGCTTTAATAACGGGACAACAAATTCAACAGCACTCTCACGCTTTGTTGTTCGTAACATAAAGACATCAATCACCTGACTTCTCCGAGGAGGTTCATGATCTCGTCAGACTTCTCCTCACTGCAGAAAAACCTGGAAAGACTGCCGGCGTAAGTACCAGATCTCAGTTAAAGAGGCCAAAAGAAAACATTGATCAAAACTGATTCGGGCTAACAGTCACAACGGATGCGAACGATTTCAAACGATCGATTCTGTACTTAAAGCCACGCAATAGAGAGGCTGCAACTTTTCATTGACTCATGTTTCAAACACACAGAAGTAATGTTAGACCGTGAGAATTGTAATGTAAGCCTGACGTGACGTCCACACGATATTATTGTCCACGGATTATTCAAAAAATGTAACAAATCGGACGGGATTGGGTGTGGGAGAAGGAAAGAGAGCGGACGGAGAAAGAAGGGGACATCTGTGCGTAATGATGAAGATGAATCGTTCAATGATGCTTTAGAACAAGTTTTGAAAATGTCTTTACCTGAATAGCTTTGATGTTGTGCTGTAGCTGGAGAACAAAAAAAGGATATTAGGTAACCCGAGAAAATGTTTGTCATCCATTCGTCTTACCTTTTGGGGAGGGAGGCTAATTTGGGGAGAAACAGCTTGGATTCATCCTCCGACTGATAAAAGGATCTGAGGGCACTGGAGCACATCGACAAGAACACAAAACATGAATGTTTTCAGATTTTAAAATTTCTAGCAAAAAAAAATTGCTACCTGCTTTCCTCCGTCACCTCCATCCAGTGCATGCAGCTGACAGGGTTCTGCATGTGGAACACGTGCAGGATCTCCGCTTTCTCGACACTGCACAACACGACCTGCTTCGTGTCGCCAAGGCTGAAGGCCAGAACTGACCAATCGGGAGAATAAGAGAGGCGGAAATTTGTCACGAGCTCAGTGAAGACAGATAACCCACAACAAAAAGGGGGAAAAAGGTTGACAATAGTTTTACCCCTCTCACATTCTTCAAATACATTTAAACATACAAAAACACACCTAGACATAGTGTACATGCAAAAGACAAAACGCAATTTCACTGGAGTTGACAGTAGCTGCTCACTTTGGCCATCAGGTCTCCAGGCGATTGCGGTGATCTCCTTCCCGATGTGTTCGCTGGGCGCCAAGCTCCAAACCCGATGGAAACTGGCCAAGCGGTGCAGCAGCAACTACAAAAAAAAAAAACAATGAGAGGTGTCATGAAGATAGAAAATGGTTCAATACATGCATAGTAAAATGTTTCCTTGTGGGTACCTCTCCAGTTGTGCTTGCCAGAGCAATGAGATCTCTTTTGGGCGACCATGCCATGCACAGCACGGGATTGGGAAGCTGCTTCTCGCCTACTTGCCGGAAGGCAGGCATTTTTTGTGCTAAATTATGCAAAACAATAAAATATTATATTATTATTATATTATTCAACAGTAATTATAAGATAACATGTAACATACAAAGTTGAATATTCGCAACAGCATAAAGCGGTGATATGGAGAACACGATTCCCACTATCAATAATAAAAGGCAATGCTCAATTGTACACACTTCGCTCCTACGGAAAATCCAATCTGAGAACGGAGGTCCATTTGAGAAAAAAACTCATTTAGATTGGTCTGCATTTAAAACCAGTTTAGTTGAGTAAAATGAGAGCGTCGGCTGAACTCTGTCATGCTGATAGCTACAATCTGACCTTTATTCTCCTCCAACGTTGCGTTCAGACTAAGTTTTGATTGGCGAATTTAAGTCCTCTCTATTTTTCTACCAAGACCACAACTCGCTCGTTTATGTTACTCGGCGGGCAGCGCCATCTTCTTTTTCCCTTTGACCAATCATCGAGAAGCAACGGGTAGCGGGAAGAGACAATTTTGATCGAAATTAAAAACTAAATATAAAAAAAATACACGGCTGGGATTTGCAGAGCGTTTACTACCTATTTAAATATATGAACACCACAATATTATTGCTTTACATTGCATCTGATATTAGCCATTAGGAATTATTTCTTCGCACAGCAACCGTATGTGACGTCACATATATGCGACACACTACTACGACTCACCGAGGAAAACACAGGAGCTTGTTTGTAGTTAGCCACACATCGGTTCGACGTTAAAATGTGCAAAGTCCGAATGTTGAGAACGTTGGTAAAGCAGCGACTAAACGTAGCCGTTGAAGAAATATTTGGGCTATTTGAAAGAACGATAGCGGAGTATGAGGAGGAACTTGGTCGAATCAAAGAGGAGAACGAACGACAACGCGAACTACTGGACGCTGTTTACAAGCCTCGGGTTGGAACAAGTGGGGCAGGTTAGTTTAATATTGCTCACGCTGTAAAAAACTCATTTTTCAAACACTAAACAAAACAGCCAAGGGCTACTGTGTTAAATTGGCTGTTACTTCCGCATTTAACACCGATTGCTTTGGCAAATTGAGCCCAACGATTATTGGTAAGACTCTTTGTGTTTATGTCTTTGCTTGAAGACATCCAGCAGGTGTTGGTGGAGAGTCAAGACGAGGTTCCCTCGAACCATAGGCAGCAAGAATGGGGCTTCAATGTGCATGTTAAAGAAGAAGAGGAATCAGAAGAGGAGGACATTTGGAGCAAACAGGTTGGGGAGGCAGACGTCACTGTGGTCACATTGACTGGTGTCCCTGTGAAGAGTGAAGATACAGAAGCTCAATCTTCACAGCTTCATCAGAGTGAGGAGAACACAGGCAGCAGCTCACGTCATCGTTGTGGAGGATCACAGCCAGACAACTCTGCTCCACTATCAGCTTTGGAAGACAGGATGTCATACTCTTCTGACACTGATCACGGCGATGACACCAAAAAGACTAATAAGAGCTCTCACGGTGATGTCACTCCGTTTATCTGCTCCGAATGTGGGAAAACATTTGTCCAGAAGTTCACTTTGAACAGACACATGAGGATACACACCGGAGAAAAACCTTTCAGCTGCATGGTTTGCGCTCGGAGTTTCTCAAGAAAGTCAGAAATGAACACTCACGTGTTGTCGCACACAGGCGAGAAACCTTTCAAGTGTCACGCATGCGAGAAAACGTTCTCCGTGAAGAAATACATGATGGCACACCTGAGGACGCACTCCAGGGAGAAACCATTCATCTGCTCGGTTTGCGGGAAAGGTTTCTCGACAAAAGCGCATTTGAAGATTCACAATAGAACGCACACTGGGGAGAAACCTTTCAGCTGCGAGGTTTGCGACAGAAACTTCACGAGAAAGTCAGAGATGATGACGCACATGGCGACGCACACGGGTGAGAAGCCTTTTGACTGTTCCATCTGCGCCAAAAGTTTCTCAGCCAGGAAATATCTGATGTTGCACATGAAGAGACACACAACAGGGAAACCTTTTACCTGCACCGTGTGTGCTAAAAACTTCTCCAGTAAAGCTTATGTCAAGATACACATGAGGGCGCACACCGGGGAGGGACTGTTCAGCTGACACTTGTGATGAAACATTCATGTTTAAGACCCAGGTCAACAATCACATGTGTACTGGGAGGCAACAAATAGACAACGCATAACTTTAAATGCTCAAGTGCACATTCGACACTTTGGTTGTAATAAATATATGTATCACAACCACTTCAGTATGTTCTGTTGTTAATTCACTTTTAGTATAGTCACAAACATGTGCATCTCATTACTGTTGAACCTTGACTTGTGAGTTGGGCTGATTTTCAAAAATAATGTAATTGCATTTTTTTTGCCCTCAATATTACAATTTAATTAGCAAGATTTTTTTAACATCCTCTTCCCATGATTATTTTTAACAAACACAATGAATACATTTTTCTGTATTACAATAAACCATATTATATTTACATTCTATCAAAAAAGTCAGACATAAACATGAATCAGTAATTTAAAAAAATCACATTGTAACAACAATGCAAACACATCGGCGACTTTATTCTGATTTTGAAAACGTAACGTCAGCACCTTAAAAATTTAAGTCGTCGACGCTTTGACGTTCCACCACACGATGGCAGCATTGTAACAAAGTAAACAATGGCTCACTACCCCAAAACAAAAATCCACCACCGAAGAAAAAAAAAACGGAAGTTAGCAACACGTCGCCAGGGAGCTAGCGTGACCGAGGAAAACAAAAAATGTGCAAAGTAGAAATGTTGCGAGAGTTGGTGAAACAGCGACTAAACGTGGCCGTGGAAGAGATTTTCGAACTGTTTGAGAAGACGATTGCCGAGTACGAGGAGGAACTTTGTCGATCGAAAGATGAGAACGAGCGACAACGCGAACTGCTGGACGCTGTTTTCACGCCTCAACCGGGACTGGACAAAGCAGGTTTCTTTACTTAATCTCGTTTTTTTTTCGTGCTCTCGCTGTCTAGCTTCTCGATCATTTAACACCTTTCATTAAGTCGACTGGCTGCGATTTGCCATTCTTTTCGTCGGCAAGTCCACGTCCAGTATTTAGCCCAAATTGTGTTTTTTACTCTTTCAATTTACTATCAAATGTCCAAATGACTCATGACTGACGCCGGAATAGTGTAAAATCGCGCACATGGTAAATAAACAATCACAGAGTGGCTTAGTTGATGTCATCAACTTGTCAACATTACAGACTCGACTGACGATGTGACAGCTTGAGTGAAAATAACCTAAACAATGTTAAATAATAATACGTGCACTCAGTTATATTCCCTTTCAATTACGCGAATCACATCACAATCTTTCTGGTCTGTAGACACCCAACATCCGCTAGATGATCCCCCTGAGCAGCAGGTAGACCCAGCAACGACCCCCCACATTAAAGAGGAAGAGGAGGACGCGTGGAGCAGTCAGGATGGGGGGCAGCTTCCAGGTTTGAAGGAAGCAGATCAGCTTGCTCATCGCCCTGTGAAACGTGAAGACAATGAAAAAAGAGCTCACACCACCCAGCTTCACTGCAGTCAAGACAGAAATGCCGGCGCAGGAGCGCAAGCACACGCCAGCAGCATCCCGCTCTCCGATATGGACGAGCGTGACATCACGACGTCCGAGACGGATCACAGCGACGACGCCAAAAAAACGTTGAGACGTTCTAACTACGGAAAAGGCGCCGCCGCACATCACGTAGACGATCGGCTCTTCAACTGCTCAGAATGCGGCAAGACATTCAGCCGGAAAGGCACTTTGAACCGACACATGAGGACGCACACCGGGGAGAAACCTTTCTCTTGCTCCTTTTGCACTAAAATATTCTCTTTAAAGCATCACAGAGACCGACACATGCGAATACACACGGGCGAGAAACCCTTCTCCTGTTTATTTTGCCCGAAAAGATTCAGAGACCGGTACAAAATGATGACGCACATGAGAACGCACGCTCCTGAACTGCCAATTTCCTCCAGTCCACCAACAACAATTGAGGCTGACAAAGAACACTGTAACACTCCTCGCTCACAACGAGACAACCCGGCTCCACAATCAGACCTGGACGACGCCATGTCACATTCCTCCGTGAGCGAGCATGGCGACGATGCTGAAGAACCCGACAAGAACTCCAAGAAATTCATATGTTCCGAATGCGGGAAAATGTTCGGCCGCATGGGAAGTTTGAACCGACACATGACAACGCACACCAGAGAGAAACCTTTCGCTTGCCCAATTTGCGCAACATGTTTCTCTTTCAAGGAACACATGAAAAGACACATGATGATCCATTCGAGGGAGGCGTCCTTCTCCTGCTCCATATGCGGCAAAAGCTTCAGAGATAAGTGTGAAATGGTACTGCACATGAAAACACATACGGGTGAGAAACCCTTTACCTGCTCTGTTTGTCGCAAGTGTTTCTCCCACAAGGACCATATGGTGTTACACATGAGAACGCACACGGGGGGGAATTTCACCTGCCCTGTTTGCCACAAGAGATTCTCCAGCAAAAAGTATGTGATGATACACATGAGGACACACACCGGGGAGAAGCCGTTCGGTTGCAACATCTGCGATAAGAAGTTCACATATAAGTACCAGGTGACCAGACACAAGTGCGTCGGTGGTCTGGATTCAAGCGCATCGGAAACAATGTCCCAATCAGTTTTGTTGAGTGATTAACTTGGATGATGTGCAACATTCTTGATTTCACATGGACAGACTTCACAGATTGTATACTATAGAAGCAGTTATGACGTTCATAACTATTTTTAAAAAATCCCGTACATAACACACCCGTGAAAAACACACCTCCCCAAAATCACCCTTAAAAAGTTTTTTTGTCTCTGTATTTGTTGATAATAAGGTCCTCCGATTGGCCGGCACCGTTTATTATCAGAGTGAATAAATCAAGATTCAAACCACCAAAGCAGTGTAAATGCTTTTAATTAAGCATTTTTTTGCCATATTGCCATGATTAAGGTCTTGCAAAGTATTTTTAAAATATTGTTCTTGCACTGTAAGGGCTTACTCTGTTTGTGACATTATTTTAAATGTTGCAGCATTGATTATAGTATGTCAAACATATTTATTTTTGTTGTGTATGAAATGTACTGTAAATCCGTTATTATATTTGTTTACCACCCCTTGGTACTGGTAAATGTACCAACAAAATATTTTTTTTACTAAGACCCCTGTGTAACCTCCTGCCCTCGATTTGGGATCTTTTTTTTCTAAAACAATATTTTTATCATTTGTAGGATTTCATAATACATACAATCCTTCGGTGCAAGCATCCTGTGCTTGCCAACAATGCCTTCAACCATGATTGTACTCATGAAAATCCTCTCACACATTGTGGTTATTTAATTGAGGATATAAATGTGCGACTGTGCAATAATATCTGAAATGAAAATTATTATAACGAAGTAAATGTTACATGAAGTACTTTTCACAGAGAGGACTCTAAAAGCCTCACATCATTGTAGAACACAATCATACATCAAAAGTCATACACAAATGGAAACATTCTATAATTAGTACAAGAAAAATCATCAAAAAATATTTCTAATTTTTTAAATTTTATTAGAATTAATACGTGAAAATATCCATTGCAAGGAATTAACAAATGATGATGATGCTTCAATACAGTTTGTGTTTTGTCCCCAGTGACTTGCCGTAGATTCTTTTCAGCTTTGGTGACCTATCCACGCATGCGCAGAAGTAGTTCGGACGTCGAAGCTAAATTTAGCCGCGCGTCGCTGAAGCCAAACGAAAAAATGTGTAAAGTCCGAATTCTGAGAAAGCTGGTGACACAACGACTAAATGTGGCGTTAGAGGAGGTATTTGAATTGTTTGAGCGAACGATAGCGGATTACGAGGAGGAACTTTGTCGCGCAAAAGAGGAGAACGAGCGACAACGCGACTTACTGAAAGCTGTCTACACGCCTCAGCGTTTGTCACACGAAGCAGGTTAGTGCACTTTTGTAGTGTACCAACAATCACAGAATAAATTGATTATAACGGTAAACGGTCAGGCCTTTTTTGTATGAATAGAAACATCGCATTTTTTTCAAATGCGTTTGTCCGAGTGGACTTCACGTAGAATTTCCGAATCATTGTCTCGTATCTGATTGGTTTGCCACAGTGGCACGTGCTACCTGATGCGGAGCATTTTTTTAAACCGTTTTTTTTTTTAACATTGTACACATATAGCATTGTACTTTATAATATAACATATAATGTTATATTATGTTTTTTTTTTCAAGTTCTTATTCACAAATGTCACTTTTGTTAATCATGTCTTCCTGTTGTCTTGCAGACACACGACTGGTGCCGGTGGAGTGTCAAGAAGAAGATGATGTTCCCTTTGAGCAACAGAAGGAGCCGGCAGAGCCGCCCTCCATTAAAAAGGAGGAGGAGGATGTGGGGAGCAGTCATGATGGAGTGCCATCTCAAGCGCTGGACGAGAATGATGTAACCGTGTTCACTTTGACTGGCGTACATGTAAAGAGTGAAGAGGATGAAGGTCAGTCCTCTCAACGAGGTCATAGTCAAAGTGAGGAGAAGTTAGATCGACACATCACAACAGAACAACAAGATCAATCAGCTCCACTTTCGGTTATGGACGACGTGATGTCACACTCTTCTGACAGTGATCACGGCGACCACACCAAAGTACCTTTGAAGACTAGTACAAACGCTGAAGGTGGTACGACACATAAAACTGACAATAAGCACTCCAACTGCTCCGAATGTGGGAAAACGTTTGTGCACAAAGGAGCTTTGAACAGACACTTGAGAACGCACAGCGGAGAGAAACCATTCAGCTGTGCCGTTTGCGCCAAAGGCTTCTCCTTGAAGGCCAACATGAAAAGACACATGACGGTCCATCAGCAACCGAGCAGCGGTTCGACTCGGCACGCAACGAGCGCTCAGTTCGGCTGCTCCCAATGTGGCAAAACGTTTGGCCAGAAGGGCAATCTGATCACGCACATGAGAACGCACACCGGAGAGAAACTGTTTGCGTGTTCGTACTGCGACAGAAGATTCCACACGAAGCTTCACGTGAAGAGACACACGGCCATTCACACCGGCGAGAGACCATTTTCCTGTTTGTTTTGTAGGAAAAGTTTCCGCGAGAAGTACGACATGATGAATCACACGCGAACGCACACAGGTGAGAAACCATTCACCTGCTCCTTCTGCGCTAAAGGTTTCTCTCGAAGGTCATATCTCAGAATACACATGAAAACTCACACAGAGGCGAAAGCATTGAGCTGCAGCAGCTCCTGTTAACACGCGACAAAAGAAGCCAAGCCAAAAAAAGTAAATTAAGCACTTGGAGATTTTTTTTTCAATAACATGACATTGACTACTCCTGGGGGGAAAAGGCGACAACACCAACAAAGATGCCTTGTAAATGTTTCCGTGGAGCGCGTGAAGCAGGATGGGGTGTCGCACAATTCCCAATATTTATAATAATAATAATATATTCCCTTTATTAGTCCCACAATGGGGAAATTCGAGATTCGAACCCAGGCCTCCTGGGGAGACTGGGTCCTGAATGCGGCGCCTTAGACCACTCGGCCATCCTGGAAGACGTGTGTGAAGACCGTGTGAGATGCCAGGAGACAGATGTTGCACAAGAACTCGTACTCTGAGCTTAAGTCAGTGCTTCCCAAATAGTGGGGCGGGGGCGCGGTGCAATGCTGGGGGGGGGGGGCGTGTGACCCTGGGGGACATGCTTTTTTTCCCGTCAAACTACAATAAAGTGTAATTGCAACTCCACTCCACCAGTTAGCAGTGGCGCTCTCCTTGCGAGTATTAACTCTTCGGTGTCGGTTTGTTTTGCAACAAAAATGCTATTTATTTATAGTTGCGGCAGAGAGTGGGTGGTAGGGTGGCGGCACAAATTGTTTTCTTCTTGCTGGGGGAGGGGCGTCACAGAAAATAATTGAGAAGCGCTGGCTCGGGTAAAAATAAATACTTTGTTGCAAGGAGTCGGTTGCATTGGTATCTGCTTTTGAGTGAAATAAGTACAAGTAAAAAGAAATCAATGAAATCACCACTCCAGTAAAGTGTCCTAAGGATACTTGAAAAATGTATTTATTGCCCCCACTCCCTCCCAAACACTGCCTTCTTCTTGCCCCTGGGTTTGCTGAGCAGCCAAGTGGAAGTGGGGCAGCCGGAGGCTGGGTGACGTCACCACTCGAAATAAAAAAGTGGAATATCTCTGGAACCGAAGCAGCACAAACGAAAATTTTGGTGCACCTATATGGTGATCGCTGATGACGACACCGGTGTGTGAAGTTTCACATCCAACACGTCTAATCCTGCCTAGTTGCAATTATCGCCGTCTGACAAGTTTTGAATACATCAGTCGGTCGGGGGTGGCCGGAAGACAAGACAATATCCATAGCCCTAAATGCCACCGGTATTAAAAGGTTGCTTATTTTCCCAGAAATAAAGTTGTGATGTTACAATAAATTCATATTTTTAAAGAAATACGTTATCATTTGAAATGAGAATAAAGTGGTATTTTTTTTCCTCATGGAAGCTATCATCTTCATAAGAATCAAGAAGCAAAGTCGTGATCTAATTGGAATAGCCATATTTTTCTCATAATAAAGTCTTGCTGGGGAAAAGAAATCTCTATTTAGAAAGGCACAGCTCATCATCCAAAGCAAAACATGTTTCTATTCATCTCTCTATCGGAAGTTTATTGGAATTATGAATGAAAAGAAAATCTTTTCCCCAAAAAACTTCATTAGGAGTGTTGGAAATAATACAAACCGATACATATCAAGCTGGAGATAGAAAAGGAAAAATTGCTGATACAAGAATTTAATGGAAAACAAAACTGGGAAACGTGAGTTTAAATCAAGTGACGTATAATAATGCAAAATAAAATTTCATTAGGTATTCATTGCATATTTTAGGGTAACAAGATTAAATATTTTTTGGTAAACAACCGCCGCTTACTGCAAATAGACACCAGAAATAAACTCCAAATTCATCTGATGAAGGAATTGAAAGTTAATTTGAACTTTGATTCATGAAAATAATCAGCCGTAAACTGTGAGCGAAAGCATTAAACATTGCAACACGCTCGGTGGCGGTAGTGAGCTATTAGAGTCTGTGAACCGCCCTCAAATACAAAGAAGAAGAACGCGAAGCAGAGGAAGAAGTCCCCACTTGGCGGTCCTAACCCGGACGTTAAACGGCTGAATTTCGACTTAGCTTATTGTCGCTTTCTCGAAGGAGAGACGCAAGTTTGCGGGAAACATGTCTAAAGTTACACTCTTAAGGGAGTTGGTGAAGCGGAAGCTGAACGTGGCCGTCGAAGAGATATTTCAACTGTTCGAGAGGACGATTGCCGAGTACGAGGAAGAATTCCGTCGAAGCAAAGAGGCGAGCGACGATCGGCATCGCGTGGAACTCCGATCTCGTGTTCGACTGAGACGAGGTACGAGTGGTCGTCGCTTTTCGTTCTACATCCTCGTTTTCACGCTACCAACTTTCTCGAGCGTTCGTCGTTATGGGTGGACACAGTCACGTGTTCAAAATGAAACGGAGAACACGAGATTCTCTTGGAGACCGTTAGAATGAAAACCGGACACCGGATGATGACGAAGCAAAATCACCCCCCCCCAATGGATGGAGGGTTTGTTTCCTCAAAACTATAAAAATAAATCGTAAGAATAATCACGATCGGGCGATATGCAAAAATAATCGGTGTGCATCTCCACTAAAAGCGATTGCATTCCGGTTTTGGAAACATGAGGTACGAAATGATGACAAAATGGTCCAGATGTAGCGTTTGTTGTGTTTATTATTGTTCAAAACATAAAAGCTCTTTGAATCCCAAATTACTCAAGTTAATTAAATTCCAAGCAACAAATCGTGAGCAAGGTCCTCTTTTATGTCTGATGCACATCTCACATGAAAGGCGATTCAATTTCCGAATATCTTGAGTGCGATACAATGCGAAAATATTTTAAAATATTCAGTTAATCAAATTATAATTGTTTTTATTTACATTTTCTTTTGTTGTGAGTCTGTCTCTGGCTTCACGGTCTACTTTGCCCCACCAGTTTCTTACATTTTAACATGTTTATGACTTGAATTTCTGAAACTTGAACGGGGCCGCTCGAGCCAGTGTGAATGAACTTCAGAGAGCCCCAAACAGTCATGTCGTTGCTTGCGCTGACGTTAATATTGAATCTTGCACGACTTTGGGTAATGCGGTTAGGGCTGCACGATATTTTAATTTTTTTTAAAGAGAGAGAGAGATGCATCTCATAAAACTCTAAAATATCGTTGCTCCGGGAAACGACTCGTATCACAACATTTTGTTCTGCTTGCTGGCAAAAGCAGCAAACTTGAATCAAAGTTGAATAATGTATCATTGTCAGGTTCGCCAATTTGACATATTGGGTTCACAGCTGAAAGAAGAGAGGCACTCAGCTCAAGTGGATACAGGGAGGTTAATCAAGTTTATTTGGCAACTTCATCTCCCTTCTGTTCCTCGATGTTTTTCACACATTCCCTTTTATAACATCGAGAAATCAGATTACACTCAAGGGTGGAAAGGATAGCAGGTTGAGAAACGCGACAGCCGTAATGACTTAGTTCGCCGAGACGATCGATTGGCAAATTAGAGAGTTTGTGTTTCTAGCCTTTTAACCGCTCTGTTTTCATTCATTCATATTTCATTCTTTTCATGCAGTTGCGCGACATGCGTCGGAGAATCGAGAAGACGACGTTTCCTCTGACGAGCAGGAAGAGCCGCCGGCGAAGAAAAGGATTGGCGTGGGAAGGACGGGACTCAGGTCAAGTCAACGCAAGACAACGGAAGCAACCGGTGAACGTTGTAAAGATCCAAACCGGCCACCAAACTACTTGGCTCCAATATCTGACCCGAATTCCGACTCGTTTGACAGTGATCACGGTGACGATGCCCGAGAGCGAAATCGCAAGTTCGAGTGCTCGGAATGTGGTCAAATGTTTGCCCACGAGTGTGATTTAGATCGACACGCGGAAACACACACCGGAAAGAAAGCTTTGAATTCCGCAGTGGTCACGAAACCGAGCGACGCTGTTCAGTCTTTTACCCGTTCACTTTGCACGAAAAGCTTCCCGAGTCGGGACCGCCTCTCATCTCACTTAAAAGCACACACGGAAGAGAAAGCAGCCGCCTCCAGTCGCTCGAGTCAACAAGTGACGACAAAAGCAGGTGGACGACGCACTACAGATCCGCACTCCCGACCAGACCCGTCGGCTCCGGTGTCAAATAAGGAAAACGAGACGTCAAACTCTTCCGACTCTGATAACGACACCAAAGAACCTTTGGAGACCATCAAGAAGTTTAAGTGCTCCGAATGCCAACAAATGTTCGTCCTGGAGGGAGATTTGAAAAGACATGCGAGAACGCACACGGGAAAGAAACCTTTGCAAAGCGTCATTGCGACTAAATCATCCGGTGGTGGGAAAACTTTCAGCTGCTCAGTTTGTATGAAAAGCTTCCTGAGCCGAGGCCTTCTCATTTCACATATACGAGGACACATCGAGGAAAAAACGCTTGCCTCCGGGAGCTCGAGGCAACCCGAGATGACGGAAGGTAAAAATCTTAATTCGCAAACCGACAAATTGGCGCCAGCTGCTAGTTCGTCCGACGCTGGCAAATCGTTTACCTCCTCAGCATGTGCGGAAAACCTCCCGGGTGGAGACCTCGTATCGCACGAAGCAGCACACGACAAGACGAAAGCGGCGGCTTCCGGTAGCTCGAGTCAACCCGTGGTGACGAAAAGTGAAGCTCTGGAGTCAAAACCCGACCAGTTGGCACTGGTCGCACAAACGGAGAAAGCGCTGGCCTCCACGAGCACGAGTCAACACGCAAAGTCCGAGAGTAAAAAAGACACAAAACCCGACAAGTTGTCACCGGTCGCACAAGCGCACACGTCCGAGAAAGCGGCGGCCTCCACTAGCACGAGTCAGAACGAGAAGTTCAAAAGTAGAAAAATTCACTCAAAACCAGACCAGTTGGCTCCAGTTTCCAAACGGCACGACCCCGCTAAATTTTTCACGACGGGAGACTTGCTCACGTCACACATCCAAACGCACAAACAACTGGTCGCACAAACGAACACTTCCGAGAAAGCGCTGGCCTCCACGAGCGCGAGTCAACACGCAAAGTCCGAGAGTAAAAAAGACACAAAACCCGACAAGTTGTCACTGGTCGCACAAACGCACACTCCCGAGAAAGCGCTGGCCTCCACGAGCTCGAGCCAACGCGGGGTGCCGGAAGCTAAAAATATTTCCAAACAACCAGTCGCGTCGGCGCCGGTACCAGACGACGACGACGACGTGACGTCGGACTCTTCTGACTGTGATCCCGGTCCCAAAGAAGCTCCGGAGAGCAAGTTGACGTGCGCGGAATGTGGCGAGACGTTTGTCCGCCAGGCAGATCTGGAAGGACACACGAGAACACACACGGAAAAGAAAGATCCCGATTGCGTCGGTGTTACCAAACTCTTCTACACCGTTAAATCTTGGACCTGCTCCGTTTGTACAAAAAGCTTTGCGAGTAACGATTGTCTCGTTACGCACATGAAAGTCCACGGCGAGCAGAAGGCGTGGCCCTCCCGTGGGCCAAGTCGGCAGGCGACCGCCAAAGCGAACGGAGAACACTTGGGCGATTTACAATCGGAACCCGAGAGCCTCTTTGCGCCGCTCTCAGATTCGGACATGACGTCGAACTCATCGGAGGATAAGCCGAAAGACGACAGCAGCGTGTCGGTGGCCACGAATAAGAACGCCAAAGGCGAAACTCACGGAAAAGACCAATCGAGAGAGAAAGAGAGACCTTTTCCTTGTTCACTTTGTTCGAAAAGCTACTCCACGAAATATCACTTGAAGAGACACATGAGAAGACACGAGGAGACATCGTCTTTGAAATCAAAAGGAAACGACGCCGAACCTTCCAAGGCGAAAAAGAAGTCGAAAGGAAACGCAAAACGTCACGAACGCAAAAAACACTTGCATTGTTCTCATTGTAAAAAGAAATTTGACCACATGAGCCAGTTGACCCAACACTTGGTCGTGCACGGTGTGGAGAAACCATTTGCTTGCCAATTTTGCGATGAAAAGTTCAGTTTTCCCGAGGCGCTGAGGAAGCACGTTGAAGACCTGCACCGATGAGCGGCCTTTTGTTTTTTTAATTTTCTGTTCACTGTGCGCTCAAATTCCAAGACGAGGCTGAGGTGTCACAGCATTCTTTGAGCAAGTGGTCGATTTCGCACTGGAGTTAACGAAATGAAAAGTTTATTCAATTTTTATTTTTGTTCCACATTTTTACCAACGTGTATTTTGATTTTATGTATGAACAATGTACGTTGCTTGTTTAAATTTGGGTTTATTCACAGGGAAGTCCACCCCCAAAGTTCTTTTGCATCTCAACAGGACATTCTGATTGATGTTGTGTTTGTGCAATTTGAGGCAAGTGGCAAAATTCGTTTTGAACCAGCTCAGGTTGGCCATTTTGACACTTTTTATCGACTGAAAATGACATCTCCAGTGGCTCAGGTAACCAATCACAAATCGCCTGTTTTCTGAAGCCGAGCAATGATTGCTCGTTACCTCGACCCGAGCAACTGTGACGTCATTTTCAGTCGACCGCATGTGGCAAAATGGCCGCCACCTGAGATTTATCGAAACTGGTGTATTTTACTGCTTAACTCATATTGCACAAATGCGATATTATTGATGGCAGAGTTTCGACTCCATAAAACATATTTTTGTTGATAAATGTTTTGGGGTGCACTTTCAGTTTTGGTTAGTGTTTTGTTGCCGTTGATGGTTCGAGGCAAAGATCAAACCTTCGCGCTCTCTGTTGTTTTTTGTATTTCACTATCTTCATCATCTCTTATCTGTAGTTTAATAAATTGTTTCTTTCTGAAGAACTAAGTTCAGTTTTGTGTTTGTTGAAATAATGTGGCCTCCTTTCATTGAGTAAACAAACCTAAAACAAGGCCTTGTTTTATTGGGGGAATCCTACTACACATTGCTCTGGGAAATGGGTGGGGGGGCGTATGAAAGTAAAAACGGACAATCCTGGCAGTCGTAAACTTTTAGTGCTCCAGTCCCGCACCAAAAGTGCTGTGCTGCGCAGTGTCCTCCCGCATTCCGCTTCTCAGAAAGGCGGCATCTTCTCTTCCACATGGTTCAAACACAAAGGTCACATTGTGGAACAATACTGAAAAAGTAAATATGGCATTATTTATATTCATGTATTCTAACATTTGGGTGGCTAAATTTAAACTGGCATAAGATATTTAAATAGTTTGGTTGCAAGTTATACTTGTTGTATTACATCTTGTACGCCTTGGGCTGGGTTTTGGGTTTTAAACTAGCGTTAAGAGTTTTGAAGTGGGCTTTCAATCTAGGCTTTTAAACGGGTTAGGATTTAGATAGAGGGTTTTAAAATAGGGTTAGCGTTTAGAAGTAACTAAGGTTAGGGTTTCCGACTCGGGTTAGTGTCCGGTTTACTTTTAAGAATTGTTGTGGCGTCCAACTAAAATGACGTCACGGCAGACTAAGACGAGGGGAGTTGAAACATTGATGACGCGCATCCCAACGATTGCATCATTGCGATCTTGACTGTTTCTCGAGACGCATCCATAGCGAAGGAAAATGACAGGCACTTACTTCAATTTGCCGTTCAAGGTCGCTCTCCAAAACACGAGTTGGCTGACGTTCGACGTTTGTTTCACCCCCAAGTCCATTCCACATGTGCGCTCACGTTTGCTTTCCTTCATGATTTTTACGCTGAATTTTACGTTCAGCAAAAGGTTTCTTGCCCATGCTCACCCCACCACACGATCCAAACAAAACAAAAGATTACCCACAGGTGAGTGCACCTGCTAATAAGAAAGACCACTCCTCCCCTGTGACACCACCAATCACTGTGAAAGTGGAGTGCGTGCACAACACACAAGCATGCACTGCAACGAAGGAAAAAAAACACCAAACACTGTACGGGCTCCTACAAGAATAGAGATACAAAAGATTAAGGACGCTTGTTTCTTTTCTCATGAGGAGAATGTAAAGGCTGTTTCCAATTCCACCACGTTTCCTCGTGTATTTATTTCGGGAGGTCCCTTAATTACAATGACAATCAGCCAATTCGTGGGCCGGACTAAAATCAACCTGGCCTTTATTAATTGAACCCTTTTTTGTTTTGTTTTTAATTGTCACGAACTGGGCGTCTGGAAGGCCGGACCTTTCCGCACCCGGGGACGGACTGCCCAGCTGTGATACTTCCGTATGTTCGTAATCCTGTGAGTCGCGCAAATCTACTTACATTACCAAAGGCAGAAACACAGTTAAATGTTAACTATTTATCCTTGTAATGAACTACTTTACTCTGAACACAAACAGATGTCAAAACTACAATAGTCGTCCCTTTGTTAAAATGTTTCCTTTATTTTCCTTTCAATGTACACAATTTCCAAAAAACAGACATAGGAAAAAAGGTATAATCTGTTATTAAAAATGGAACATTTATTGCTACATTACTGTTATATACAGGACAGTTCTCAACTATATTTATATATATTTCAAGGGCGAGGCACTCTGGGGGTCGGGGGGCCCTGCCGGAGTCAGTCATGTCCTTGCTCCACACCAGATGTCACAGGGCTGTCTTTTGATAATGTGAAAAAATAAGGAAAATAAACAAAACGCAGCAACGCGTTATTCTAAACGTAGTCCGAGCGTGACATTTTGTATCATGCGGTGAATTGGTGGGAGCTGTTTTCAAAATGTCTGCAAGTCAGATATCTACCTTGAAACGTCAGTTGTAGGTCAGCCTGTTGATTTTAGAAAAACTCAGAGGCTATAGTCCCCAACCCCCCCCCCCCCACCAGAAAGGTCATCAGAGGTTAAAATGGCAACTATTATGCGGAGACAGTGCAGTGGTGTGCACAAAGCTGCAGAAAAAAAACACTTCCTGTGTAGAAAAGCATGTTAGTGTGTGTCAAAAGCTAAAAGTTAACATCAAGTCAGAAAGACTTTGGACCCACAAAACAGCAGTTTGGACAAATGGACTCCAGTTAGAAATCAAAAGCAATTAAACAAGATCTACATAACATTTATTTTATTTTATTTTAACTAGATACAGTGAAAGAAAAAAAAACCTCTTATATGACTTTAAACTTCTTCCTGAAAAATTGAAAAAGCATTTAGGAGAAGGGAGGGTGGGGGAATGAACAAGTACGTACCTCTTTTAATCTCCATAATAAATGAAATGATATGGTTGACAAACGTAAATGAAAAATACAAGTTCAGGCACTGATAAGGTATCACTCTCCCTTTATGACATCGTTAAGTCTTGAGGATGAAAAGGCCACACTGTTGATTTGTATAGGTCTTCTTTTTCTTCATCTTCATCTTGTACAAAAAAAAAATGAAAAACTTAACACAAAACACTCTACCTGCCATCTGCGATTACATGTCGGTAGGAAACATTGACAACATGACATGGGAATAACATAACACTGATTTGTTCTCCTCGATAGCCAAAATGGCCGACATTGGCCTCCAACAGATGTGTTTTGCAGTGGGGGGGGATGAAATGAAATCACAAAATTCATTGACATATGAAGGCGATCCACATTAAGTATGGTGGCTACATTCAAAGAACCAGTTGCATAATTACTGTTCACCCACACCGACTCCATATTTATCCGCAGTGCCCCCCAAAATTGGTAAAGAAAGAATTCAGCCGAGTAGCCTTCTTCAACGCAAAACAAGAATTCAAACCTTCAAAAGCCTTTTTTCTGCCGCCCTGCTTCAATTTGTGACCGACATCCCCTCGTAAAGTTCATCTACAATACACTCTAAACTTCAAACTAATATTGCCATTTATGTAAAAAAATCTACAATGTATAGTCTAACAAAAAATATATATTTTTATATATATTTAAATTTTTGAAAAAATGAAACGCATCAAAGAGCAACGTACGGAGTGAATGTACACGTCACACTTCTCTCGCAAAGAGGAGGGCGAGGGGCGCTAATTCAGTGGGAATGCTCGTTTCTGGAAAAGAAAGCCACCGTTGCGTGACGCCCAAAATGTCAAACCAAAAGTTCCCTCCATAGAAGAAAAAAAATAAAAGACTTCTTGCTTTTTTTCCCCCCAGAGTATCAATTCGGCAGGGAGGGGGGGCGCAAATAAACGACAGCCCTCAAAAGTTTGCTGGCATTGTCGGCGAGCCATTTCAAAGAAGCGCTTGCCTCTCCATGAGCGCCCAAAAATGGCTTCTTTCGTTTTTTCCACCCAACTGGACGCTTGACACAACTGTGCTTTTGTCTTGTTTGTGTGCGCTTTAGTTGCAAAGCAGTAGAGACACCTGAAGTCACGACGACAGCTTGAACATTTGAACATGTTGTCCCCCCCCAAAGAAAAAGAAAAAAAAAGGAGAAAAATGAGGAAGAACTGTTTAGTGGAGAAATTCATATGCGTCCCGGAATTAAGAGTCCTTAAATCCGAGGTGTCCAAAAGCTTTGTGGGATATGAGCGATCCTCGCTTAAGAACGCTGCATTTGAATCGTCCAGAAATGGCCAACTTGCATTCTATGGCCTCCTCAAACAATTGCTGATTAAAAAATACAAAAAAAAAAAAAGTCACTGAATTTAGGCAATTCAACTATGGGCTTGGTTACATAACATATGTAAGACTGTACCATCACACTGGGAATGACATACATTAAAAAAATAATTGCTCATACACATAAGCAATCCCTCACAATAAATGTTCCTCACATGTAAAGCAATTTGCTTAAATGTCAAATAGAAAACATGGTGTAACGTTGAGGCACAAATCCATGATTCAATTTGTGTTCCTTCTTCCTTTCTCTCGTTCACCAGAGCAACTCTCGGCAGTGTGTCAAAAAAGTCCCAAATTGTGGCAGGACAAAAAAAAAAAAGGGAAAAATTCTGGTGTTCAATCGCATTGTGGAAAAAACAAAATGTCAATGTTTTTCTGAATATATATATATATATATATATATATATATATATATATATATATATATATATATATATATGACAAAAAAAGAAAGTTCTTCACATTTGCGCTTGTAGTCATGGTTGAGAGTGCGACAAGCAGACTGTGTCCATTTTGGCAGTTTGCATGAGTGTGTGTGTGTGTGTGTGTGTGTGCACGCGCATGTTTTTGAAACTTGAACTGACAATAAACAGACATGTCCACATGTGCGCGTGCACACACAGAGTTAACGAGTGGAAGAAATCTGTTAAGGCCACATCCTCCGAGAGGCAAGGAAACACCACATCTGCAAAATCAAAAAAGAAAAAAGAAAACAAATATATATTAAGCTAAGCTAAAGACAGCACATCTTTAAGTCGCCGATAATGATTGAAGGTGTGTTACTGTTAATCAACTTTGAAATCTTACCTGGTGTTACATGTGACCAACTGGATTGTGGCCATCTCCTCCAATACTTGGGTGGCCTCCTGAGAGCTGCATGGGCGCATCGCCCACCACCCCGGAAACCTTTTCCTCCTCACGGCGCTTTAAACACGCCGCCTTGGGGTTGAGGTTGCGCTCTGAGCCAAGGAGAAAAGGTGGCACTGCATTAGTGAATGATTCAAATGAACAAAAAAAAAAAAAGAAACCAAACATTTCAAGGGGTCACAGAAACTGACCTCGGACTTGTTGTTCTAAATTGAGAATAACATTGACGGCTTGATGCAGGATGAGAAGTTTGGTCTGAGGTTTGTCGTGGCTGAGATGCAGCTGGCACATCCTCCCGAGCTCCTTGAATGCCTCGTTGATGTCCCGTACTCGCAAGCGCTCGCGGGCGTTGTTGGCCACTCGCCGTTCTCGTTCGCGCTCCATCTTCACCTCGGGCGGGAGGTCCTCGTCGTCTTCATTGTCCTGACTGGAAGGAGATGGCGCGGTGAAGGCGCTGAACATTGAAACAAACCAAAGAAAGTTCCATTTTGGTGACAATATTTTGCACCCATCTCCAGATTTTAGGCAACCGGCGAAGCAGCGCAGATTACCGCAACACTCATTGAACACGTTTGATAGTTACGTAGCATCTGAAATGCTGAAATTTACAACTCAACTCGATATTTTACAATCTCCAATCCAGTAAGACTAAAACGTCATCATAAAGTATGGGGCGGGTTCATCATGTTTAAGCAACTTCAGAATTGACAGCAACTGAACGAGAGTGCGCTTTGCATGGACGTGAGGGAGGAGCCCACAAAGCACAAGAAAGGGATTTTCTACTTGAGAAACTTACTCATCTTTCGGGTCAGAAAGGCTAGAGAGCATCTGGAGGGTCAACGCCTCCTTTCTGAAAATTGTGACAAAAGGAGGAGGGGGGGGTCAACAGCATTAAACAGCTAACATTGCCAATCAGGGCGACACAGGATTTGATTGAAATGATTTATGACGCCCTTTAGGAGAGACGGCTACCAGGAATTTATAGATTTTGGAAAACAAAAAGAAAAAAAGCTCCATCGTATCGTTTCTCAAACAAGCTTCAACGTAAACGTTATAACCACCTACCTTGTTCGACTGCGCGCTGCTTTGGACTCCTTTTCGTCGTCGGATTTGTCTGCATTGGACGAGTTCTCATCGTCCTCCTTGTCTTCTCTTTTGATGTCGGAGCTGCTGGAGGAGTGTGTGGAGCGCGCGATGCCACCGGGAAGACCTGCGGAAGACGAGCGCGTTTACGTGCGACGTTATGCATTTGCAGTCGAGCAACGGCGCTCGGGCCCAACTTACTGCTGAAGCCTTCTGGCTGGCCAACCGACGGCGTGGACCCGGACGCGTGATGACCGTGCAGAAGTGTGCTGCTGGGCGGAAGGCCGGTGGGCTCCTCAGGTTTCCCTCCCTGTTGGACAGAAAGATGGATGCGCAGCTGTCAATCATGTGAGGTCGACAAATGTCTATGCCAACATTTCTAGCGCCACTTCTCTACTGGACAGTACAGGAGACGTTCAGCTCACGAAGGAGTTCTGCTCCTCCGGAAACCACGTTGCATTGAACAAGTGATGCTCAGTTCCTGGTAAGGCTCAATGAGATTGGAAAAGCATGCGATATAGCTATTGAATATAGTGACAGATATTATTGCGATATTTAACGTGCCGAAAGAAATGACATTATCCATTGAAAGATTTTTTTTCACGCAGCAAAATAAGAAAGCTCAATTTATTCTTAGTAATTAATTGCAATGCCCATAGATATTGTTCACCTCTTGAATGGCAGATAAAATCATACAAAAACTCATTGCATGTCTTTGCGATTTGCATATTGCATGAGCCATTATTGCAATAACGATATTTTTGCAATTTATTCTGCAGCGTAATTACAAAAGTGTCAGTGCCAAGGAGATGTGTACAGAGAATATTTGGGAGAGTCACAAGACACTCTAAAGACGCTTCTGCGTGAACAGCAATTCAGTGAAAATGGCCTAAGATTGTGCAAGTCCAATTTGCTTGCAGTTCATCACCAGGCCACCAGGGGGCAGAGGATGCAAACTGCAGAATATGCTGCAATTGGTTTTTGCAAGCGGTATAACAAACAATCTATTTCTTCAGTGGCTAGTCCATTGGAATCAACACCATGTAGCACAGCGACCATGTTCTTAAAGAAAATCTTTTTGCAACGTATCAATATGTTTGTGATTTTGCTTCGTGCATGTCGAGATACGCTTCAATGGGGAAAAGCGAGTTGGTGTCTCACCATAGCAGGATGTCTGTTGCTGAGAGCGAGGCTGGCATTTGGGAAAGCTGGAGAGAGGGCTCCAAGGCCCCCGTTGTGAACTGCCGACAGAAGGCTGTGCATGTCGGGGTGGGCACCATCTAAGCCGGGCCCTTGGCCTACAGCATGGTTCCGGAGGACATGGATGGCCTCCTCCAAACGGTCCTCCATTTTATTCTGCTACAAAAACACATCCAGAAAATGCATTATGGTTGAAAGTTATTTAAAAAAAAAAACACTCCACACTAATATTCAACATCTCGTTTGAATTTTGTAGCATACCAGTGCATGTGGTTGCGCTTCAAAACTAGGTGTGGTCGGTCTTTGCCACTGGGACTGAGCCCCTGCATAGAAAAACATCAGGACGATGATAAGTGGTCATATTTAATGTTACACCAGAGAGAGCTGCTGAGGCATATCCGCTGTAAACAACTTTTAGGGTTGGCAGGATTTCAAAGAATTATTTTGAAACCCCACAACACCGTATTCAGAATAATTCACAAATCACAGTGAAATAAAGATTTATTTGGACTTAATGATACTCAAAGTACAAACATGATTACTTTATGTGCGTGCAGGAGAGTTGCATTTTACCTGCAATAGCCTGAGGAGACCCTGGAGTAGACGGAGCGGAGGAGAAGTTATTACTGTTGTGGTCTGATGGATAAATCTGAAGCAAAATAATGAGACAAAAAAAGACAAGTCATTAATCCGGGACCTTCAGAGCTTTTTCCACATCAATATCTGCGAAAGGCAAAGCTTACCGAGGCGAGAGCCTTTCCGATTTCGTCTCCAGAACTGCCTGCCGTGGTGGCTCGATTGCCTGCTGCAAGACAAAACGAGCAAGTCGGGTGATCTGTTGAACGTGTTGATTTTTTTTTAATTGTATGAATGAGTTCCATACCCATGATGGCCTCTCCGTTGATTGCGGGCGTGTGGTTGTAGGTGGTGGGAGCGGAGTGGAAGCCGTTAACGTCGCTGCCGTGCAGTGGATAATTCTGTGTGCGTGGACGTAGGGAAAGGGGATATTAGGCCCCTCTTCGTATGTGACAAACAACCCTCGCCCAAAAAGGTACTGCATGTGTGACAGCAAGAAATGAAGGTTGACCAACCATCCTGTCTTGTGGGTTCAGTGATGAGAAGGAACCTGGCGGCCCAATGTGAGGCGAGTTGCCCAGCATGGCCGAGTAGCCCGTAGATGACCAAAGGTCTTCTGCAAAGGGCCACAAAAATGTTTACCTCGTCACGTAAGAACAACATGCTAGACCACCAAAAAAACCAAACCTTGCATGTAGAAAGAGCCCGGGTAGACCGCGCCGGGCTTCCCACCAGGATAACCTCCATTGTCTCGAGCATATTCGTCACCGGATGTGGACGCATACACCTAAACAAGCACGCAGAGGAGTAACGGTGAGGCTCAGCTTTTCGTATTTTGAGTGGGCACACGAACGCAAGCTTCAAAGAGCCACAAGATGGCGAGAGGGAGTCCGCACGCAGGCGCCTCGCCTGTGGAGGAAACGCAGCGGCAATGGAACGTTGGGCACGGCGAAGGCTCGGATCCCGGTGAACAGCGAGCGCTTCCTCTTCCTCCCAGGACCCCAGTGACATCACACGGGCTGGCCGAGTGACACACACACACGCACACGCACGCATAGCATGTGTGTGCCACACCGAGAGCCAAGGCACAGACCCAAGCATGCACACGCCTGCATTCTCGGAAACACTTTGTGTAAGGGTCGACTTCTAGAGGGGGTCACAACTGACAACGACGATGAGACATGACGGCAGTTCTTCACAAAACTGCCTGCTGAGCTGCTCAGCACTCTACTTCCACAAAATGAAGACAGACACAAGGAACCCCCCCCCCCCAGTTACTCAGATTCATCGGCGACCTCTCAGTTCACCTTTCTTCCCCTCTTCCGATGGTGTTGCATATGGCAGAATACAGGAAGAGAAGAAGAATGGCGGCTACGCTGCAAAGAATGCTAATCCAGAGAAGAGATTTTTTTTTTCTGTAATTTGATTTAACAGGGAGAAGTGGAAAGGGAATGGAGAGATGCACTTCTAATTACAGAGCCATCTGCCTGTTCCTGGACCACATCCAACTCCACAGGCAGCTGGGCTGAGGAGAAGGAGCGAGGGGAGGGAGGGAGAATGATGGGGGCTGGGATCCAGTCAGAAAGAGAGAGACTGCAGAGGGTAAGGGGGGTGGGCGGTGGGCGAAGGAAAAAAATGAGGACCCTGATGATTTATGAAATGGGTAGCTAGATAAGGGGCGTTGAGGGAGGGGTCCGGTAGAAGGTAATCTAAATGACTTAAACAAAGCTTGATATGGCCGGGGGAGTGTGAAGGAAACGGGGGGATTTAACATGATCGCTGTTAATTCGGGGGAAAAAACATGACTGAGATGGCTTCATTTAACAATGGGCTTTGAGTTGCTCTTTCATGGGGAACAATGTCGCGTGAATCCTGTTGCTCTAGATGGCAACGGAACTACACAATGACTGGTGTGATGCGACGTAATTATATTCTGGGGAAGAAAAGCGATTTAGAGGCTAAAATCCACAACTAATAGGGCTTTAATGCAATTCAATGACGGCACAAAAGGGTTTCGGCCAGGAAAACACTCGGTGGGAGTGGATTCAGATTAACATCCGACTCAACTCAAAGTGGTTTATTCTTCCAACACGCACGACGTTGGACGACAGGGATCGGTTCGTTCACTTTGCGTCGCTAAAGTAAGAGAGCTCGCATGAAGAACCGTCTTAACGGGGAGAGTGTTTCCGAATCGGCTAAATATAAGTACAAAAGGAGTTGGCATCGGATGTCCATGCGGGCAGGCATGGAGGAAGTGTGGGAGCACAGGATCGTCATTGGCACTCATTAATCTGGGCTCAGACACGGGGGGGGGCTCACAACTGGGTCACTGGCAGGGGGGAGGCCCACCCGGGCCATCATGCGCCGAAGCGTAGGCAGCCTGTGGCGGGGGCGGAATTCGCACTCCGACATCTCGTCATTCGCACTGAAACCACGTGGCCATCGTTTTGCGGTGTGCAGGAGATCGACTGCGGTTGAGACGGTGAGAATGCAGGGTGGCGGCGAGGGGGTTGCGTCAAGTTCACACGCGCTGTGTGTGAGGCAGACGCAGAGTAAGTGTGTGCATGCGGCGGTTTTCAGCAGCCACTTCAAACCGCCAGCACCCACAGGTGGAGGACCCGGGAGGTCACACAAAACTTGACGCACGCAGTTGTGACATCAAATTGCCATTCATCCATCTGATGCACTCCTTCCTAATCGATGCAGTACGTTGCACTCACTCCTTCTCACAAAACAACAAGAGACAAAATCCAGACTGTTTACGCTAGATTTAAGCTCACGCCACATTATGCATCCATGGCTATGCAATTTGTGACCTGGCCGACCAGAAAAATCTGCTTCCTCCTCGCTCTGACTAAACACAAGCGGGCCAAAGCTCAGAGAACCTCACAACAAAATGTGCACAAAACCTCAATATTAGCTGCTTTGTACTAATCGGAGAACATTTGCCAGGTAGGGCACATTGACACACGTGATGAGAGACAATTAAAAAGTAGCAATCCCGCAGCGCTGAAAATGAACGACAGTAGCTGAGGCGGTGTGACGAGGCCGCAAAGTAATTAGCGCACAAGACTAAACTCAACAGTCTATAAAAAGGGGAGTGATGTGGCCAACTGCACATTCACTGACTGTATAGTCAAATATGTAAACATGACTTGCATTTGCAACTATGTGTACCGCGTCATAGGCAAGCGCCATCAGCTGCCGGAAAATCCGGGCGCGCTGACAAATATGTGCGACAGTGACCCTTTGTGCGGCCAGGACACCAACATTGGGGTTTCACGGCACACCAAAAGAACAAAAGCAACCATTTCATCAAGCTCTTAGAGATGAGATTGCTATGGAAAGTGCGAGAGCGGCGAATGGATGGAAGACCCAACGACACACAAGGTAGAAATTGAGCTTGATAAATGTTGATGTCAGCTCACTGTGGGTCTTTACCACGTCTGTCACAGAACTGCTCAAGCGACAGGAGAAAGCAACGCGTGTGTCAGTGTGTGTGTGGATAGGGGGGGGGAATGGGTGTGTGCATATAGAAAGAGTGAGAGAGCTGCCGGAGGGAGAAAGGAGGTCTCACCGAAGAAGGAAGGCCAGGGGGTTTCCGAATCTTCTTGGGCTGAGAGTCTGCACGCATGCAGACAGAGGAAACAAAGAATTTGGTAAAAGTGAGACAATAAACAAGCATCAATTTCAACACAGGTGCTTTACCTTCATGGGCCTCCTACAGTTGTTGGCATTGTGTTTTATTATTTTTTTGGAAGACTATTTTTAATGAACTCATTTACTACCATTGACGGCTAAAGACGTCAAAGATCCTTTTTTTTTTTTACTCGGGTGGTAGTGAATGAGTTTTAAAAGGGAAGAGAGCACAACAATGCAATTTGGCATCGCACCCACGCACAGATTTTTATGATGTGATCCGTTATCTTACCCAAGCCTCCATCAGGCGGTCGCCTCCGTGGATTGTTTGGGTAGGATTGGTAAAACTGGGAGCCTGATTTGAGGCCAGAGGGCGACATGGCATCTGGGCTGGGCATTGCAATTTCACTTGGAAGGAAACCAGGCTGCAAAAACACACAGGTGAGGTCATTCATGATTATGTGATGTCACCTTTTCCAATTATGCCGATTTGAAGCGATATGAATATTAAGCCACTGTTGGTTACATCGTTGTTTCTGCCTCGACTGGATGTAGCATTACAAAAGTTAAAAGTCTCCAGTCTGTTTGTTTGCCGTGCTGCTGTTAGTCTCAATTGGAACTTTAGCCAAGAGCCACATAATGAGAAGTACAGTACATACAGAAAACCATTGTTAATTTATTAGTGTGTTGCTTTCCAACAGATTTTTTAAAAATAATTTTTTTACGGCAGTTTCCTACATACATTCAGTGCCACAGTTTAGGTTGGAGCACAAAACATGACGTTCCGCGGACTGATTGACAGAGAAATGACTTCTTGCTTTCAGCAGACAATTAATGTCCCACGTCTCGTTCTGAAGTGCTGCTACGATGACTTACGTCGCTGACCCCACTGATCCTATCACGTCTACACACCATATTCAAATCAAGTCCAACCAAACTGGCGCTTTCAGATGTGCAACTTACCTGGTTTGCAAAGGGAGAATAGGATGGCCGCTCATTTTTACCTGAAAGATCAAGCGGTACGTCAATGCGTGACAGCAAAACGAAGGTCAGAGAATATAGGCTATGTCCAATCTAACGAAAAAGTTGTTTTAGGAAGAGTAGAAAGACGTCCCTTTCCCTTCTTTCAGCATGCTCAATTGCAAGGGAAGCTTTCGACTTCACTGGCCTAACACTCAACAATGCATGGCAACACGCAAAAAGGATTTTCTGCTCATCACTAAATATTCCTAACAAATTACATTTTGGGCATGAAAAAAATACATAAACACAGAACACACATTGAAGTTCATACCTGCAATCCCCGAACTTATGAACGGAGAGGCCAAGCCTTCATGTTCACTGTAGTGGGATCCTTCTCCGTAGCCCTGCAAGGACACATGGGACGAGGATGAGAACATTTAAGCTCAACAGGCACGACAAGCAGTCTTCGGGGTCCTCTGCATCAAGTTGGCACATCGACTGTGCTTCACGGTTACCCTCCTCTCGGTTTAACTCGCAGGACCCGTGCCAGACAAATCGGCATCAGCTTGGGGGATTCGGAGCGACTTTCTTAATTATCGACGCGAACGAATCAAAGCGATGCTGCGTGTACCTCAGCCCTTGTTCCTTATTTCCACACAGAGTTGTGCCAAGGCAGTTAATGGCGGATGTGTGGCAGGAATTATCAGTGGATTTCCACAGAGGTTTTGGGCTACTAGATGGCTTGCCAATGCATGATTCTGAGCCAAGGTTATTAGGTACAAAGTAGAAGCACAACTTGACATCAAATGTGGTGTGTGGCTTCAAAATGCCCTCCGCCACATCCATGTTTGGTGTGTGTGTGTGATTGACAAAAGCAGTGATTTACAAAAAAAAAAAAAAAAAAATGCGTATGAGACAATGACATCATAAAAATTTCAATCAGAGCTTACCCGTGCCTGGCTAAAAGAAGGACTGTTCTGTTCCGCCGAACCCCAGGAACCAGAGCTGCTGCGCTCATCTAGTGCTTAAAAAGAAAAAAAAAAATCAATTGGTTAGACCAGTAAGATGAACAACATGCACCAGAGAAAAGCAAACAAAGCCTGAACATTTTATTAATGAACGTGTCATTGAGGTTGGAATAACATGAAGGGACCGTGCCAACATGTTCTACGCATTTTAGGGCCTTAAGTGGCCACAATGGGCACACAAGGAAACCACCAGAGAATCACTAACGACCAAATAAGCTGCTGTTGCTTTTAAGATGCAATGTAACGGTGAAAAAAACAAAAAAAACAAAACAAAATGGAAAGTCTGTTAATGTAGCCATTAGTGTTCATTACAGCTACTGGAGAGGAGAAAAATTAAATATTCCCAAATGCAATCTAGCATATATGACTATTACTGTGTGAGATGGGCGCAACACAAAACGAGAGGCAATGGCAAAAAAATAAAAAAAATAAAAAAGCCGCCATGTGCAACACAAAGGAAACACTCAAAGCCAAAAGGCTGGTGAAGCTGAAAACTCCTCAAAATACCCCCATCATCCTCTTTTCCCCGTCTTGTGCACTAATGCTATCGAGGCTCTCTGGAGACACAAGGCTTAATTGCATGCCGATTTGCATAATTGTGCATATTAATGCAGCTTCCTTATGAATATTCATGCCTTCTTTGATTTTTTATTTTTGCCTAATTAAAAAAAATGTGTGCGTGAGAAAGCTAGAGAGAGGAAGGGGTACGTATGGGGCGGGGAGGGAGGGGTCCAAGGGGTTTGGGGATCTAGGCGAGATCAGCCGCCCGGCTGACGAGCGCGGGAATGAGTGATGAGACTAACAGAGCGGCGCAAGCACCTACACATGCTGCGACAGCCGTGATCTATGGCGCCCATGCAGGTGGCACGGAGAGACGGGCGAGCGAGGGAGAGGGAGACCTCGGAGGATCAGCCTCAGCGGAAAGGCCAAAACACTCATAAAAGCTCCGCCATCAAACACGGAGCAGCGGACGAGTGGCAGAGAAATATGTCTGAGCAACAGAGGGACTCATATTGGCATTTTTTCCACCTTTGTTCTAAAACTAGAAATGTATGGTCAACCACAATACATCCCGCTGGGGAAGTCGGTTTCCCACTCCAAAAAAGCACAGTGGAAACTACGAAAACCATGCAGAGCATTGAACACATCGGTTGTAACGAGCGGCCAACAAGAGTAGGAAGGACTCCTGACAGATAACGGCAGCATCAGATCCATCGCTACAATGACATGATGATCTGCCGGGCCGATGCGCGGGCAGCATATGGTTTGCATCATCCATTTGGTGTTAATTCTACAAGTTTGGAAACCACGCTGGGACTAAAAATAGTCCCTGCTTTCGCCAACAGAAAAGCGATTTGAATCATGCCAAGCGGAGTAGGTACCACACATTGGTTGAATCAATTCACAACCAAGATTGGCACCCGCAAGTGGGCCATGGCTTCCCATCGCTGGTTAGCATTTGCTCTACTTGACTGTTATTATGCAATGAGATGGAGTTGCGCGTGCCTATGAATGGACGAGACATGAAAACCAAACCGGAAGAGTAGAACTAAACCGTTTTTCAAAAGCCGTTGCACTCTGTGCGTGTGGACTCCCACAACGGTGAACAAGTTGAGGGAAGAAGCAGTGAATGAGTGAATGTTGACATAAACAAAACACACATGCAAATGACCACTTATTAAAAAGCTATTGCGTCAATTTTTCCTCATCCAACGATAAGTCGAGATCGTAATTATGACTATAAAATTGCACCGTAGCCGTACTTCAACGAGCTTTGGCAGTTTGTACTCAAAACAAGAACAGTAAGAAACAATGCAGTCATAGCATTTGCGATCCATCAATCAATGAACCGCATCGCGTCACTATTAGCGATTAGCTTAGCCATAGCTCAGCTGGCCTGCCCAGCTCATGTTTATGTGAATAGGTATAACCTATAATTTTCTTGCGCGGCCTGGAGGATTGGTTCAAATGAACCGCTCTGGGAAAACTAACAAAGTGTTGACAAATGGCTCACTGATTACGTCTGAAGACGCCCGCACTGGTGCCATATTACCTTCTACGTCACACAGCAGAGGCTGGGCCTCTTAAAGTGACAGTAACCTGACAGACAGCGTATTTGAGGCAGCCTTCAACATCAAATTACTCATGTTGGACCGATGCAAGTATTTCACCCCCCCAAAATATCAGTATGATAATTATCGGTTTTATAGTCATCGTGCATCCCTGATTGCAATGCCCCGCCAATGGTCAAGGATAAACACAGCCTCTGATGCACTTTCAATCAATTTATTGAACAAAAAGTTTGAAAACCAACATATAAGAAGCACATTGCTACACAAGCTGCCGATGGCCACAACTTACGACAAGTAACTTAATTTGCAGACAGGCTAAAGGGTTAGCCAGTTAACAGCCAGCCAGCTCTACATTCTTAGGCGCTGACACCCACGTCACTCACCAGCCTAGGCCATGATTTTTAAAGCCATGCTTAAAGTCACATAATTTGTCGCTGTCCTGTAAAAAACACTAATGTCCATTTTTTAAAAATTGTTTTTATTTTTTGTATTTACGTTTCTGCGTTTACAGACATCTCGTTAACATGAAAATTATATATTGAAAAAAAAACAAAAAAACTGAAAATGTGTTTTTCACAGGACGGCGACAAAACAGCAGATGGTAACCCCAAGCAAAAATATACCTGCACCGCAAATTCACGTTATATTGCTTAATGAGGCAAAATTGATTACATAATCGATGAGATAGTCGGCAGAACACTAAAAATTGACTTGCTTCATTGTCATTGTTAGACATTACATTATACAGTACTATATAGACTAGTAGGCTGAAGATTGTTGCATCTTGATAAACAATCCATGAATCCAGCCATCCTGCAAAGAGACGCTCTGCCGGGCTCACAAGTACGAGCCCATGTCTTTTGTCATGCGTTTTGCATTCACCAACGCGCCACCTAGGACGCCTCCGCTCGCTTGGCAAGCAGGGGGTCTGAAGTCGAAAGTGGAGTGGAAGCATGGCTGTGCCGTCTGACAACATTGTTTCACACGTACTGGGCTAATTAACTCTGAGGCAATTAAAAACAAGGTGGAGAACCGCTGAGGTGCCAATGACACTTTGCCTGCCAAGGAGAGCAAGAAAACTCTGGCAGAGAAGAGATCTTTTTATTGTTGTTGACCTTTTGTCATGTAGGCAAACACGCCATGCCCAAAATGTGTGCAGTACGGGTGCACGCGTGCAAGCATTTTTGTGACAAAAGGACTACACCATCAGCCTAGAAAAAAAAAAAAAAAAAAACTATTACGAACATTGTGTCAATCACTAAGCTGAGCAGTAACAAATTGACTCACAAAATACAAAAAAAATGAGTAGCACATTTAAAATAAATGCTGGAGTCCTTTGGTAGTAATTAGGTCAAATTATAAAAGTGCATCCAGTAGCCATGAAGTTTTGAAATGCTAAAATTGTGTGAGCGCTGTAACCGTTGATTATGTCGAATTACGTTACCAAGTACTGAAAATGACCCATGTCTGGTAGCATAACTAAAGATGAAGGAGTCGGGCTAATTGTTACCTCCGCCAAGCATTCATCTCACAAAGGGTTGTGTTGACAGTTGTTTGTTGACTAGCCCAAATGGGCCAAGGAGGAACCCATTAAGTTTTCATGCGGCTCATCTTCTATCACTTTTTGAGGTTACAGCCGATGCTTGAGGGTCGTGATTCCTAAGGCGCACACTCGCATCAAAAAAATGCTTGTGAAAGAACGAGTCTGCTACTTTTCGACCCAATCGTGGCATCCGCCTGCTTCCAATTAACCGGTTGCCAACGGGTGTTTTATCAGACTTTTTAACACAACTGTATCAATTTCTTAATCCATTTAAAATAGCTCAAGACATTGCAAGTTACAGTGGAGAGCAGAGTTCAAACAACGCTCAACAAGCTAGCGAGCATCACCATGGATTCACATGTTGCTGTGAGCAAAAAACTTAACCGAGTGACGACTACAACCACTAAAAGATCAAAACATGCAGTGCTGCAGGTGTGCCGTGCTACAACTGAAACAACAACAACAACAACACGGATCGCATGGGAGCCATTGCAAGACCACATTATGTAAATTGACAAAGTTGTTTGTTGTGATCCAGGGGAAGTGAGACGGTCACAACCCGAGTGTGTGCGTGTGCGTGAGTGCAGGGGGTTGGAGACATTGCCAGCAGCTGCAGAGGTGACGGAGAGGACGCCTGCAGGCGTGCTTGCTTGGCCCGCTTGGCCCACTCCCACCACCACACGCGTCACACGACCGCCACTCCTCAAACATCCCAAATCTTCTTTGCCAGGGCTCTCCCCTCCACACCACTTGAATCACCCTTACACACGCGAGGAAGAGAGAAAGACGCCTAATGCAATTAGTGGCCCTTGGAGCACTTTTATGCTAATGAATAGAAGTGGACTGTTGGGCCACTGGGCTGCTCGCTGGCGTTCCCGCGCTGCTGGGTCACCGAATAAACAAGCCGCTTAAGTGACGTCACACGTGAACATTGTTCCGTAATGGCGACAACCTCACGGGCTCCTGCTACGGAAAGCTGCAATAATGACATTGTATTTTTTTTTTTGCTTTTCTCATCCAAAGTAGACAAATTCTGTTTGTTTCAATTCGAGGTGAAACGAGTCCTTGAGTCACTCGATTAAAAAGTGTTGGAGAATTTTTTTTCTTCCTCAGGTTATCATTTATTTGCTTTTCACTAGGAGTGCATAATATTGAAAAACATGCAATTTGGTAGTTGAATATAGTGATATTGATAAAAAGAATGACATTCTTTTCAAGCAGCAAAATAAGCGAGCCCAAATGTATTCTTAGGTCGTTAATTAAAATGACCTGAGATCATTTTCAACTATTGGATGACTATGCAAATTTTAGTTTGAGCGTGGCTGGTCAAACTCAGATAAAGTCATCGATGGAATAGCCTTGGACAGCTTTTATTTTGAAGTTGGTCTTGATTGGTTGGTCATAATCATTGATGCGGGTGAATAGACTCATCTCCGCTACTGCGTCAGCGGCTAGCAGGGGTCTACTTTACAAAAGCGGAATCGACACACAACATACAAGCCCCACCAGGCTATAATGAGTTTTCGCCTGCATGTACGGAATGATTTTGTACTGTGAATGCACATCAAGATACATAAACAGATTGTTAAAACAGTGCCTTTTAACGCGACAACTTACTCATTAAAACAGAACAGACCCAAGAGAAAAAAAAATATATTTTGCATATTTTCTGAACTACAGAGCGCCCCTACCTGTGAAAGAAAAATCCACAGAAAAGCCGCAATGTTGTATTAGCCGCATTGTTCAAAATCGAGGAAAAAAGTAGCGGCCAAAATGTTAATATATGAGGTAGTAAAATAAAATAATTGGAACGCAACAGTATTAATATCTGACGTCGACGACAGAATATTGCAATTTTGTACCATTTCTAATATGTTTTCTACAGGATGTAGCGTCTTATCTGGACGGACTCACAATACATCCTGGTGAGGAATTTGCATGGATAAGCATTTTAACACCATTGTGCTCCAGATCTCCAAAGGTGACAGCTTGCAGTGTGTCGCATTAAAATGGGTGTCATTGACCGAGGGCCACACTTTGGGACACAAGAACGAAGGGGGCGGGGTGAAGGAATTAACTCCTCACTGCTTAGTAATTGCCCGCTGTAATAGAAACAAACAAAATCCGGCCTTCCACGGGCCGATCCCTCTATTCAACAAGCTCCCTCTTCCACTTGGCCCACTCACTGCATGCTGGGCCAGTTTAAGAGCCGGCGAGCCGGGGGGAAGGCACATTGTCTCTGACTCGCGCCATTTCCTGCAGATCAGTGGGGGTAAGAGGCCTGCGCCGGGTTGGGGGAGGAGTGTTTTACACTTCAGGGTGGCGGTGCGGGTGGGGGGAGTTGTTTCAAGTCTATAAGCCCCCTACTTTTTTTTTTTTTTTGGCCTTTGTTCCTTCGTGGCCAAGTTCTCACTCTAGGGAACACTCGGGAGTGTGACTGGATTTCACATGGCAGGTTGGCAGGGTGACAAAGGAACCCAAGTAACGTAACATGACTAAGTAATAACTTTCAGCAAGACAGCGAGAAAGAAAAGCTCGCTGGAAGTCCTCGAGCACTTGCAGGGGTTAACTGGCAGCTCATTTGCACTTTAAAAATAGGAAATAATGCAGACCATCCAAAATGATGGCACAGATGTCTGCGCATAACTCATATTTACATACGTAACACTTTCCTGGGTAAAAATGCAAATACAAAGTGCTTTCTCACGTTGAGTACATTTGAAGGTCAGCGAGGTGTCATGTTTCACAGAGACAATCCGCACATCACGACATCCCAAATATTTTCAGATCAAGAACCAAATGAGACACCTCTCCGGGACCCAAAATGACTCAAATACATTTCCTTAAAAATCGATTTATACTGGACAGAAACATAAGAACATGCATCAAAAAATAAGAAATAAAAAAATGGCAATATTGTGTGCATGCTTAATTGTGATTATTAACAAAACAATTTACTCAAACAGTGACAGCCTTTCTTCAATCGAATATGATCAGAACAAAACCTTTATAACAAGGGACTGGAACAAAGAACCTGTCTAGTGAGGGTGTGCCAGACCACATATTGCTGTATTTTTTGGGGGGGTGATAAAAAGTTCAAATATCCCGAAATAAGACACTTTGGGACGTGATGACATATTCCATAACATCATACGTCATCGCGTCCCCTCGGAGATACGTGCGGTTTTCTCTTCTGCATAGCAACAATGTCGGAGCGCAAAAGCTGCACTGCAACGTTGACTTCGTCCAAAGACATGATGCCAAGTCAGACTGCACAAAAGGAGGATTGAAACAATTTAAAAACCGACCCAAAATACATAATCCCCCAGAGAGAAAAGATTTTTTTCAACAAAATATTGGCCCGTGATGTGCAAAACATGCTACAACAATTTGGCAGCCATTTTATCTTTGGTGGAGTAGTTTTGCCTCTCCAACCGATGTGGTAGAGCCGAACTTCCGAACCCTATATCTAATGGATGTTACGGCGTGTAGTACCTCCGCTGGGAGGTGTGGCCTCCAACATTAAACGTATATTAATGCATGCATATAGCGTATTGAATGCATATAATAATACAAATGAGATTTTTTTTCTCCCCAAAATATTGTCCTGAATTTTGATTGTGACTTTGAAGAACTGCACAATAAATGCTCTCAAAATTACATTTGAGTAGAGCTCGACTTTGTATTTTATTTCTTCTCTTTTTTTGTCAGACATTTGTATAGCTCTTATTTAGATTGTGTGCATTTATGCAAAAAAGGTGCGGGCTAATTTGCTACCATTTACATTGATCATTTTATATAGCAGTAGCATTTCTCATTTGACACAGGTCTGTTTAATGTCACTTCAAAATAAAGTGAGAAAAAGTTATTTAAATGATCACTGAAAGCAATAGTGCCATCTAGAGGAGTCACAAATATACAAATGGTTCATAAAGCAAATTTGAAGCTTCATTTTCCCCATCACTCTTGTGTTGAATATACATATATATATATTTTTTTATATATAAAATAATATATATTGTGGTATATCGTTAATGTGATATAAAATGGCCTAAGTCGTGATGGATTTGATTTGTCACATCGCCCAGCACAATCTGATCCAGTGGACCTATACTATACTGCAAGCATAACATATGTTGTTTATCGATACAATCCGCTTTCAATAAGTTCATAACTTAAATAACTGAAAAAAAACTGAAGCAATGCCATTTTGGCTCATGTTGAGCTCTCCAGTCCAGTTATATCGAAAAGATTGAAAGCACAAACTGTCAAGTCTACAAATCCCATCCCAAAAGGTTAACAATGGTGTAAAAGTGCCATGAGATCAAGTGTGTGAGTTTAGCATTGAGCTTTGAAACTTACCTGCGCCGCTGAACTGGCTGCTGGCGAGGGTCATTGTTCTGTTCTTGCCGTTTGCTACGGGAGGCGCGAACATCTGCGGGACGACAAAAGGGGAAAAAAAAAAAAAAAACAGTGTTACTGACTAAAGCAAAGGAGGGCACACTTCACACATCCCATTTCCGCAAATAATTGACATTGTCAGTCACTCTGCGAAATTCGTTACGCTTCAAGACATGCCAGATATGACGAAGGTTTAAAAAAATAAAAACTGCTGCTAGCATGCAGCAAAAACTTTTGAATTTGTATTTTATGGAGGAATTTACAACCACGGTAAGAGAGGCCTCCGTTTGGCTTGACAGTGTGGTTGAATTACCAACTATTTGTGAGAATCTTGCCCCCCCCCTCCTTCCACCATCCTCAAAGTAGGACGTGTAAATCAGAGCGCAAGCTGGCGCAACAACATAACAGGTCTACGCAAACCATTTTGATCCCATTAGATCTTGTAACAGCCGCCTCAGACACGATGAACATGCGCTTTCTTCCGAGTCCAAACCTTGGGAGGATGTCAGGCGCAAGGAACAAACGAGGAGGAAACTTGTTTGTACAACCCTCGACAGTTTCTCACCCAATTATCAGTGTCATATTTAGTTAGACGGAACATCTGCTGTTACAAATTGGCAGGCGATCAATCTGGACATTTTGATGGTGAATTCCACCGTTTAATGAGACACTCCCTTCGGGGAGTGTGGCTTCCTTCTCTTAGAAGTGGACTGTAGCGCTCAATCATGTGAAATACTGTAGCTGCACACAAAAGGCATTCCCCAGAGCCACAAAAATGACATCATGCCACGATTAAAACGGCAATCAACTGGAGCTTAAAAATGATATTCATTAGTGGCCACAATTACAGTAATGGCTTTTGTCTGAATAAAAAGTTTACTTAGTGCTCGTCATTCATTCAGCCTGCCAACTCGAGATTTTTTTTTTTTTTTAAAAATCACAGACTGAACCTCAAACAAAACCCCAAACAAATAAGTACCACTTTGTAGATTAAGTCTCAGAACCCAAAGAGAAGCATACGACAAAAAAAAAAAAAAAAAAAATCATTACGCACGAATGATTTCCCTGTCGACAAACGGCAACGTCACTCCCCGCAATTATGCAGATGTGTGCATTTCGCCGACCAATTTAAGATATTATCAAGCAGGAAGGAACGCCTCATTCTAGCACCGACATCTCCCACCTGTGTGGCCCCCTCTTCCCGGTGGCACCCATGCTGACTGCACTCTCGCTCTCTTACCGCGCTGAAATCCAGGAGGTCGCTGAGTTCCTTGTCAGTTCCCACTGCAGCCATTCTTTGCTGCTGCTCGGTCATAACCTTCCGTCTCTAACAAACCCTACGAGAGAGATTTGCAGATACAGGACTTTAATGAATGATAAGAAGGGCACTCGCAAGCACAAGGACAAGGGTGACAGCCCAGCATGGCGGAGCTGGGTAAAAATAATGACAAAAATAAATAAATAAAAAGGAAGTCAATGCACGATGAATTAAGTGATTTGCCCATCGTATAAAAGTGATCACATGCGACTTCTGCGACACCCATGACATCAGTAGATGTTAGTACCGTTTTCGTTTAGGGAAAACAGCAGCTTTATAAGCCAACACATGGCATTCGTAAATCAAAATTCGATTCAATTAACTGTGAAAGGTTTGAGGTTACATATACACTTCAGAAAAATTGGAGTGCGCGTAACATGGGTCCATTTTTACGGAGAAATACAAATTAATTGTGACAAATCATTTGTAAAGATCCATTTGGCCTAGTGTCACGCAAAAATAATGACAGCAGCTTGGAGAACTTGCAAAGCAAACCATTTTTTTTTTAGGGAAAACAATTGAGAACTTGAGCGCAAATTCTTTTACTTTGGCTTTTCGTGCTTTTTTTCTATGAAATCACAGACGGATACCCTCCATGGCAAAGAGAAAAAAACTATAAAGTCAATTATTCAAGAAGAATATAAAAAATTAAAAAAACAAGGAACTCATTTGGACAAGGGCGTAGCCTAGCAAGAAAAGTGGTACTGTATTTGCATATCTGTCCTGGCTGCTCAGTACAATATGGCTCAAGCAACAACAATAAATTGATAATATCAAGACACGTCGTCAACATAACTTGATGCGACGTCACAATGACCACTGACGCATCCAACCACCGCCAAAGGAATCCGTCCAGTATGCTCGGTGCAATACGACTAACTCAACAAGTCCACAATCGTAAAAGAACACAACACCACGTCCCCCTCACAACTCACTTTTAAGTTTTTGTTTTTACTACCGATTGTATGACAATTACTAAAAAAAAAAATTTAAAAAATGCCTGTTCTGTTTAAGGTTTTATGGTGTCGACAATTTAACCCAAAACCAGATCTTAACTTGTGTTTTCTATAAGGCCAGGGACACATGACCGCATTTCTACCACTCTACCATATATTTTCACCTTTACAACCGGGAAAGTGGATGTGTCATTTTTATTTTATTTTTTTTAAACCAATTCTATCTCTTAGCCAATGAAATGCATCGGAATATACACATGACGGAGTTGTGAGTCCTGGTAGGATAATCTGGAATTTTTTCGAGCAGTCATGGCAGACGCAGACGATCTAGAATAAGAGACGGTAGTCATACGCACTTGTGAACTTTGAACCAGTGAAACCAGTCGATTGCGATATATGGCTAAGACATATGTTTGGAGACTATGACAATGTTTACAATAGTAGGTTTATAATAATAGGCCACATATTCCATAAATGCATTATTAATCACAATGCCATGTTTCGACGAGTGGGCCTGCATAGAAACATATTCTTGTAAACAAAATTTGGGGCTTGACTTCCCCAATAAACAAATCTGACTGAGTGTGTATGGCTTTATCAATATGGTCTTGCCTGGTGAGTGTCGTTACAAATCAAGTTGGCAGTTTTTTTTGTTTTGATATTTTGCTCAGAATAAAGGTTTGTGTTTATTTTTGATTAAAAAGTGATTTAAAAGCACCGGTGGCTCCGTCTTACCTTGACCACTTGTGAGGGTATTACAAAACGTTCTAAACAGCGGTGGTGGGTTATATTGAATTAGCTAACAATGCGCACATTACCTTAACTCGACATGTGGTTGCACTTTTGTTAGTGCGGCTTTGTATATGTTCTCTTTTTAAATGTGTAACGATCCCAAACTCCTGACATTCACTGACTTTTAACTAACTTATAACATGAAGTGGCACTAGTGTCCACAGTAGCGCTACTCTGTGTGGGGGAAAAAAATACAATGAAAATACGAGATGGAGATTTTTCTTTACTTTTTAAATTGAATTATTTTAGTTATTTGATTCATCATTGCAGCACTAAAGTGTCATGCAAATGTGAAAATGTGAAGTGCCGCCATAAAAATGACTAATACTATGCTGCCTTGGGTCAAAAAACAGTTTTTTTCTTTTTTTCCTAAATCTAACTCTGGTGAAGACCACAGCCATACGTCCATCACAGGCACATGAAAGGCAACGCATACATTCACAATTACAGACATAATTGGGACCATTGTTAGCCCAAGGAAATAAGGGTGAAAGGCAGAGCTAACGACAATATGCAAACACGTCATGACTAAATTAGCATATGTCAACGCAGGAGAGAAGCTTGTCAAACGACACAGTGAGCAGCGATGCCAGATTTTTCTGACGTTTTGCATTCTGACACGAGCCCAAGGCCGCGATTCAGTGCCGGCCTGTAATTGAGTGACGCTCGCAGGAAACGGCAAGGTAGCGCGGACGGAAGAGGGAGTGGGGCGGGGGGGGGGTCATATGGAGGCTCTCGGACACCAACAGGTGGTGCTTTTACAGCCTCTTTTGTAATAAGGTAATCACATGAACTAAAGCGTATTAAAATAAAAGACAACAACAACAACAAAGATGGGAGCATAAATGATGGCGAAGCATGTTGGAATCCATATTGGGGAAGCATCTGATGGGATCAATACACAATTACAATTAAAGCACAAACAAAAGCGTTATGTTGTATATCATAGCCCACCATCAAACGTGGAAACACACAAGTGGCGCAAACTCAGGCAGGCGAAACTAATTTAACCTTGAGACATGCAAAGGAAGTGACCACACACACACACATGCACTGATCCGAATGTCTGTACGCCAGGAGCATGCCTCTGGGTGCCTGTCCCAACTTTTTGGTCTTCTCAAATGTTACCCAAGTACTGCACGACATTGACTCAGGCACATGGAACAGAGGGGAGAGGGGGCTTTAACAAAATGGCATCTTGGCCTACTCGTGGATCAATATTTGAAGCACGCAGATTAGGGGTGGGGGGTCTGTGTCAGACCCCCACACAAGGCAACGAAGCCGTCAACACAAAGCTATGGTACGTGTGGGCCCCAAAAACTAAAATGAACACAAACTCAGAGAAACCCGGAAAGCAGATAATACCTAAAAGTTGGTTAAATCATTCCCTGAAGATAATTGAATGTGGTGTATCATAACTTGTTGATGCAAAAACCAAAGTGTTCTCACCAGTGGGAAGTTTATGCCAGAAATTTTCCTTTAAATAAGATTTCTTTCGTTCCTTCCCAGCCAGAACCCAGAGGACAGGATGAAGGCCACATCCAAAACGAATCCAATCAACAGTCTTATTATTCTTTTTTTTTTTTAGAGAGGGGGGTACCCCCAAATAAATAGAAGATGGAGGCCGCCTTTGGAGAATGGCGACCAAACTTTACACTTCCTTCGCTCATATTGGGGTTCAAGTCGCCTTCTGTGGAAGGAGGGGGCTGTTGGGAGACGGTGGGGGTGGGAGCGAGAGGAATTTCCTGCCAAATGTGCAATAAAATTAAAAGTCTCGCTGGTGGCCACTCGCTCCCATACAGGAATGTTTAAAGGCGACCAAAAGAGAGCTTATGGAAAGTTTGTCTTGAAAACAGAGGGGGAAACCTATAGCAGGCCCCAAAACGGAAAGTTGAGCTAAATAGCCTCTCTAAGCTTCTACATTGTGTTTTCTGAAATGCTACCTAGCATCGACGCACGGCCAAACAAGCAGCAAAACGAGGACATTTACACGTCTTTTGGAATCATATTAGCGGTCGAGGCAGGGGAGTAGCGCGAAGCTAGCTCGTCAAAGCAGACGGAAAATGTAACCAACCTTCGCTTTAAAATCGTGTTCCCGAAAAACTTCTCGGAAAAAACACAAGGCGACCTGCGCGGATGTCAATGGGCAAAAAGCCGTCGAATTCGTGTAACTTTTAGGGGTGAAGGGTGACGGGGAAGAAGGTGTTTGGTTGTTGTTGTTTTTTTTACCTCTCCTGTGGGGGTGTCGGCTATCCAAGAGCGGCGAAGAAAAAGCGGACAGCGGCGATGGGGAAAAACATAAAAGTTGAGGAGAATTTCGAGCTCAACGCACCAGACGCATTGGAGCGCCGTGGAACGTCTTTTCCCCCCTCTTTGTCCCGGAAAGCTCGCTCTTCAAGTATCCGCCTCCACGTGTTTGCTCCAGTGTTTCGAGTCAATGTGCAAACAAATCTATTCTACTCGCTCAATCTGGCGTCTTCCTCCTTTTTTCCGTTACAACTGAGGAGATGATTTCATTCTTCTCGTAGACATCTTCACCTCCTCCGTCCACATTGTCAGACGCAACAACGTATCCCTCCGCACGCGGAGTGAGGCCCTCAACGCCAGCGGTGTCCGATTTCAAACGCTTTCCGGAGACGGGCACAATTCGCCCGTGATGAGTTACGACTGTAGATGTTTTCGGTACCTAAAAGCGACGACGGTTTATAAGTGAATCTCTATATCCTGCCTACACTGGCTGCGAGCATGAAAATGCGAGAGTACTACGCGCACTAGCTTGCGCAGCGGAAGGCTATCGCAAGAAAGTTACCAGCGATTACACAGCAGCAGCTTCGACGAGATGGCACGATAAATGCTAAGGCTCTCCGCCAATGGGACGGCGCGTATGTTTGATTGACAATAGGCTCAGCCACTCGACGGTAGAAAACACGGTGTAGCGCCCGCCTTCTTCTTGACGCTCACTTTCCCTGCGTGTGCGTGTGCTCAGGGAGGCTGGCCGAAGGGGGCTCCAACATGCCCGCTGACATCATTTTAATTATTAGTTTTATGTGCTTACTTGCCTCGTAAACAATCCAAACACAAATTGCCTTGTAATAACGTTATATTTTGTTACTGTTTTTAATTAGTGATTCAACATTTTTCATATATTTTAACTACTATTATATGAAATGAGTCCACAATTACTAACGGAAAATATTTTAACCCCAGAATTGTTGAAGAGAGAGGAAAAAAAAGAAAGAGGATAAAGCTCCAATAAGCATTTCAATGAAAAATGTCCCCCACCCCCACCAAAAAAGAACAATAAACATTGGGGAAAATTAATATTATTTACTTTTTTTTTTACACTTTTTTTAATCAACGCAAGTATGTTTTTTAGATGGATTTTTTGTGCTGTTTCAGAATCTGCCTTTGTTTTTTTCTATATGTTTTCATAACGATAATATAATAATAATATAATAAGCGTCAAAAATATGTCCAAGGACCGATACAGCGATCTCTGCTGAACATTCGCTGTGGAGCAGTGTGACGAGATGAAATGTGATTTGCAACGGCAGTGGCTGTTTTCCTGTCCGAAAACCATAAAACCAACGCGTCCCTGCTTACTGGCTGCTTCCTTGCTGAGCCGCCAAGAGGATCCCAGGCAAAGATTTTGGAACATTTAACAATCCAACAACAATCAACGCAGAGGCAATGTCCCCCCCCACCCCCACCCCACAAAAAAAATACCTTTTTGAAATTCGGCCTCTACTCCATTGACAACAACCAAAAAGATTTACCTGCACGTGGAGACACACGTGCCATTCCCTCTGCATAAAAAGACACAATAACCCATTTTTATTGAAAGTTATTGGTGTTAGACAGCTGTTGCTTGCTGCCTGAGGGCGAAAAAAAAAGCTTGAGGAGGGGAGTTCAGACAAGCGCCTCTTTTGTTTTCTCGTCGACAAACACAACAGTGTGGTCGCATAAAGAGTGTTTATATTTTTCAGACCACCTCTGAAGGCTTGGCGTAAGAATGTAACAGTGGGTACATGACCCAACGAAGACGCAAATTATACAAAAATATTGTATACAGCCAAAATATCCGTTTTGTAATAAATAATCAGATATTCATTTTTAGAACAAAATACTACAAAAAAAAACGTCTGTTTTCCATTTATTGTAGAAAATCCTACGATATTTCAGTTAATACCCCCAAATTACCAGAGTAATCAATGAACTAATTGATAGGATATTGAATTCTAAAAAGATTCATTAGCAGGAGCCCGATCACATTTCAAGCAACGTTTGCACTTAAACGTCCGTCAACAGTTCTGTTGTCTGTCTCTCGTCACTGCGTCCAAAGCCGAAAACCGAAATGAATCCACACCAGAGATTTTCTTTCAAATCCCCCACTTGTGCAAGTGCTTTGACATTTTACAGTGACCGTGAGGTGGAATTTGAAGCCAGATACAGTTACACACGCACGCACACACTGCAAAAAGAAATGCAAAACTGAAAAAACACGGACTATAAGGATGAGTTTTCCCATGAAGAGCTCACAAAACGGTACTCTTTTTTTCCGCATTTCGTCCCATTCCGAAAGGAAATCGCACAACTCTACTTCCTGCAAAAAGTGACACGTTCTGTAACTTATCCAATTATCCAAGCCCGTTCCAAGTGTGTGACAAAAAAGTCCAGGCCCCATTTAGACCTGAACTCAGATCGCTGAATTCCAAATTGCCAGGGGGGAAACATTACACCAGGTTCCTGCCATCCTGTTCCTCAAGGGCCACTGTCTGACGTGTGTTCCACCTTTTCCACTGCAACACACCTGATTCAAATGATCAGAAAATCAGCAAGGTCCACCGAAACTGAACAACGACCCTGATCATTTGGATCAGATGTGTTGCAAAAGGGAGCGATAGAAAGCAGGCAGGACAGCGGCCCTTGAGGAACAGGATTGAAGACCTTTGGAACCTCCATAACAGATGTGGGGGGGGCATATGGTTTCATTTGGGCATGGCAAAACTGCCTGCAAAAGGGGACAGTTTTTGGATTCAGATTCAGAGTGCCTACAAGCACACCCTAGAACAGGTGTGGGCAAACTACGGCCCGGGGCCACATGCGGCCCGGGAAACATTTTAATCCGGCCCGCCGAACTTGAAAAAAATTAAATGAATACATTTTGTTTATATTTAATTTTCTAAATACTGTGGTGTGTCAAAGACAGATATTTTGTTGTAATGCTTTTGTTCACTTTCATTTCAAATGAAATGTTTTCTTTTTCTCCGAAGAGGTGAGGTGACCAAAACATTCCATCCATCTGCTCCTAGTCCGGCCCCTCTGTCAAATTTTAGAACCCATTGTGGCCCGCCAATCAAAATGTTTGCCCACCCCTGCCCTAGAAGGTAGTGGGGAAGGTGCGGAGGAGGGGCTCATATGCAATCTCGTTCCAATTAAGTGACGATAGAATTGAAATTCCACCAGACATTAAACTTAGAATTCAAGCTCATTTTTATACCTAATGGGCAAGAAGTGAGTGCAAATAATTTTTGATACACCGAAAATTGTTGATTGAGTCACCGAAAAATGTAAGTAATCTTTAACTTTAACTCATTTATTTTTTTTAACTTTGTAATAGTAGCAAACATTCTGCACAAACCGTTCTGATCATTCGATGCATTTTCAAGTACCTGAAAAATGTCTGCTCATTTTCAGTGGAAATCCGATAGACTTTTTTTAAGTACTCTCTACCCCCAAAATATGCACATTTTATATCGATGGCTTACACTTAACAACTACTTAATAAACTCCGATTCAAGTAACCACTTTTGACACGTGTGCTGTGAGAATACAATGATGGATCGGAGCCAACATATGCAAATTGTGCTTAACCGCCTCACGTTGTTGTCTGTTTGCACAGCGAAAAGGGGGGTGGGGGGGGGCGTCGTCAATAGGACATATAGGTAAATAATCCATCGGCTGTCCCACGGGTGAAGGCACAGCACATTAATTAGGCCCGTGGACAGACTTAGGAATGTCATGGGGTTACTGCTCGGAACAAGCGCACATATGGGTCATAAATACCTTCACAAACACGCCGCGCACACACAAAGAAGACGACAGCCGCTTACATGCGTGGGGAAAAAAAAAAAAAAAAGGGGCATCTTCACTTTATCCAACGCTGCTTTTTTGGAAGCTCTTCATCAACAAGATTAGGCATCGGAACAAGACATCTGCTCAGGGGAAGATGGATTTTTTTGTTTTTTTCTGGAGGGGAACCGTTGCCATTCTCACTTTTTCCAGCGGACGTTGCCTGGTTCTTTTGAGTAAGAATAGCGCCCGTAGTCAGTATTAGCAATGAGGCTTGTAAGCCCTCCAAGTAGTTTGTAGTAACAGCTGGGTCTGACATGGAGAGCATGCACAAGGGCAGCCAGGATGAAGAACACGGAGGAAGGGAGGGGGGGGCAAAGAAGAAGAATTACACACACGCAAAGATTCTGCCTATCTTCAATAGACACATGTGGTGAAGACTATGAAAGCAAAGTGACATATGAACACAAGAGAATGAAGGTGATGCTACTTAAATGCAAGCCTGATCAGATGTGGTAATAATCGGAGCTGCGAGCGGCGATGAACAGGCCTTTGTGCTTGATTTTTTTATGGAGAATTCTCAAAATGATCAAACAATCATGCTGGGCACTGCCCACGCGAGATAGGCAGGGGAGGAAAAACATGTTGCAAAAGTCTAGCTTGGAATCCATTGGAGCTCTTTTGGGTCGCCAAATTACGAGGCAAGGCCAGAAAGAAGTGAATTTACATCGCAGTTTGTAAATCAAAACTCATACTTATGTTGTAAGTTTCTAAACATGCCAAGAGCCCCAAAAAGAAAGAAAATTATTCTAACGATCTTAGAGAACTAATAATACCTAGAGAATGCAATTTCGGGATGATTCACTTTCAAAGTGTCACGACTTTAGTCAGGTCTCACAACTAAAGTGGGCCCGAGCAAGAGCCCAGTCAACTCCTCTATAAGCAGATTAAAAAAAAAAAGTTTTTTCCATCTTCTGCGCAGGCTAACCTGCCACATGACAACGTCCAAAAGCTTTGCAGGGTTATTAGACGAGACAAAGCAAAAGGAAAAAGACGAGCACGTCGTTAAATCCCCAAGCCTAATGGCGTGGCGGTGGCCGATTGAACTCTTTGTGATTTCTTGCCGTGCTTTTAGATGCGTAGTTAACAACGGATGCGCCAGGCCAATTAGCATATGTTTGGCAGGTCTGTCATATATTTGTGCATATTGATGAAATATTTATGGATGTCAACACATTTTCAATTAGGGCCACTGAAGAAGTAGCAGCAGTTTGTCGAGGTGGCGTACAAACGACTTCAGCCGCAGCACTCCGTGTTTCTTTTCTCCACATTCCGTGCGGCGTTCGTAACGAAATCCAACAGAACGACAATCGCTTTGAAAGTCAGCATGAAAATGACAATTTTCGACTAATCACAAAATCAAAATCTTTTCGGACAAGATCCTACTAAACAAGCAACATTTTTTCGCAAGTAACCCAGAAAACATTACTTTTTGAAAAAGGAAAATAAAAAACACTTATCGTTTTACAAGAAAAACAATCCTAAATCGAGAGCGTATTATGCAGGCGGCTTGATGAACTCTTTCGGCAGTGGCTCAGTGATGTAAAAAAAAAAAAAATTGAATCACTGATTTATAGCGTATTTCATACACAATGTAACTTAAAATAAAAAAATGCTGTCATTAAATATACATTCCAAAGCAGTTAGAAAGAGTTAAAGCTCACAAGGTCATCAAAGACAATATTCACCCGAGCTCGCAACTCTTCAACCTTTTGCCCTCTGGCAGGCGCGACAGGTCATCGAGACCAAAAAGATGAACAGACTGAAAAAAAAAAAAAGTTTCTTCCCGAGAGCCACCTTCACGCTGAACTCTCGAACGCAACGACCCTTTACCTTTTCGAACTGCAACATAATGCCTTTTATTTATTTCATTTAATGGAATTATTTCATCTTTAACTCATTCACTGCCATTGACGGGTAGAGACGCCAAAAAGTACATTCATTTCTCCTGGGCTGGTTAATTAATTTCATTTTCATGAAATTATTTTTTAGACTGCACTGAAGAGGGGCGCTCTCCAATCTCGTCGGACACTGACTACAATGACAATAAAGAGCATTTTGATTCTGATTCTGGTCTTTTTGTCTGTCGGCTGTTTTCGGCGCGAGCTACCTGCCTTCATGTTGCACACGTTTGAAGCGGCCAAGCCACATCGGCGGCTCTCATCTCACACGAGGATAAACACGGCACGGAGGCAGCGGCCCGCAAAAAGGCGCAGCGAAGGCGAGCCGCTCACCTCGTTCCACTCGGAGCCCCTCGCAGCGTGTAATAGTAGAGGCTTAAAAAAAAAAAAGGCCTCCGGTGGGGGGAAGGGCAAGAGACGCACAGGTTTGTGATCAGACGAGCGGAAAGAAGAAGGAGAAAAACAAAACACACCAAAAAAAGTAGGCCAGGAGTTTGGAGCGTCACTCCACAGTGGACACAATTTTTTTGTCAGTGTGCACTACACGTGTATTTATTTACAGGCCGCAGAGGTGTGATTTATGACCCCCGTCACTGGAAGCTGTCGCCCGGTAGGCGTTGGAGACTGGAGGTAGAGGAGCGGATGGATTGATAGCGTTGGCTGGATGCCCGCGCTCCATGTCTATCTGTGTTGAAGGGGAGGGGACTGATGGTGGGGGGGGGGGGGTCTATCTGTTGTGCTCATGATAAAGCAGGCCTCCCCCACCCCGCCGCAGCACATCTTCACGGCAATAAAACAGCCCAACTCAGAGTGTGTTTCCACCACAACAGACCAGGAAGAACTGGGATGCTTCCACAAGTTTTTTTTTTTTTTTAATTAAAGTCTAGAATGACATCAGTCACTTGGACCTCCAAAATCAATTGAAAATGATGTAATGTGCATGCCAGGCCAGTAGGTGGCGACGTCATTTATTTATTTTTTTTCTCCAAAAAACACTTTTTTTTTTATAATGATAATGCGTACTTCATCGTCTCGTTGCCGCTAAGTGCTATTGCTGTGCCCTTTTTGTAGCAGCGTTAGATTTCAAGCAACCTTGTCATGTCAATTTTCGACTTGATACAATAATTTATTTTGACCAAATTCTACAAATAAACAAGAAACCTACAAAAGTTTTGCACTGTAAAGGGTCCTTGGGTTAAGACGGTTTGTGTGAGAATACAGCTTCAAAAAAGTCTACACACCCCTGTTCAAATGCCATATTTGTGTGATATAAAAAAAACAAGTTTCAAAGCGTCCTCCACATTAATATGACCGATAACCCGTAGTCATTAAAAAAAAAAATCTTTTGGGGGAAGTTAAGACAATGGAGATAATGTGGTTGCATAAGTGTGCACACCCTCATAACTGGGATGGTGGCTGTGTTAGGTTACTCAAGTCAAATTCAAATTCAGTCCTCGGATACCTGCCAGCATTTCAAGTGCCTTCGATGTTCAAGTAGGCGTTTCCTGCCTTTTATATCCGCTGGAAAATGTCACGTGGTGCACACCAATGTACATCTTATTTTGCTTACTTTTTTTCTTATTCATGGGCTAGAACTGTTTTGGGACAAATATTTTCAACATGTTGAACAAGAATCAAGGTAAGGGGCGGTCCATGGACTCTCCCACAAGGTTACGCTATCCCCAAGAAGCAAAAACACCTCTGCTTGTTTGTGGAACAAACGAGGACGCCGTATCTCGTCCCATTCAAGTATTCAAAACAAAGTCGGGCCGCCATGGCGAAGGGGGGGGGGGGGGCGCGATTCTCTCGCTGTCTTATCCACACAGTGTAATTCCCACTGAGCTGCACAGTGAGAAAGAAAATGAGTTTGAGGGATTGTCCCTGACATTAATCCGCCGCAAACGCTGCACTTGCACACGGGACGCGGCGCACACTGGCAACGACAAAGCAAATCAACAATCTATTTAGCAGGGGAAAAAGGGCATCAACAATCTTCGGGGCTTCTGTCGGCTCTCATTTGACAATTGCTTCCACTTGCCTCTCTACTCATTTTATGCCATACGCACAACCACTTCCACGTCGACCGCCAAAGTTTGACCACAAAAGTACCTAAATGCTTCAAAACAAACAGTTCTTCAAGAAGAAATGCCGATTTATTGTATTCAAAAGTGAAATACAACCAAACTCCAGTTATCCAACACATTGCGCTGCATAACACAAAAAAGTGCAATCCACTATAACACGGGTGTCAAACTCAAGGTCCGGGGTCCAGACCAGGCCTGCTGTTTCTTTTAATGAGGCCCACCAAAGCAAATCATGAGTGCCAACATGAGGGATTCCCGTTAAAACCTTGACCAACATTTCAAATTGTCGTGTGGAATAAATAATCATGTGGAGATTTTGCAGAATTTGTCGGTACGCTTTTTGCAATAACTTGAACGATAATCGAACAAACCATCTTTGATTTCTGATGCTAAAGCTAGTAATCGACAAGTATCAATTTGTTGTGCATTACGTCAGAACACAATGAGGCGATCCAACATTTATTTGGTTTTGCCATTTTTGGGTGTCAATCCTACTAAGCTTTTTCAAGCAACTTCAACATTCTGTCAGAATTTCAGCAAGTGCAGACAACTTTTTTTTTTTAAATAGGAAATCCTACAAAATTAAGTAGACTTCAAGTTCCTTCACTAAATATCGCTGGCCTCCCGATAAAGTTACCACGGTCATAATTGAACATTCTCCCAAAACAACACAACATATTAAAAAAAAGAAAATGAGCGTCTTGTTACCTGGATTCAACTTTTGCAAATGACCATGACCTGGATGACTGATAATCTGCAAAGACAAAAAAGAAAAAACTATTTATAACAAGCGCATTGGTATGTGTCTTTTTTTTTTTTTATCAAAAAGGATTCCATTGTTGGCGACAATATAAACAAAATCAATTAAAGTTGCGATCAGTTGAGAGATTATTCATTGTATTGACGCACTTTTGATTTTCTTTTCTTTTTGTGAAAAGTGTCCCGAGTATTTTGAAAAGCTTTACAGATAAAATGGTGATTTATTCCGTTAATTTGCTTTTTTTCCCCAAGCACCTTACAAATCTGTGAATGACAATTAACCAAAAAGGTTGGAAAATATGGATTTTTTTTTAGTAAAATAGCAACTAGATCACATGACATTGAATTGAGCCAAAAGAGTCATTTTATTTTTAATTCATGATCTCTTCAATATGATACAATCATTAGCAACACTTTTTAAATGCGTTCTTATCCTTTATTAATTCTACACAACAATTAATTGATCCAAGAATTTATTTCATTATTTGTTTTTGTGTTTTTCTTTTTACATTCATGTCATCAATTCAAGGCTTTTGGGATGTAAAACGGGGCGAACTGCAAGCAAGCGTCTCAAAATAGTGCGGCGCTCGTGTGCGCGCACGATAACAATCAGATCAGAAGCACAATTGACTCTTAATCAATTGAAGTGGGCATGTCATGTCAGGGCTGCCTGGGAGCAGAGGGTGCTTGGGTGGCGTGCGTGTGTGTGGGGGGGGGGTGCGTGGGGGTGTGTGTGTGTGTGTGTGCGTGGGGGTGTGTGTGTGTGTGTGTAGGGAGGCAGATAGATGGATAGAAGCGAGGCCTGCTGGGGGAGGGACAGCAAGCAGAGATTGTTGGTGTCGTGGGAGCTGCGTAACGACAACAATAACAGCAGTGTTGTGTGTGTGCGTGTGTGTTTTTGTGTGTGTGCATTACAAAGGCAGTGTGTTGGAGTGGAAGTGGGTTGTGTTATTATAGCTCCCACTGAACTTTGCTTTTACTTACACATATTCTTATTTTTTTTGACAGTTTGTGTAAAACTCCCCAAAAATCTTGGGCCCAGATATTTTTTATCAATGTCATTGGTATTTACCAATTTATAATAAGTGCAGCTGTAAATGTGCACAGTGTTAATGTTAAAACAGAACAGAATTGCACAGTGGTTAATAATATTATAAAATATAGATCTTTAGGACTAAATCCGCAGTCGCTGAGTGTTTTTTTTTTATTTTTAATGAACACTTAGGCCTAATACACCATTGTAGTTTAATAATGATCTTGAGAAACACTGATTTAATGATCAGGTGCTTCGGTTTTGGTTAGCAACAATGCAAAAAATATTTAAATAGAGAAAACAATTTTTTGAACACACATTATTATTTTTTTATTAATTTATTTTGTTTCCTTCGGCTTACTTGCGAAAGATTCTTAGACAAAATCGATGAAAAAATATTCCAATGTGTGTTCTAAAAATGTTCCTTTTTCTTGTCTTTGTGCTTTGGGCGAATGCACAGTGAAGAAACAAGTTGTTTAAATAGATTTGATAGATTGGTTCATCATTTTTTTTGTTTTTTTTTTAAACTTGTTGATCCGTGATCAGCACTAAAATCCTGATTGTGTAAAGCGAAGGATTTTTGGAAGCGCAGCTTCAATCCATCATCAAAAATGTGGATAGAATAGATTTGAAAGTCACCAAAAATTAGGGAGAGCGACACAATCGCTTCATATTTTCAATTCAAATCCAAACAAAATCATTTCTGTGACAAGGATCCTCCTTTTTATTATTTTTCTTGTTTTCACCATTTTGTCTTCTTCTTCTGGTGACTCCTTTCCCCCCCCCCCCCCTCCCCCGTCTTTCTTTGCAGATTAGAATTCATTAGCAATCAAAGAGCCTCCAGAGAGCGCCGGCTCTTAATTACCTTCTCATTTGCATTTTTGCATATTAATGACTGCAGGCTCCCCCATCCTCAACCCCCCCCCCCCCCCCCCCCCCATTTTTTGCCGCAGTGGTTTAAAGGCACCTCAGTGCTCTTGTTCTCTGGGGATGAAGAGGAGGAGGAAGAGGAGGAGGAGATTGGCCGGAGGCTAGGCTGCAAGCTTGGACTACCACACACACACACACACACACGCACACACGCACACGGCCCTTCCTGATGGGAGCTGGACAAGACAAGGATGGGGTTGGCTTGAGGCGTATGGAACGGGTGCGGTGTAGGTGGTGCCAGCATAGTGGTGGGGGTATTTTTTGGAGGGGGGGGGTTAAAGTTCAATGTCCCTTATCAACATAAGAAAGAACACATGACTTGCTCGCTGCCTAATTATTGTCATATTGAGCCATTTAAGCACCTGATGTGAACAAAACAGAGCCCGAGAGAAAGTGCTAGTTTGGAGGGGGACGCACAAGCAGAGGGGATTCTTTATATCCCCCCGAGAAAGGTGTACACCACTGAAAATGAGGCTAGCGTGCGCGCGTTTCTCCATTATTGCCTCCGAGTGTTCACTGTGGGGGCAGCGAGAGGCTCATTTGGCTTAATGATGCTGCTCTGCCTGCATAGCAAGTCACATGATGCACTTGGATGTAAGAGCAGAGCAAAAAGAAGCCCCCTTCATGCATGGTGGTGGTCCGCTTTATTCGTGTAGGTTTTGGAGTCAACGTTGGACACGTGTTGTTTTAAAAGCTTGCTCACAAACGTAACAATTAATGAGCTGGAGCTGACCACACATCTGGACAGCAGGTTCAAACGCCTGCCAATAAAAAAGCTACTCGACGTGTGTGTGTGGGTGTGTGTGCGCGTGGGGGTGTGCGTGTGTGTGTGTATGTGCAGGGTATTTTTTTTTTTAGGTAAAAGTTGCAAAAAAACAAAAAAAAAAAGTAAATTGTCTGATTAAAGTTGGTTTTATTTCCTTTCAAAGAAAAAGTTATGTTATGAAAACTGTTGTGAGAATGTAGTAGCAATTTGGGGCAAACTTTCTGATAAAGCAAAAATAAAGTTATTATGCGGCAATGATTTTTTTTGGTCTAATTTTTTTGGCGTAAACCAGTTGACAAACAAAACAGCTGTCAAAACAATCCCTCCCGCCATTATTGAGTTGGGAATGTAAAACAAAAGAAAACAAAACGGCTACAAAACAAAACAGTACTTTATTGTACCTTTCGGTGTGACGAGTACTTTATTGTACTTTGTCACTTTAAAGGTGCTGCTTTTTTACCCGAGTTTGACGTACAAAAATGAGGCGTCATAAACATGCATGATGCCTTGACTTTGCCTTCAATGTAAATTTGTTCCGTGACTACTATGACAAAGTCCGGCTTCCGCCTTGAAATTTAATCTACTGCAACCACCCCAAAAAAGTCAAAAAGCATTTCTAATATTGTACTGTATACAAATATAACGTAAAGAATGAAACCATTTAATTCTGTTGTAGTGCTCGGGTGTATTGAACTTAGAAATACTATAGATTTGTATTCAATCATTTAGAATTGTTTATTTTGAAATATTTATTCAGGTACAATTTCCATTTCCCGGTCATTTTTATGTCCGACACATTTTGAATCATTATTTAAGTTCAGTTTTGATCTTCCTATATTCATGAGCATTTTGATAACTTAAGAAGTATTTGAGCACATCTAGTAGTATTTCGTTTACTCTGAGGGAATATTTCAGATACGACAGCTCGTATCATGAAAAACTCTTAGGCCGCTCGCTCGTAAATCGAGGTACCGAAATGGTGCGTCTTTTAACAGCTCAGGGCTCAAGCGGTCTTTACAGCTACTAGTGCAGCATTATAAGTGTGTGCGTGATTGTGTGTGCGCGTGTGCGTGGGTAAAATGTGTGAGCTGTCAGGGTGGGGGTTAATGAGCTGCTCCGTGACCTCTGTCACCTGGCAGGATGGCCTGAGGGAGATGGTGCGAGACAAACAGGAAGTCGGGGTGACAACAAGGGCCACCCGCTTTGCAACGACGCTTCTGCAGGGTGGCCCCCAACGCATTCACATGGACCCCCAAATAACAACGACAGAAATATGCCACTCAACTTTAGGGCATCATCTCTATGGTACAAAACCATGCAAAGTCAACAAAAGAAGGCCAGAGCCAAGAATCAAACCAAGAATCTCATCACTGCGAGGCAGACATGCTAACCAATCGAATCACCGTCCTGCCAATGTGTGCGATCGGTGGTACAAATGTTTTTTCAAGGCACAGGAGGCAATGAGGCGCATGCAGTGTCATAAAGTGCTCCTCCCATTAAGCATCTGAACAGAGACAACACTGCCACCTGCCGGTTAGACTCCACAATGTCCAAAAGGCTCGTCACGTTCAGATCACTGGTGGTATCATTTTGGACGAATTTAAAATCAATTTAAGACTGCTATTCTACGTCACAGATTCAAGATTGAAAAATATGAAAATAAAATACAAAAATAATAAGAAATGATGCTAACTTGTAATAAGTAAAAAGCTAAGGACAAATTCAAAAATAGTATACGTTTGATAATTTCCTAAGTACTGCCAGAAATAAAACACATTGACTAAACGAAGACAATTATGCTCAGAAGGATAAATATGATAAAGAAAATACATAAAATGAGTGACTGAAAATAACAAAAACGAAAGTAAAATAACTGTAGCAGCTGTTAGGAAAAAAGAATGAGAAGAAGAAGAAAAACAATTGAATAAAAAATAAACTAAATAAAAATGGTTAGCAACTTGAGAATACGGGACGAAAAAGGAAGAATCAACTAATTTGCTACTTCACTGAAATAAAAAAAAAGTAAAATCATAATATTAGTTACGTACTATACATCTTTTAATGATATTTATCACATTATACAAATACATTTCATTAATTTTTTCAATGCACATTTTTGAAGGACAAGCACAATAATAAAGTTGCCTTTCCAAAGAAAAAAATCAGTTTTGATTGTAATTCAGAAAAGCGCAGATTTAAGAACGCCGTTTATTATTGTGATTATACAACAGTATTGTCAAACTTTGAATACATGCATTCTTTGAAAGTCAAGTTACCTGATTTTAGTCATTCTCATCGAAGAACTTCACTTTTCGTCCGGGAGAATCCAGGGCTGTGTCAGAATGTCCCCCGCCTTCTTACAACAGAACGTTGGCTAGTTTTTGTCCTTAACAATAATCCCACGGTGCATTTGATTTTAAGGCCGTTGTTAATGCTATTTCCAGAGAGAAAATTAAGCCGTGATTACTTCCGGTGACAAAGTGCACTCTTGCCGGAAGTAATCATGGTTTAACTTCACAAAACACCGGTGTAAATAATTAAAAAAAAAACAAAAAACAAAAAAATTATTCTTCGTGATCAATTCCGTATATTCATTAATTTTGAAAAGAGGTTGAAAACAGTTGTGGCTAAACTTAAGTAAGAAATCTTAGTTTGAACTTTACTGTACAGCACTTCGAATGCTGTTTTTATTTTAAAAAGCTGTATAAATTAAGTAGATTTCATTGGATGAGCAATTCCCAACAAGTGTGACGGGAGATGGCAAATTATCTCATTTCACTTCACTGGTTTGAAAATTATGCATGTTGCTTATATCTTTCTCCATCTCTTGCAAGTATACCAGCTTTGTGTTTAACTAAACACAGACAGATGTTCCAGTGAGTAGATTTACAATACGAGATCGTCATTGTTTTAGTACACAGCCTTGAGTAATAGAAAATGTTAAAAACAAAAATTCTTTCAAAACATTTTCCACCATTAATATGACCTGTAACCTTTAAAACTCAACTGGAATTAAAATAAAGGGTTAAAAAAAAAAAACACAACCTGCCTTCATTCTGTTCAATGATAGATTTAACATCTTGCAAATGATTTTTTACCCTCCTTGTGACTGATACAATTAAACAATCGAATTCCTCTGACGCTGCGAAAGCTGGCGTGTGCTGTAAGACTTGACTAGAAAAACGTCAGGAAAAGCCTCCTCAATGCGCTCAACATTAATTATTTAATCAAAAGTAGGCGTATGTTGACTCCCATTTAATGAGTGGGAATGTGAGTTCTGAACACCGCCACATTGCGAGTTATAAGAGGGTGTTCATACTTGTGCAATTTAGTTCATTTTTACTTCCCTTAAAAAAAAAAAGCATTCCAGGTTGCAGGTCCCATAGTGTGTGTGTGTGTGTGTGTGTGTGTGTGAGACTAATAGATAGCATTTGAACAGGGGTGTGTAGACTTAAATTGACAGTATAATTGTTGCTTGCTGACGTGCCGTGAGATTTTTCTAATGTAAAATATGAGCGTTGGCTCCACAAAAGTCAAGTCGGATCAAGCAAATAAATCATGCGCATCAACCTTTGCAAACATTGTTTTTTCTTTTTAATAGAAAGATTTGTATATTCGTTAAACCAGACAACCAGATGCCAGACATTGTTTGGATATATTTAAAAAAGAAAAAAAAAAAAGGTAACATGGAATTACATGATTTTCGACGGTGTGGATGTAGTGGTCTAAGATACATTTTGTTTTTTTTCATCACCAGAAAGTGCAAATTTTCCCCGAAACATTTCATCTGCTTGCAGCTTCATAAACAACAAGTGGAGCGAACGAAGCAAACAAGAATCACATCGAGCAAACAAACTACACGTCGTCACTCGAAATATCCAAATCAACTTTTTTTTGATAGTCTTTGTCATGAATTTGGATTCAGATTATCGCGTGGTCGTGCATTTCGGTGCCTGACGTGACTCTCGCGTATACAATTTAAAATCCCAGTTTGAGTGTTGGGAAATGTGACACTTCAGAAGCCTCACGAACGATGCTGGAAATAAATAGCAGCCGACTATCTCTATTAATCCCCCAGGTTATGTTCCGATCAATACTTTTCTTCCCCCTGGACTGGAATAACATTGTGCTGATTTGCAAAAAAAAAAAAAAAGTGCTCAAGATGGATACCTGATCCAGCCTTGTACTATACACCAGGGGTGGGGGAACTTTTTCTTAAAGACTGAGGTTGCATTTGATTTTAGGATCGCATGGCGGGCTGCCTAAAATGCTCTGGCGGGCCTTAGGTTGCCCACTCCCACATTACACGTGACATTCAGCACAACTTCGAAAGCGTCTCCCGAAATGAGAACCCATCACGGAATCACTCCTTTATAAGCAGGCAAGCAAGCAAGCGAAGGGCATCCAATATGGCGTCCATCTCCCACGGAACAATTCAAGTGTATTTTCTCACGATGGGAATTATAATAGCATCACCGAGGCGACAAGAAAGCAAAAAAAAAAAAAAGACATTGAAACACACAATGAAGGATGGCCTTTTATCGCAAAGTGCTAACGTTTACAATCGCAGAAGCTGAGAGGAAGCGGGGGGGGGGAAAGCTAAGTCATAACGCGTGCGGAATATGAAAAGGGGAAATCACAGTATGAAGTTATGGAATGTTTGCTTCAAGTGGCTGCGTGACGCAGGGTTCGACCACCTGGTGCTACTCTCCAAAACTGAGATTCACGAGATGGCTCCCTCCCGTAAGCTAAGAAATCAATGAGGCCAGCCTTCCTTTTCCTCGCGTCGGCTAATTAGCGAAGCGACAAAGAGAACATGGTACGACACGCGTACAAGGAAAGCCAATGCATAGCAGTGTTCGTTTCCACCTGAGAAGTACTCGCAAAAGAGGAGAAAGGAGACCCGCAACATTCCGCAACTTCTGGACGTTTTGGCCACACCTTTCCAAAACAAATCAAGTTCACATGCTACGCCGACCTTGAAAACATTAACCCCCAACCCCTACACAAACCCGTAATGGCTCTCCCGACATTTATATGCTAATATCTAGGAGGTACAAATGATCCACACTTGGCTCATCTTTCGTTCAGACTTCTTAAGGAGTCAACCCAAAAAACGTCGTGACAAGAATATGTTCTATGCAGACTCACGAATCGAAACACGGCATTCTGATTAATATCGCATTTGCGGAATATGAGTTACGCAACACCCGTTTTAAGCCATCTCTGTGAGCGGCCATTTTGTCACTTCTGTTGACTGAAAATGAGCTCTGATAACGACCAATCATGGCTCAACTTCAGAAAACAGGTGAGCCTTGATTGGGTTCTGTGGCTCAACTCAATATTCCAAAAATGCGATATTTATCAGAATGCCACGTATAGACTTGTGAAGGCGCATGGAGCATTTTATGGAAAACATTTTTTTGGGGTGGGCTTCCGGGACGTGGGACAGCCCATCGTCTTTCACGTGCTGGGGGCAGCCCAACATTCGTTTGGGAATGACTTTTAAGAACTAAAGGCAGCTCACCACTTCAGGTTTGCTGACAAGTCCCCTCTGTTTGATTGTTAGGCATCTTTCAGGACCTGACGCAATCAGTTTTTTGTAGGTTCTGAGGGAGGCCCACTTTTACCAGAACATTGGGGTAACCCACTTGAAAGGGGCACCTCACCAAAGCGCCACAAGAATGCCATGTTAACTGACACGCTGCTTATCCAGCCAGAAACGCAAATCCCAATAAGCGACAAAAACAAGAACAAAGCAAAGAGTCGCCGCCCCTGAGCCAGTCCCTCCTGGCGTCTGACGCCACAAAACTCCATAGCATCAATTTAAAATTAAAATTAAAAAAAAAAATGTATCATGGTTGTTGGTCTTGTTTTATGGCTTTCTCAGATATATTCAGCAAAAAGTCTTTGATAAGAGAAACAAAAGTCCAGGTCCATTTGGAAAAACACTCAAGAATCAAGAGAAAGTCGGGATGCATTGGCTGCAGAACTTTGAAGTTTCGAGAGGTAAGAATAAAAACAATAAATTAATTCAAGTAAAGCTTAAACATCCGCACGATCAGCGTCGGCTTGTAGAGTTTGGTCTGAAAACACAAACAAAGGTGTTCTTGTGGTAGGACAAAGCGTGGGTTTGGTCAAACAGGGCCCACGTAAGGCTCACCTGGTGGGAGTGAGCCGGCAAAACAATCACACAGCGACGGAACAAATTCACGCGCTTATCGTTGCATAAAAAGTCAAATTGAGGGAGGAATTATTCATCAAAGTACAAACAACTCATCGGTGTGTGCGGCGGGCCCTTCAGAACAGGACCGGCCCAAATATTTCAAACGAGAGGCCCAAATTTGGAATCTTTCACAAAACAAAAGCACACAGGTTGGATTCACGGGGTTTCAAACTCGAATGATCCAACATTTAAAAAAAAAAAATCTTATCGTTGTTCTCCTTTGGTATTAGTCTCTGTTGGACGTATATATTACATATATACGATATATGATTACTTCTATTGGGCAGGACCGACCCAGGTCCACCCAAGTGACCTTTAGGAGGTCGTCGCCCACCAGCAGGACAAGAACATTGACAATTAGTGCAAACGTTCGTGCTACACTCAGCGAAAGCACCGCTTCCAGTGCTCTCAGGCTTGAAATCCCCCCCCACCAGTTTACCAGTTTACCGCCACCATTGCGACACGGCAAGCCCAGCAGACATCACCCACGTCCGCCATTCACGCACTCTGGAGCGCAACAACTTCAAGCAAAGCCAGAAAATACTCGACATCCTTTGGATCCAGGCAGGCCCCGTTTCACTTTAAGAGCAGGTGCCTGTGCTGGTTCTGTACTGATGCTTGGTTTGGTTCCGTTTCAGCAACGCCACTACATTTTGTTGGGTTTCTTGCGGTCACAATTCCGAGCTGTTAACAACCGTTGCTACTTTTGGCTCTCCAGCACAGGACCAACCCAGCGTTCGAGAGGCATTACATGATATTGACCAACGAGGGGAGCTTGCTTTCACACCCATAATTTGCTTTCTTGCTCATTAAAAGTTAATGATTTAATAAAATGGGTCCGTTTCTGGAAAACCAGCCAAATTGTTTTCAAGAGACACCAAAGGTGTTTCGTTCATTGTTTCGATTTCTCCGCACTTTGTATACCGTTTGTTTGAAACTACTCAGGTTGGTTGATTTGGTCCACACGATTGTAGTTCCGATTAAAACCGAGTTGAAAAAAAAGGTTACAAGTGTGAAAGCATCCTAAGACGATGTAGCTGGGGTCCTCAAGCGTGTTCCTCGAGGGCCGAAGTCCCGCAGGTTTTCCGGCTCCGCCTGCTGCAACGCAGCATCGATCGTTCAGGCGTGTCGCACCAGGGAGAGATGGAAAACGGGCAGGACACCCGCCCTCGAGGAACAGGATTGAAGACCCCCGCTATACGAGAAATAAAAAGGGTCCAAACATACACAGGTTTAGATGGCTCAAAAGTTTTTAAGGAACAAAAACTGGTTTAGGGTCCGTACTACTCAAGACAGTACAGACATCAGTTCACTTTTTTTTCTTTTTATGAGAATGGGGACTCAAGCAAAATAAATAAAAAGTACACTCTCATGGCCCGGACAGCCGCCGACAATGACCAGCGAGGGTAAACCGAGATTTATGCAAATGTGTGCCGAGAGAGCTGTGAAGTAAACAAGCGACCGTCCGATGAGGTGTTTTACAACAATGGGGCCCGTTCTCACCGCACACTTAGGAGGGGGGCCGGGGAACACATAGGGGGGGGGGCAACATTTGTTTACACAGGCTTGTCCTGAGCCCCTCCAGTCCACCAGCCAGCAATGCGTGCGCGCGCAAACCCAAAACACACAACGCTCTCCTGCTACCTTAAGACATTTCGACAGCTCGCTAACAGCGAACGTCAAGTGCAATCAGTTACATGAAATAATCTGTTCTCGGGCCTTTCTTTGAGAGCACGAACATTTTTTTTGTTGTGTTTGGCAGCTTGTCATCAAACCTGAAAGCAAAAAGGGCCTTTATTTACTACTACCAAGAGAAGAAAGAGCAGATCTCATTTGCAACTTTGTTTTTCTTTTCTCCCGCCAAAGTACCCGTTTTGTTAACAAAAGTGCCCTTGTGTTGTAACAAAGTGCTTTTGGAACCTGCCTCGGTGTGATTAAGGTGCAATTAAGGACAGGAGGAGTACAGCAGAGATGATTGCGTGTCAGGCAGGGAGGGGCCCTCGTGAGGAACGTTTTGGGGAACGTCCAACTAGGGACGGGCATAACAATTGATCGGCAAACAACAAATCCCTCAAAATGGAGCGTTGCACTGCACTGTCGGTTCAGGCTCAACTAGTTTGTGGTCGCAAACGACGTCAGCGACGGGTGGGCGAGCGACGGCAACTCCTTCGAGTGCACAAACAGGAATTCAAAGTATTCAGATAAACCGCGGCTTATAGCCTGGCGCGGCTTGTATACTTTTGTTTTTTGGCCAAAAAGTTGCTGCGGCTTTTATGCGGGTGTGTCGTGCATCCAGAAAATACGGTATTCGGAAAATTGACGGTTAATTTTTCCCGCAGAAGATTTTAGAAAGGTATTGAAATGCCCATCCCTAATTCAAATATCAACAAATATGGAATACGATGATTCACTTCCCAAAATCTTGGGCAAGTTTCCACCAAGCAGTACGATTCACTTGAGGTTGTGTCAGTATCTCGCAACGTATTCTCCCGCTTTTCAGCACGCTTGGGCTCGCGACAAAGTACAGAGTCAGACGGTTGGCTTTGTAGAGTGGAGCTTGATCCACTGCCGTTTGTTTGGATTGGTTGAGCGACAATTGTCGGCGCTCACCTGTGCGGCACGTTTATGGTTTCAGGTCCCCAACACGTAGCACGGTGCGGCGAACCGGACTGCTCGGCGGAAACCCGACTTTAAGGACAAGCAGGAAAGTGCGCTGGGGCTGGCAGCTCAAGGTGCATGTTTGAACAGGCCGAAGCTGACTCACACACTGATGATGTGGCCACAGGGACCCTGACTGCCACGCACACACACCGACACACGCATGCACCCACGGTAACACCGGGCTCTATTATAATCATATCCCTTAAGGGCATTAGCGGTCCACAGAGAGAGAGAGAGAGAGATTGTGTGTGTGAGGGTTGGGGGGGGGAGGCGCGATGTGATCCCCCACCCTCCTCCTGCATGGAAACGTGGCTGAGCTGGGGGAGATTATTTTTTTGGAATGCATCAGGCATGGCGAGATCCGCCTCCCCTTCCCCTTTCCTCCCTTGAACCCGCTGCAGCTGCACTTCTATTTGGCCTCCTGACACGGGCAGGTATTTACCGCTCTCTACATCGTCCAAATTGTGAGGTCTCCCAAAAAAAAAGAAAAAGAAAAGCTATTTAAACAAGGAAGAAAAAAAAACGGCCCCCTCTCTTTCTATTGCGTGTCTTTCGTTTATCTGTACAAACAGAAAAAAAAAAAAGGTGCTCATCTTTTCTCTTCGTTCTCATTTGCTCTCCCTGTCGTTCCTTAAACCTGCGCCTTGTCACACAAGGACACACTGCACAAAGCCAAGCACATTCATTCAATCATTGCAACTCATCATTTTTTAGGCAGGAACTATCAAGTGTTTTGGTTTTTTCTTTCCCTCTCCCCTCAGGTGACTCCACAAACATTCATACGGGTTGTTTGCCAATGCTGTGAGAAATACGACATCCAGCCCATGAGGAGAAGCCAGAACCATCGACAAGGATGTGCCGTATATACATGTCTACAATTATAAAGTGTCAAGTACCCAGTCAACTCAAACAAGGAACACAAATAAAATTAAGACAGGAAAACTTCAATTGCAGGGTGTGAGGGCAGTTGCAGCGTTTTCCAAACACCGAGCCTCGTACTCCCTCGTCCTGCAATCGGCGAGCCCCCACCAATGCGGATTTGACTCGTTTCGTTAAGACAAACGATAAGATTCGCCCGATGCATTTTTTTTTTTTTGTTATCGAGTAACACTTCAATCAAACCCTCGTCTATGACTCTTTCTGGAACATTTGGAGAGCGAGAGAGAGCGAGCGAGCGAGCGAGCTGTTGCATCACAAGTGTGGTGAGTTTTCCTTGCATATGCCATATTATGGCAACGTTGTTTCTATGGTAACTGTACATTTCTAGACCTGCAAAAAAAAAAAAAAAGAGCGCTTTTCTCTGGGAAAGATTTGTCCTCGCTTCACCCGTACGGCAGCCGGAAGGAGCTCAGACACCTTTGCTCAGAGCTCGCCCGATAATAAAAACCTAAAATCAACTGCATAGTTTCTTAGTATCCTTTATACATTATGCCAATGTATAAAACCCCCGATTATTATTGATAAGAAAGAAATGGCCCAGAAAGTGGACGTTGCGGGTGCGTGAGTTGAAGCGTTCGTTGCTCTTTAAACAGACTCAAGTGCTTTCACGTCTACTTTGTTTCCCAAAGTAAAAGGAGAAAGAAATGTTAAGATTAAAATTTCCGTGACACCCTGATTTGGTTTATAGAGCCATAGTTAGTTTTTTTGTTTTTTTTTTTAGATGTATATATATATATTCTATGAAGTCTGTATTTTTTTCCCTCCTCTGTGTAGACAGGCGGAGTCGAGTGACGTTCTGAAGAGTTTGTCTCAGGGTCCGGCCCCCCCGACTAGCTGTGGGCTGTGTGCGTGGGCCCCCTCCACCTCAGACTCGAGCGCTTCCGAGAGTTGCCGTCCCTTGATGATGTGCGGCTCCAGGCCAGTGTCTGAGCCGGGGCTCATCAGGCCCATGGGGGCATCCAGGAGCCCGGACTCTCGCACCCGGGGTTTTCGGCCCCGGCGGGACGGGATGCCGTTGCAGCCGTCCTTCTTGAGGTGGCGGTGCAGGTGGTCTGAGCGTACAAAAGTCTTAAAGCAGCTGGAGCACTGGTAGGGGCGCAGGCCGGTATGAACGCGCATGTGGTTCTTCAGGTCGTAGTTGTGAGCGAAGGCGGCGCCGCACTGCGTACAAATGTAAGGCTTCTCTCCCGTATGCTTGCGCATGTGAACTTTGAGCTTGTCCTGCCTGGAAGGAAGAAGGTGAGAGCAAAAAAAGAAAAAAGGAGGGCATTAGATTCAACTAATGAAATCAACTTGAGAAACATCAACAACATATTGATTTGAACAAGGTCAGCGAAGTACACTGTGAATGGTTTTAGTTTCTGTTTAATGGCCGAATATTTGGCTCACGTCCAGTGCCCCCCCCCACCACCCCCCATTGTGAGGTCAACCAGGTCGACTGAAGCGAAACCATAAAGACGGCATCTTTATCTGTGTAATTGCACTCAAGAGGACAACTGTAGTCTGACAATAAAGCTCAACGTTCACTGCGTTACCTGGCTCTTTTTTTTATGGGAAAGCCACAATCAGAATTGACACCGATCGGCCGTCATCGTGGAATTTCTTTACACCAAGGCGTGGCCCGGCTCTGAAACGACCTCCTGTGCCAGCCTAGGTCACTTGTCAGCTCAACTAAACTATCAAGACACCTTCATCTGGCTCTTGTACCTCCTCCCCCATTTGACAACATAAGGAATTTAAATGGATTAGCTCTCATACGAAACAGGGAGCCAACCCAACTTCAAATGGAAGACGACCAGGTTTACGAACGCACGTTGACACCAGCACTGACAAAGCTCAATTATTTTAAGGGCAGGAGTGATTTATTAGCGGGTGTGCGGCACTCCTAACCCTGATCAAACAGGATTAAGATTACAAATAGCCCATTTCCCACTGCCGGCCGAATTTAACCAGGAGGCCAATTCAGTTCACATTGGTCTCCCCGACCTCCCCTGCCAGCAAAATCTGTCGGTATTTGAGGCCCACCGCATCTATTCCAAGCACGAGTGCTCAGATTGATTAATTACAGGAGGGATTTCAAGGAAAAGACGGGTCTCCTTAATACCGGGAAACCATTCAAAGTGTCTTGCTAAACTCCGCTCACATTTATCTGAGCGGCACAAGTCCGATTTCATTAGAGAGGTAAAAGCGCGACAATGCAAGAGGGGAGTGGGGGTGTATAAACTACTCTGCTGTGGGCAATAATCAACACAGGCAGAGATCAAAAGTTCAAATGGCTGCATTGAAGCACACTGAGCACAATCTAGGGCCTGTACCCCCCCCCCTTTTTTATATCTTAACTTTATAGCAGCCCTCCAACCAGATAACGCCAGCCAGCCACAGCCTTCTTTTATAGGACCCCTGCGCTAAAAGTCCAGGACTTTGCTTTGGAGAACATTACAATAAAAGGCACTTTAATCACCATGTAGGAGCTGGAATATCTCGAGATGCTAAGCGATGCAAAAATAAACACTGCGTTGGCCCCTTAATGCAAAGCCTAAATCTCCGACTCTTGACTCTGCAGACGCATCCCACTCGCCGGGTGCTCTGCCAAGTCCAAAAGTGTTAGAACACGTGACACGGTGCAGTGGCTTCATTAATTGGGCTTACCTGGTAAAGCGCACTTTGCAGATGGCGCACTCATAGGGTTTCTCCCCCGTGTGTGTTCGGATGTGACGGGGGAGCTTGCCCGCTCCTTGAATGACCTTGGCGCATATGGGGCACTTCTGAAAGGCCTTGGAGCGCATCTTCCTCTCGCCGCCACCTCCGCCGCCCCTCTCGCTGACCCCCCTCTCGCCTCCGCCCACTCGGTCGTGGACGGCGTTGCTCCGTGACAACCACAGCGGCGGAACACCCGCCGTCACGGCGGCAGAAGGCGTGTCCTCAAGCTGAGGGCTGTTAAAGTAATTGTAGTAAAATTCCATATCCGGGTCATCTCCGTCGCCCGGATCGTCCCCGGCCGCCCCGCGCTGCTTCTGCCTCTCGATGGAGTCCATCATCTGCTGCAAGAGGGCACTGGCCGAGCCCCTCTCCCTCGCCATCAACTGCAGGGCGCCCTCTTCCGTCTCGGGTGCGTCGTGGCCCATCCGGGCCTCGGGGGGGAGGTAGAAGTGCCCGTTCTGGGAGGGAGGGCAGTAAAATGACCCGAGGCTTATTCCGTTGCCCTGCACCGCTTCCCCGTCCTCGTCGTCCTCTTCCTCATCTTCTTCCTCTTCGGGCTCATGGATGGGAGCCTGGGCCAAAGCGAGGGCCAGGGGGGAGTAGTACTCAGCGGGGCCACCGGGTGCGCCGTTGCTGGGGGTCCCGCCATTGCCGTGGTTAAAGTGCAGGTGCGTGGGCAGGTCCCTGAGCTCTGGCGTGCTGCAGCTGCTGCTCCAGTGCGCCCCTCTCTGGAAGTACTCCAGGAACTCCCGGGCCAGCACCTGGTTTCCCTGCTCGCCTCCTCCTCTACTCCTCTCCTCATCCTCATTTCTTTGCTCACTGCCCGCCTGGAGAAGAATCGGGAGGGAGACAGATTTAAGTTGCATATATGTTTGACATGAAAAAAAAATCCCCACTATGAGTAGTTGATACGAACCAAGACCCAAAAAAATGTTCAGATTTGGGTCTATAAATATCTTAAACTGCACACATTCCAAAAACGATAAAAAAATAAATAAATAAAAAATAAGATGTGGTCAACGTGTCCATGCATTGTGAGGACTTTTTACTCCTTGAAAAACAGGACTTGCATGCATCGAATTATAGGAATTATAATGCACGGCATCACATCTGACCCTCACTGTTTTCACGAGTAACATCGCTACAAGTGTCCGTGTTGAAGGTTTTTATGAGCTGCGAAGAGTCGTAAACTGCTTTGACCTCAGTTAATTCGCTAAGGTCTTGGCCTACATGATTGCGAGTCAAGCGCTGCTCCGATTGTTAGGTGATAACGTTGAAAGACACCAATCGCACACTTGATTATGTGGACGTGTAGCTGTGATATGATGATGTGATGCCTGAAAAACAGACACACACACGCACGCACACACAATTGTTCCTCCGCACAAGCAATTGGCTCAGCATGAGTAAGCGTTGAACTAACCCCAAGGCCGTGGGTGTGCGTTTGGCATGGTGAGAGCCACTGATAACGGCCTTGATGGGAGCTTGACGGGGCTGACGACACAACTTAAGGAAGGGGAGTCACGAGGACCACACACACCTTCATGGTAAACGGTTATTCTGGTTTGACAATACGTGCACAGTAGTTGAGAATGTCAAATTCAATTTGTCCTTGCCATGAATGATGTTTAAAAAATGAAATAAATCTTACACTAGCACCCGTAGTTCCGGAAGTTGTGGCGACTTGCCAATCCTGGGCGCTAAATGTTAATGCTAAATGTTACTGTTCATGGTGAGTCATGCACTGAAGCTTGATTTAAAAAAAACAAATTGAATCAAAATCGCAATACAATTTTTTGCCTAATATGGTTCAGCCCGACTAAATGTTGTCCTGAGAGACAATTTGAACGAACGTGGACTCTCTAGTCTAGTCTGTTAGCATATAGATTTTCCTGTAAGCGAGGCAGTGGTTAGCCAAAGGAGCAGAATTATTATTATTGTTTTCCAGAATTTTGGTCATGTGTGCAATTTTAAATTGTTTACATTCATATTATATTAGGGCTGGACGCTATGGACAAAATTTTATATTCCGATATAGTTCTCATACGGCACTAAAGACTAGATTTTAATAGTGTTTATGGCCTTGGTTTGTGATCCATGCATTCATTACCTTTTTAGACTTTTTGAGGATCCACGGGAGCCCGAGCTTAGTTGATCTTGAATTAAAATACAATGATTCGAACATTTTACGTGTTATCAAACCACATATAATTCCTAAAATAGAAATAAGGTCTTTGATTGGCGTACTGAACTTGAAAGACATCATTTTAACTGTACTGAATAGAAATTTAAATAGACCATTGCTGTTAACAGCATGGAGGAATTCTTGGAATTATGGCACACACTGGCTCTAAATATGGAAAATCGCCCTGTCCAACATAATTCACGTTTATTTAAAAAGCTTACAGTCCTCAAGTCTCACCAAACTGAACACCTCTATTAAGTGGTACGATAGTGTGTGAAACTATATCCCCAATATTTTTGAATGTGTTCCTTTCAAGGTAAATTAATATTTGTAGAAAGGTGACGTACCGGCGGGGAGAGCACTTTGGTGTCCAGCAGGTGTGTACAGACGTCCTGAACGGGCGGGATCTCCAGGAGGCGTGCGGCCGCGAGAATGTCAGCCACGCTGCTGTGGCTGACGGTCAGTGTGGCCGTGTAGGCAAAGTCCAGCAGCGCTCCGAGCGCCTCCGCCGCCACAAAGTCGATGTTGTAGACGTTGCGTTGGTCGGCGGCCGCTCCCGAAGTGAACAGCTTGTGGAAGTAGGAGCTGCAGGACGCCAGAACGGAGCGGTGCGCCGGGAACTCCCGATCCTGCGTGATCAGCAGCACGTCGCAGAGCAGGCCGCTCAGCCGCTGCTTGTTGAGGCTGCCCAGGATGTCGGCGCTGTGCTCGGGAAAGGGGATCCCCACGGGGCCTTCTTCGGCCTCTCCGGCAACTCCTCGGCCTCCGCCGCTCGCCGTCCCCCTGAGCCGCCTTCCTCCCCTCCCGCCGGCTCCGGACGACATCTTCCACCAGCCTGCCGCCGAGCCGCCTAGCACAGCCCCCGCCCGTGTATCCGTCCTGCCGTCCGTCTCTTTGCCTGTCTGAGGGGTGAAAAAGACGGACACATTAACATCTATACATCATGCTTCCAAACATAACTCATAAAAACAAATCTCTTCAACATTCCAAAAATCACGCAAACAAAAACTAATAATCAGCATGGCATTCATCAATGCTCAATCAATCAACCTCTCTTAGCCAAAAATTCAATGCACTTAAACCAGAAGATGAAGACAATTTTAAAATTGCATACCAGACAGCTACGGCATCAGCCAGAAGCAAAGTCAAAAGTCAGTCAACTAAAAGAACTGTCACCAGAAAAATGCTTAACTCATTTGCTGCCATTGACGGATAGAGAAGCCCCCCCAAAAAATAAATACATTCATCTTACCTGGGCGGGCAGTGAAAGAGTGAATGTGTATTTATGGTTGAATTAACGGAGCGATATTATAGAGCTGCTACGAATGAAACTTCACAAAAAGAAAATAGATCAAAGACATCATAACCGTGTCATACAGCACCAAAGGCCCCTCCTCCGTACGTGTGCCCGCTTTGACGCTCCTATTTAATATATCGATGAGTTGACTTCAAAACAAACATGGTTTTTCGTGGTCGTCTGTCACGACAAAATGCAACAAGACAAAAAAAAAAGACTGCATGGATAATGTGATGTTCTTAGTGGAAAACACTAAAGCAGATTTCAACCCACAATTTCAGCCTGAAAAACAAAAACAAACAAGCTCGAATCACGATAACACGCTCATGAGATAACGCACCTTTTGTACAGTTAGAAACAAACTTTAGAAGTCCTGCTCATGGTGTGTAAACATTTTGGGCTTCTTAACACCTTCAGTAGGTTCGGACTTGAAGATTATACTTCCTGTATGTGTTCAGGTGGCGGTGTGCCATCTTCCAAACAGCCATACCCACATTTGTGTGTGTGCGCGTGTGTGTGTGTGCGCGCGCACACTCGTGGAAGAGGTCGTGAAGGACAGTGGGGATCAAAATGCATGCTGGGAGCTGGGCTGTCAGCCGGCAGCCAGGGAAGAGAGCAAGGGAGGTGGAAGAAGCACACACACATACAAAAAAAAAGGAAGTAGTGAGAGGGGCGGAGGGGCTGCCACAGTGGACCCTGTGGAAAAACTCCACGAGGAAGAGGACACGCAACAAGCTGCGAGGGAACAGAATTAAAAGGGAGGTTGTCAATCCGGTCTGAGCTGGTTACCCCACCCTGTACTGTGTGCCAAGTTTCAGGAAAGGCTGTCCCCTAGCTCACGTGTGGGGGGGAGATTAAAATGATCGACTGAAGCCTGCGCGGTGGGAGGGAGGGAGTGAGGGGGGGTTTCGGCAGAACAAGGCATCCTCGATTCCTGTATCAACACACTCGCATGCACACACACGAATGCTGTGCCATCACAGAGACATCAATAATGCACACACACACACACACACACACGCACAAACACGTATCGTACATCCACCGCCCACCCTCTCCTCTCCATCTGCCAGGGAGAGGCAGTAGAGGGTTAGACGGGGGGGGGGGGGGGGGGGGGGGGGTCAGTTAGACTCTATATGAGCAAGCGTTCTAACGACCGTACAGCAGATTAACTTCCATGTATGCTTGCACGCTGCAGCCCCCCCCCCCCTCTCACCAAACCTGCCAAACCTGGCTGCCTCTCCTCCCTCACACCTGTTCACCTGCATTCACCTTTCACGTTCCCCTTCGGTCACCGCACTGTTTTACCAACACACCTTCAAAATCTGCCTTTTATGCTCAGTTACAGTCAGAAGCGAAGAGCACGTCCTGATACTTAAAAAAAAAAAGCAGCATACTCAATACAAAAGCATGGCCATATAGTGCAATTAAGGGAGTATTATAATCAAAAATAAAGTTCTAAAGGGCAAACACAATCCATTCCGGAACGCTGACAAGCAATTTGGAACTATTTTCCCCTCATAGGAGCAAAGAGAAAAGGATCAGAATGAAATCGTCACCACCACACAGCCTTTATGAGACGTGATTTTCAGAAATCTTCTCACATCCTCGAAGGTTGCACGTGAATGAAATCAACTTCATGAGGGAAATTGTCCACTGACGAGAACATTTATCCACATTCGGGTCGTAGGTGAGCCGGAAATCACATCTGATTTTGCAAAGAGGTGGGTTACACCCTGGACTGGTTGCCGATCCATCGCAGGGAACAAACAACTATTCAAAGTCACGGTCACAATAAGGAGAATTCAGAATTGTTTTTGGAATGTGGGAAGCCGTCGTTCCCGGAGAAAACCCACGCAAGCACAGGGAGAACACACAAAGTCCACACAGGAAGGCCTGAGTCCAAACCCAAGCCGACAACGTCAGAACATGCTAACCACTCATCCACTGTGCCGTTCGGATTTGTTGTCATCAACTATGATGACAAGCGACATACGAATATGCCGAGGTACTTGCTGCTACACTGAATTTCTGGCAAAAAGGCTCAAGGAAAACACGTGGTAATCTTTTGCTCCCCACCGAACTGAGCCCTCGTGAGGTGCACAGGGGTGTTGCAGGATGTCATGCGTAACGGCGGTTTGAATTTGAACTTCATGCCAGATTTTTCGGGGCTTTTTGCTCAAATGACAAATCGGACAATTTCAGCAAAAAAAAAAAAAAAGCAACCAAATGGCAAGCGTCCACTCGGATAGTGTGCTCCATTCAAAACAGGTCATATGATGTGTGTGAAAAAAACCGTGACAACCATCACATCCCCTCATTGGATTCTCGCCACACTGCGACTTCAAAAAAACAACAGCAGACTGTCTGACAGGACATGAGCAAATTGTATTAAGAGGACGCCTCATCTGAATATGGGGAGGACGACGGGGAGGACAAAGACAAAAAAGAGAGATGATGGCTCAGGAGGCAACAAAATGCAAGAGAGAGAGAGTGAGAGAGCGACCACATGGCCTCCGGTCACGTCCTCTGAAGGTGGAAAGTGATCTCCGTGAGCCCATCCAGACCCGACTTCGAGCACCTGCACTGGACCGGTCTTTGGCTGCGAGCTTGTGTACACGTTATCCTCGGCACATACAGGAGCTGACCCCGAGTTGCGGCTTTGCGGGGGTAAAGACGCTGAGCTGAGAAGAGATAAAACACACACAAGCACACACGTGCGTGCACGCAAACAAACACACACACTTCAAGTGAGAGCCAAAGAAGCAGCGAGGGATTCCTCTGCATGCCGCAGCCACCTGTCCCCAGATAACCCGACGTGGACCGAGCAAACACACCGCAACCAACCTGATCCCAGCACCTCCTTGTGGCTTGAACAAGGCCTATCACTAATTCATGCTTTCCAGCCATAGGGGCCAAAGGCGGATACAAAGCACGATGGCGTCTGTGCGTATCTCGAGGGAAGGGACCGAATCTTAAGGGCCGGTGAGAACTCGGGTCCTGCTTTGCAAGTCAAACCGCCGCTTGAAACACACTCAGTCGTGACCTCTTTAATTCATCCCTGCCATGTCACTGAACCTCTTTGGACAGGCTGTAGATCTGCAGGACCCGCTTACACTTCAGGCATGAAACGACAATAGTCTCATTAGCGACAGCGACTCGTGTGTGTGTGTAGTATCCCGACCCAATTTGTTCATCGGTCACATGGCCATTTCTTTCCGCGTATTGGACCTGAGGAAAAACAAAGATGGAAGATATCCACTGCCGTGAATTAAAGAGTCTGTCTTTGCTTGACAAAAAGCGTTCATATGTTCAAAATGTGAAGCCTGAGAATCTTCTGATGTGCTTGAGATCGACAGCCGCCACTTTTTTCAAGAAAGCTTTCAGTAAACGTGAGGCACCATATCAATCAAAACGAGTTGTAACTAGCTTCTTCTAAGAATTACTGTGAAACTCCAATTTGTTTCACGCGGCGTTTTGATGGTTAGCGTCCTCTCTTCTGTGGACTTTGTGTCAAGAGGCCTTAGGTTTTATGAAAGGCGCGATACAAATCCGATTTATTCTTATGAACTGCAGGCCCTTTCATACTAGCGACATAAAAACAGAATTTACTTTTACTATTTACCTCCATCGCTAATGTGTAGTAATGGCACTGGCGTGGAATGGGGCGATTATATCGATATTTCCTTTCAAGGAAATATCAGAGCCGAACTGCTGAGAAGATAAACAAGTCCATTGCGAATTTTAGGGGACAAAAAAAAAAAAGGCGATTCGATAATTTCCAAAAAACGGTGCTTGGGTGGGGTAACAATCGCTATTTTCATTTTGAAAAGCTCAGTGTGTGCATTTCGATGTGTGTCACTTTCACTGAAGCGTGTTGTGACCTGATCGGAGCATTTTGGCAACAGAGACAGCGCGCTTTTCTATTTCATCCAGTGGTACATTGGATTGAAAAATACAGAAAGTTCTCAGGTCATGATGTACTCGACCTGCGACTTTACGACGGACGTCCTTCCGCTGACATTTTGGGTTCACGCAGGAAAATGCAACCCAGACTGCATTTTCTTTCTTTTTTTTTTTTTTTGGCCCATATGCAACCAGGTCGCGTTTTTTTTTTTTTAAATAAGAGTCGAAACGGGTCAATTACACTTTTTTCAAATCCGACTTGGGCCACTTTCCTATTTGGTCCTAGATTGGATGATTTTTTTGGGGGGGATGCAACTCCAGCCAGGTTGCATGTATCCGACATTGATGTCATCAGGAGCTCAAAATGCGCTACCTGTTTTAAGTTGTCAAGAGAAATCAAGCACAAACTCTGCATAATAAACCATGAAGTCAAACTCCTTATCGCTGCGCCGACTGAACTGATAGTTAAACACTTCAAGGACAGCGCCAGCGTGAAGGAATCATCTGGTTCACCTCAACAAGGGGGATTGCACAAGATACTGGGAATGAGGTGGGGGGCAGCAGTCTCTTGGAAAAGAATATTTTGAACAAGCAACTAAGTGACTTGCGGATGCCAGGAGACTCATGGACGGAAATGTGATTGGTCTTATTGGGAGACGAGCAGGAAGAGGGCGGCCGGCTGATAACAGTGACGTTGCGACAGTCGCTCCGAGTCGCGAGACGTGCGTTGGCAACCGAGCAGGAAGTGCTGGTGAACACACTCAGAAAGTGAGTGAAGTGGTGGTGGGTGAGGCCCGCCTATTAAACTCACAAGCACTCATAACTGCAAAGAGTACGGAGGCCTTGGAATTCGTCTCAGATGTCAATGATAAACTTGGATCTTGTTCGTTTAGCTGGTAAAACCTGCTTCAATAAGAGGAAAGCTCAACGCCCACAGGTGGGGCAAAGATTCATTTGAGTAAGCAGGCGGGGGGGTTATTAAGCTATTTTGCCCTTATGCAAACTCAGCGTCGTGTGAACACTTTGTACAGACGTGTGCGACTGACAAACTAAACTAAAAATATCCCATCAAGATCAAGATGAAATTAAATCAACAGCTAATGTTGATTGAGGTCCAGTTTGAATAAGAATGTTCCGGTAAAACAAGCTTCAAAAGCGAAACAAAAAGTATCTCACCCAAGGCTTGCGCAAATCTCATGAGCATCTACAAGATTGATTTTGAGACGCCACCACAAAAGGGTGGCAACGATAAAGGGGTCCGATAACCCTAAAAGTAGAAATGGAATGCAAGAAGAAAGTCCAAGCAAGACAAGTCAAGATCAATTAATTCCAGCTATATCTATAAATCGTTATTCGGTGACAGCATTTCTCTCCTCCGTTACGTGACTGTCTGTCACTTTGACTTGATGGTGAGTATTATTCTAAAGCCGTTAGCAGCTCCTCGGCCTCTGAAGAGGGTGTTGAGAAAAGGAATTAAGTACCGTATTTTCCGGACTATAAGCCGCTACTTTTTTTCTCGATTTTGAAGCGTGCGGCCAATACAACGCTGCGGCTTTTTTGTGGATTTTTCTTTCACCACTAGGGGCGCTCTAATGTTCTGAAAATACGCTAAATAAATCTCAGATTTTTTTTTGTTCTGTTTTAATGAGCAAAGTTTTTACCGTGTTAAAAGGCACTGTTTTAACAATCTGTCTATGTACCTTTATAGCGGTGTGCCTTATAGTCCGGAAAATATGTTAAGCATTCAGAGCAGTGAGACTCCACTTATTCCTTGTTTTACCAAAGTCAAAGTATCCCGAATATTAAATGGTGAACTTTATACTGTTTACTTTTATGATCAAATTTTTTTTTAGGAGCAAAACAGTTCACTTTTGGAGTACGGTTTTGTTTAATTGTTTTACTGGAGTGTTATAAACGTTACACGGTTAACTTCTTTCTATACTAATATGACAATTAAGAATGTAAAAACAACGGATAAAGAGAACCACCTTTACAATGTTCTTAAAAGAAAAGACTAATTTATTGTCTTAACTCTAGCGGCCTTGAACTTCATTTTACACTTGTATGAAAATGAAGATGTTAACTGAAGACGTGCACCTTTTTTTTTCAAAGGTTTTATGAGCTGACTGAGTCTGAAACAATCATTCACACCATTTCCTCTGGGAAAATCTTCCGTCATCCCTTCTGACTGCCAGAGGCGCTGCTTCAAGCACTGGATGATCACTCTTTCATTTTGATATGAGAACTTGCAAGTCAACCGGCATCAATGAACAGAATGTGTTCAAATTAAGAGGCCACATGAGAGCGATACATTGATTAGAGTGGATAAAAAAAAACAACAACAACAAAAAAAACTTGGTCCTACATGCATAGAAGGCTCTTTTCATGCACGGTTGTGTCGCTTCTCTTCAGCGTGACGCAAATCTTAACACATGGCTTCCGAGCAAAATGTTGGCGGGCCTGACACAGGGCCAGCGAGGCCGCACGCACACCAAGCGGGAAGGAGTTCTTCCTGCGAGGCTATAACAGACATGTAATAGAAGCCGCCGTGTAATCAGATGAGCGGCTCTCTGTTTGCTCAATCCCTCTGTCCCCGCCGTCTGAGCCGCCCTCTTCGGCGGTACGGTCGCTCCATCTCAGCAGCAATGCATCACCTCACTTCCCTCTCTCCTCCCGCTCTTCCGCTGAGGACGCAAAGCGACTAAGAGCCCCGCCCGGCCTCTTGTGACGTGCCAACCTCCAACGCGACCCACCCATCTCCTCTCCTAAATCAACATCAACAGTGTCACATTGGTCACATGTCGCCGTCCTGACCACTCCGCCGACGCCGCTCGGCTTAATTAAAAGGCGGCTGTGGTCTCTGTGCTAGTTATTTTAGCAATATCCAAATAGGCAGCGGGCGTGTGACGAGAGCCTTTAATGAATGCATGTTTTTGCATCATGCAATGAACGAACAAAAAAAAGTCACTTTTCACCCCCAGCCTGAACAACATTCCACGCTTCTCTCGCTCACCCTAATTTGATCAGGTCGCATGGCCCTCTTCATAATAAATGTCCCAGAAGAGAACAGAAGAAGCCCCTTCACTGCCCCTAGACACGAGCACAACAACAGGAAAACAACAGAGCGGGGTCTGTGTGGCTGCAAGCCGTGCGATACAGAGCAGCTGACCAGGGGAACCAAACACAAGGGAAGAAGTGAGACTGCAGTCAGAGAAGGGGCTGCAAAAGCTATTCGATTATGACTTAGCATGAATTTACACGCAGCAGGAAAGAAATGACTCAGCTTGGTATGAAGATTTAAAAAAAAAAAAAAAACGCGCACACACACAGGAGGACTCTACCATGCATGATGAGCAAGGTTTCCTCAAATTGGGAAAATGAGGCGGCATCATTTGGATTGGAAGTTCAAATAATATGTCAAGGCATATTATGTGGATGCCGATGCAAGCTACCGACTCGCTATCAACGTGTTTATGGTTCTACAGTGTTTTTTTTTTTTTTTAGCACTTGAACAATGAAGGAAAAAAAATAAAATCGATCTGCATCTGCGACTTGACATTTATAACACCCTCAAAGTTTGATTCCCGGTAGCCCTTTTCACACAACCTAACCTTTTTTTTCCGTGCTTTTATTTTGTACAAAATGCAGAGAATGGGGGAGACTAAGTCAACCTAGTAATTTGATGCCTTTTAAAATTGCAGATTGTAAGTCGAACAGCGGGTCCATGGTTTGACAGTCCCAACATACCATTTTTTGAGGTTAGGTGCAGTGTGCGGCAGAAGACGCGATCACGCGACACGAGAAGGCACGCCATACGGACTGTTTTTCAGTTCAAGTTTTTTTTCTCAGACAAATATTAGTGACCCATTAATTCAGAATTTGAAGTATGTTGCCACCATAGGAACCCCGGAAGTTTGCTGTAAACATTTGCCGCCCAATAGTCAAGCAATTCTCACATCAGATGCTGACGTCGACACGCATCCAAGTAGCCAAATGCGGGTTGCCTTCCGGAGGAGGTAGTAATAAAATCCCGCCTACTTTGGGTTCTGGTGAAAGCAGACAAATCTTTTGTTACAGCTCTGAAGAGTCAACTTTCCAGGATCTCTGGTCTTACTCAACTTTTACAGAAGTTACTTTTTCTTTAAACATGCCCTATATAGCAAATAAAGGATGTATGATGGCCATGATGGATCATTTATAGTTCCATTCCTCTTTGTTGAAAAAGCAAGTCTAAATTTGAGTTTGAGCTTTGATAAAACAGTTATGTACATAACGTACTGTACATGCCAATCAAAAAAAAAAAAAAAAAAAAGTCAAGCTTTCAAACTGCCACGGCGACATCAGGAAAACCTGTCTTCTCAGTCACTCGGAAGCCGCTCGTTTCGGGCTATAGCGGTAAGAGGCACAAACATACAGGAATATCAAACTGTATTCAGCCTCACCGCCAAATTGATGGGTGGTGTCTTGGACCAGCCCACAGCCACTGAAGTCCCCTGCAATTCCCTTGGAATCTATTGTTGGTAACACAGACGCACACACATGCATGCATGCGTGCACGCTTACGCACACCAACACATATGGCGTCCTAGTTTAACCTCTTGCTGGGATTTGCTTGAGCCAACTATGCCCGTGTGGTCCAAAGCGGTACCTTGAGAAGTACCATAAAAGAGTAGAATCAGGACAATCATAATGGCGGTATCTATCGTATGCCCTGACATTGAGCATCGGGTGATTAAAAAAAAAAAATAAAAATATGTCCTTGCTGCTTCCTTCTGAGAAGCATACCAGACTGCTTCCAAGCAATTGGGCGTCTTCAAGTACCCTCTTCGTGTCCACATAAAAGAAGAAGGAAAAAAAAAAAAACAAACGGGTCCAACGGGTACGTCCAGCCAAACTTAAGTGTCTCGTTGCCATGTGAGGCACGGCATTTAAAAAACACAAGTGAGGCAGGTGAGCTAGGAGCAAAGATGCTGGTAAGTGAGTGACAAAAAAAAAATCAAAAAAATTTACAATACAATTTCAACAAATTAGACAGCCAAGTTTAGGTGCTTTGGGGAACAAATCAAACAAATCCAGCACCTGACCAATTGCAAGTAACAGCTGCAAGTCATTTGCAACTTCCTTCATTGTTCCATACAACTCATGTGAGACAAGAGCAAAAGAACATTTCTTCAAAGAATTAAAAGCGGCATGATAACAGAAGCAGGCGAGCGGCGCCGCACATTGACCCATTTGCCTTCCCCTACTTCATGTGCAAGTGGGTCAGGAACTCTGAACTCCTTCACAGGCAACATGATGTGGGTTCCATCCCTCCTGCCTGACTCACTTCTCAAGACAATGTGTGTATGCGTGTGTGTTTTTCGGTGTGCTTACCAAAGAGGAGGTAAGTGTCCCCCGCTCTGCCGCCTGCGTCTCTGGGCAGGGCTCGAGGTTTACCAGACAGGAAACTTGCGAGTGGCCCTCGTCATATAGGCAAGCCCTTGCCTGATCCCACACAAACAGACCCCCTCCACCTCCCTTTCCCCTCCAGCAACCATCGCTACCCCACCCCCCTCTATTTTCAGCCCACAACTGGGATCTGCATGGGCTGCGCTCATTGGCCCGTCAGCCGCTCACACGCCACACCTCCTGGCCGGGATAGGCTGGCGGCTCCTCTCTTTCCTGGATTGCCACAGGCAAGGCACTCTGGGAGACGGAGTTCCGGCGGCCCGCTTGACCAGTTTTGGAGCCCTGGCACGGGACTACGAGCCCCAGCTCCCTCTGCCCTCGGCCGCCCCCACTCTCTCCCGGCCTGTTTTAACGTAAGCACTCCGGGGCTGAATTATACACTAGACTGCGTTGCTAGCGGGCTGCCAGGTATTAAAGTACAGATGAGGCATGAAAATATAATGAGCCCGATAATAACAATTCGACAATTCCAATAAAATTGACGTATGCGAGCGGCACATTCTGTCATGCGCTCACGGTGGCGTGACATTTCACACACACCTCAAACTCCTGCTGACCTAAATAACAACAACGGAGCACGCTGCGTATGGCGCTGTCACAAAAAGTTGCCTTGACTTTATTATTAATTCATAACAGTTCCCGCTCTCTCGCCACCCCCCTCCTGTAAGTGCTTCCACCTGCCTGAAAAGTCGTAACGCTAAACTTTTGAGGTTCTCCAGCCATACGGAGGGAAGTAGTGTCAAAAAGAGGAACCTTGACAGGCGACCCACCTCTCGGGCCAGCCCCCTACCCTTCCACCACCTCCTCCTCCTCCCTCATTCCTCCCACTCTCCTCCGCTGGCCCTGCTCCCCCCCCCCCCCCTCTGCTTGACAGGCCCAGGGCAGCCAGCGAGGGGATGGCAGGCTGCATTTTAGCTCACCTGCGATGGCCGTGGTGCTGCTCGTTGTGGGGTTAGCGCAACCCTCCGCTCTCCTCTGCTACGGAGCGCTCTGGCTCGCTCTCTCTCTCTCTCTGTGGCTTGCTCTGCCTTCTCCCAGCCTCTGTCACTGTTGTGCAGGCTTAAAGCCCCCGTATGCGCTAACCAAGCAGCAGCAGATCAACTCAATTCCCTTCCTGGTTTCTGGAGGGCAAAGAGGTCCCTCCCTTTCTCTCTCTCCTCCTCACTCGCCCTCTCTCTTAAAGAAACATCCTCCATCTCCCAGCTCCCCCGCCTCGTCCCTCGCTCCCTCCCGCCCGCCGCTGAGCAGAAAAGTCAAGTGGAAATTTCTCCCCGCGTCTCCAAAGTGGACACTTGCTAAAGTCATAAAGTCAACAAGACAAATGATTAACCCGTGCCTCTCCGAGCCGTGCTTTCACTTTGTCCTATGGCGCTGCGGACGGCGATCACGTGCGGTTTGAGGTTAAATAAGGTTGTCCTCCCTTTCTTAACCGCTACTCCTTTCCTCCTGTATTGCGAGAAGTCGCACCCACTCATCCCACTGCCTGAGGTCATGGCGTCCCACCCCAAAAGCAAGCCTTGGCAGATTCCAGTACATAATAGCGGGGGCTGCCAGCAAGCCCCTTCGCATTCCCTGGCTTGGCCCCCGCTCACTGCTCATAATACCTGCCAAGCTCCAACAGGTGAGCTGTCAGGAAAGACATTCGCGTGTAGGAGTGTGTTCCCCGTGTTCAAGTGCGCAAAGCACTTCATGTTGCGCCACTTCCCTGCCGCCCACCTACACACGCACACCACCCTGACTGAGTGCAAGCCAGCCATTGTGCGGCAAAGAGGGAGCATTCTGACACACTCGCTTGAATGCTCGTTTAAGCAAACACATCGGACACATACTTTACACCACGTGTCCCGCGGTCCACCATGCATGTGTTAAGAGAAGACGATGGCACAACCTGGACCTAGAGGGCGCTGTTCTTCTGCAGAAACAAAAGAGTTGGAAGAAACATGGCTGTTCTTCAGTACTCTTTGTGGACTTAGAAGTACATTCCCCCAAAGTTTCCCAACCTTTATTGAGCTTGGAAAAAGATAGGGCTACAGCATTTGAATTTTGGAACAAATAGGATCAACTTGAAGTTTATTACAGTGAATGCCCACATATTTACACTTTGGCATTTGCAAATTGAAGTATTTGCGGACATTTTGGGACAATCTCTCTCTGTTATACACAGTTTGGCTTGAGGAACTATTTTGAAGTGAGTTGAGGAGCTTCCGTTAGACAAAAGCAGTGCTTCTCCACCATATTGTGGCCTCTGAAATTATAAACCATTTTGTCAGTGGGGGTGTCAGTTACTTGCGGATTTTCACCGTTCGCCACGTACAGTACACGAAGGAACCCTGTATTCTGTTGTATGACAACAGATTATTGTTCCCCCTGACATCTAGCAAAGAGCATTTCATAGCGTGCCGCACAAGTTCTAGAGTTAGACTGGAAGGCCGCGTGACGTCACAGCGTGACCTGGAAGGGGGGGGTCAAAAGTTATCAGTTGGGGTTCGTAGAGTTTTTGAGATTTGTAAAGAGTTTTGGTTAATGGTTGCAGATTGAACGTCTTCTCAGGCGCAAGAAAAAACATGAGAATTTGCCATTGCTACAACACACACACACACACACACAAAATGCATTGTAAAATTTTCCCCAATATCTGTCAAAGGCGAAAGAAAAACAGAGATGAAAGCTAGGGCATATACGGTGGTTAAGGAAAGCTTGTTGAAACAGGAGAATGTCATTGTCTGTTGCGGAGGACGATGTATTAAAACTACCTCTGGATCAGGTTGGCCCTTTTCCCCAGTTTTCTTCAGCCCTCTATACTCAAGCCATCTCTTCAATTAAACATTCGTATGTCCTTCGACATCTATACCAGTGAATTTGGCAGCAAGGGCATCATTCATGGACAGAACTACAAGGTTTACCTCGGTATTCATCTCATCCACAGACTACATGCGCTTAGCATGAATGAGACGAGTGAGTTTGGACCCCCTAGCAACAGTTGCTAGCGTCATGAATATTAATTCATTGCGTGACGTATGTAGTGCGGCACGCCATTGATGTACCTGTCTGTATACGTCACTGTCATAGACAGATAAACAAAGATAAAACAATAATTAAAATAATTTGTACTTAATGGTGTATTTTGGGGACTAATTAGGTGAAATTGGATCATTTCTCCTGACTCTACTACCTAATATTGTGGCCAGCAGGTGTACAGTGGAACCTCCAAAGTTGAACACCACGGCTTCTGTGACAAAGGTTGACTTCCAAGTTGTTCCAACTTCAAAACAACCCTCCCAACCCAACACACACACACAAAATCAAATTCATAATTATATTTTGCAACCAAATATAACAGCAGAGCATGCAGTTAGTTGGATTTCTTTTATAAGGCACAAAATACCAGTCAACCCAGTGTACCCTGCTGATCATGAAAATTCATCGTGACAAAAGTCAGAAAGAGCTTTCGAGACAATTCTTACCTTTCTTTTGTCCCACAAGATGACACATTTAGGAATCTGTGGGGGGAGGTGGGCTGGGTAAAGACTAAAAGAAGGGGAAAATATTACAGTATTAATAGCCTTCATTGGAAGGGGATGAATAAAGTAGAGCTGAACCTAATCTTTTCAAGGCGGGTCTGACGTTTGTCGGATTGATTTATTGTCCTCCTCGACTACTCGATTCTACCCCACATGAATGCATTTTTAAAGTCCACATTCCACTACACTTGTTGACAGAATCGCAATGTCATCACGTAGCTTCTTAAAAACAACCCTTTGTTCGTGAGAATCCAAGTTTCTACGGTGGGCTAGCAACTCGCGCATGCTAGTTAGCCGTTAGCACAGTGAGCAAGTAATTCCCGAATGCTAGCCAGCGTACTTTCTCGCCCTTTCGTTACTCTCGTGTAGCTTTTAGAGCCGTTTTTAGAGATGATTTTCCACTCAATTTTATATGCGAATAAAAAGAGAAGAGTCATATGAAGAAGGAAAATTGTTACCCGAGGGAAGCTTCTGGAAGGAAATGTTTCCCGCCAACCAGTGACGTCCGAAAGCGACTTTGTTGCTCCCGTTTAGACGAAGAAGACATAACAGACCCCACAGTGACTATTAAAGTCAATACACTCACGTTCGCTAATAAATAAAAATAAGAAATGAAAACTATTGCATGTATGAATGAAATGCATTTAAAGACCCCCTTCCAATTTATTTCACGGAGGAATCCATCAATCTTGTATAGCTCATGAGGGACTTGGTAGGATGGAGCCTTGGGCGAGAGGCGTCGTACAAGCTGGACTGGTCACCAGTTAATCGTAGCCGGGCAAAGAGACACATAAGCGTTTACATTTATGGACATTTAGTCTTCAATTACGTTTTTGGAATGTGGGCGAAATATGGACTGCCAATCAGGACAAACCCCACTGGGGGGAAACATGGAAACTCCACACATGAAGGTCGAAGCCAAGAAAATTAGCACAGGAAAGGGGGATAACTTGGAAGACTAATTATGCTGTGGCCTTTCTAGTTAATCACACAATATCTAAATGAAGCCTTTGAAAACACATTAGCAATGATTGACAGACGTCACGTAATTTACATTCACAAATAAGATTTATTTTATCCTTTTATACATTAGAACCATATCCAACACATTTTTATATGATAATAAATGACGCTTTTCCTTGTCATTTACATAAATCAAAAAAGTTGTATATTAAGACTGCAAAATAGTACTCCTGTAGTTTTTGTATATTTTGTACACATACAAGTGACAATGCATCCATTTTTTTGCTCAGAACGAATGCACATTGTTTGAGGATTTGTACAATAAGAGAGGGCAGCCCAAAAAAAAAGAAAAAAAAGCAGAGGGAACGCAAAAAAGAAATGCACGAGCTCGAGCAAGGCTAGCATCACCACCAGCATGTGACCAACACCGACCCGGGTTACAGTGCTCAGTTAAACCCCTTTTTTTCGGTACTATTTAAATATTTGCCTCAAGCTTAATATCCAATTATACTGCAACTTTGCTTTAAAGATGTGTGAGGTTTTCCCGAAAAGCACGAGCAAAGTCTGCTGGCTGCTTTTGGAGTGCCACAGTGGGGAGTGTAACGAAACACACCTCGGGGAGGGAGAAAGAAAAGTACAGATCAACAACAAAGAAAACTAAATATTAGCGAACAAAAATGATTCATATTGATAGCACAGAGGGTTCTCATTAAAACACCTGCTGATCATTCGCACCATTAAAACAAGAAAAAAAAAAAAAAACACGCACAGTATAAGAAAGATTAAACCATGCTATAGCATCCCATGAATACATTTTTGATCATTGTTTTCTCAGCCTCCTTAAAAGGCGCAGAATATTCCTGGTCTCTCCCATTGCAAGAGAGTGTGATTGAAATGCAGGAGGAAACAATGTCAACGCAACTGCACTGAATTTCATCCAAAGTGCACTGATATATGGTTCGTCATAAATGTGCCGACACAAAGGAGGGGTACTGATCAGGCATCGATAAGTTCGAGTATCCTCTTTGGTTTGTGATCCTCAGGGTGATCAACTTTTTAATTTTAACCCCCCCCCCCACCCCCCCTCCAAAAAAAAGAAGAAAGCAAAATGACTGAATGCGGCCATCTCTCATGCGCACTATCCCCGACAAATATAATTACAATATGGTCGTTAGTTTCAGAAAAAGGGGTGCGGTTAAATGAAAATTACTGCGTTCACATTGATCACAACTATTCCGATTTGACTGTTTAAGGTTCCTCACAGCCGAATGTCCGATGTTATAAAAATACTGCCCCGCCATCCATCGACCATAGAAAAGACTCCTAGAGAATAGCGAATAGAAAACAAGTGTGCCAATCAAAGCGTTGCCCCTCTTGCTGCTGAGTGAATAGGTGACACTGGCATGGTGAAGCTTGAGGTCTCACAGTACGACGACTCGAGAGCCCTGCAGCAGCTGCTGGTGAACAAATACATGAGAGGAAGCCGGAACCGTTTTGAAGCCCAAAAACAACATGAGAAACGTATCAATGTGTGTGTGCGTGTGTGTGTGAATGTACAAGAGAATGCATGTGAAGATGCAAGCAAGACCCAGCAGTGTGATGAGGGCAGTACTGAAGGAGGGAAGGACAGACGGGCGGGCTTCAATCAGTGCTGCGGGTGGGGGTGCTGGGCTGGTTGAGGTTCATGGTTTTGCACAACCAGCCGGCAAAGTTCACTTCCTCCACTTCGGATCGCTTGATGAATATGTGACTCTGGAGGGAAACGGCGGGGAACAGCAGTGGTTGTTAAAATGAGGGCAAATAGACAAAGGAAGGTAAATTGAGCCACTTACAATCAGCATCTTCAGATCGGCCCTTTCGGCTGGATTTTTGATCAAGCTGTAAACACAAGTTCATGAACATGACATCGCAGACCACGACGAGTTCTCAATGACGTGTAAAACAACGATAGCAATAGTGCTTTCATTATATTAAACAACACAGATTGTTCAAAAAGAAAAATAATCACCGGGTGTCCTAAACTTGGGGAGAAAAAAAACATACCCACCCAAAATAGACATAACCGAGATGCCTTGAGAGACGCCTTTAATTTGTTGGAAGACCACACTCCGAACTCAAAACACGTGACCAGTATAAAACTGCAAACGGTGCACTGGTTGAAATGAGGAAGCATTTTTTTTATGGAGAGTTTCGTGTGTACACACCCTCAAGCACCTCCCCAGCTCTCACTCGACCACTCTGTGAGACCGAGCATATGCGAGACCCAGCCGGCCGCCAACTGCTGCAGCGATATACTGTAATGTGTTTTACAAATAATATTCAGCTTTAGAATTTCACATGGCTCGAAAAAAAAAGCGCGGAGAGTGTCACCGAAATTCAGGTGCAGTCGGTCAATGGGGGGGATTGCTACGTGCCAAAAGCCTCTCAAAATATCCGCACTCTCCCACCCAAAATCGACGGTTCAATAAAAAAATAGTAAAGTACAGTAAACTGTTTGTGGAGCCTCAAAACTCAAAAGAGGGTCCCGGTTTTCCCTTGTAAGCTGTGCGGCGCTCAATCGCTTGGTGAAGCCGCCAAATGTAATTATTGCGTGATGGTCCACTTGACGACTCGCGTGTCAAGACAATAAAAGCTTCAACGACTTACCATTTTGTGACAAAGTCTTGGAAGTCATTCGTGAACACGCCGTGTGGTAGTTTAGGAGGAGGCTGGAAAAAAAAAAACACAAAAGGTCATTTAAAATAGGTCAGTATTTTTGATCCATGATAGGTTTGTACACCGTGTTTCGTCAAACCTCATTCACGATATAGTCCAAAAGTTCAAAGATGGCCATAGCGGGTCGACAGTCCATCCCGTGCGCTGTGCCAGAGATACACATGAAAACCAGTCACACTATGGACGTTGGAGCCCAAACGTAAACAAAGCCATTTTTTCCTACCGCTCACGGGCCTCCCCGGTGGTCTGGGCCTCTGCACATTGCCGTGAGGCTCTCCCTCGCTCCCGTCGAGCACAGGCCGTCCGAAGATAGCCTCCAGTTCCTTGGCGTCTGGTGGGGGGATGGGGTAGCGGCCGATGGCCAGCTCCACAAGGGACAGACCCATGCTCCATACATCCGACTGAACGGAATAGTGGGTGCCCTGCAGTCTCTCCGGCTGTTGAGGGAACACATGGTACAGTATAGACGTCAAAGGGACAGAAGGATTGGGCCAGGATGGAGACACGATTCAGCGCTAGCAGGTGGCCAGCGAAGGTTGGTGCGAAGTGGATCATGGCAGAAGGAAAGGGGCAGGCCGCGTATGGCGGGGAGACACACGACGATGTACACGCATATTGTTGAACTCGCTTCCTTTACATAGACGACAACAAAAGTGCTTTTTTGTCCACACCCCAAATTGCATTTTTCGTTACTGAAAATGTAACTGGGCCTCTTGGAAAATTCTTGCCCAAGGCTAAGGTTTTCCAAAGCGTTCTGTATTTGTGTGGAAAAACACTATTTTTGGCTCGTCTCCTTTGCATGACATCATAGTGCCGTGTCTGCCGCGATCGCTCATACATCTTCCAATTCCAAATGCCTGAGGCCATAGGTATTGTTTTGAACATCATTTGTTCGTTAGATATTTACTTTCATGGCTTTTTCAAAAAGTGCGAAAGAACTTCCAAGAGTTCAACTCTCCTGATTTTGCCAGAAATCAGTACTAGTTCCTGAGCTGGGACTGGCACTCAAAATGCCGGGTCCTTAAATCGTGTTGACGGCAGCAAACAAGTTCCGGTTGAATTTCAAATTTCAGCTTCAAACAAACTATGGCAAAGTTTTTCTTTGAAGTTTAAAATGGCTTACGCGAACTATGCATTGTGGCAAAGGTAGAACCCTGGTCGGTTTATTGCGTGAGCGAGCGGGGAGACAGTCCCACATTAGTTGTCATGACTTCTACTATGACTACATCATCTATTTCTTCTTCTACTTTCTTTTGGCGGCTGGCAAATACTTTTGATGTATTACCACAACCATCTTTAGCATGCGGTATCTGCCGCAAGGATTTACAACTGACCATGATTCGAGCTATGATTAAAATAAAAAGAAAATTGTTTCCGTAGTTTTGAGTGGAAATTTCAAATCCAACCAGAACTCATTTTCTGTAGTAATATGGGAATTTGGGTGCCAGTCCGAGCTCTAATTTAAATATATACACAAGTCGCTCCTGAGTATAAGTCGCAGGACCAGCCAAATTTTGAAAAAAATTAAATAAAAAAAAGTTATTTGCATCCAAGAGATGTGGTCATTATGGCGCATGGCCCAGTGTGAGTATATTATTAACTGTTGTTTTTTGTTGCTGTATTTATATTGAAACATGAACTTCAGAAAAACAATCAGTCCACGTGTCATCCTTTTCTTCCGTTTGTCTTTGCAGAATTGCTTTCTTGGTCCATATGGACACTCTGTTAGGGATTACAGCGCCACTTGTTGCCAGTTCAAAGGATTTATTTCGCAACACAAGGTGGGAGAAAAATGCCTTACAAAAGTTAAAGGTGTTGAGAAATAGTGGCTGCTCAATCGCGCTGTTGCTTAGTAAGTCGGAGAAGGTTTGCATAGACCAGGTGTCCAAGGGATGAAAAAAAAAAAAAAAGGGCGAGGGAGAAAGAGAACACAGTTGCCGACATATGTGCCAAAGAACGCTCTCCTGGGCACGGCCCTCGCCTCTTGGCAGGGGACTGAGAAAGAAGGTAGAGGGTGGTGCCACTCCATGTGAGAAAAGAAAGGGAAGGAAAGTGGGGATGGGGCCAGAGGAAACGGGGTGGGGGCGCAGAGCTGACTCACCGACATGTAGGAACGCGTTCCAACAAAGGAGTTGGCCATGGAATCTATGAGCTGGCCGCTCACTCCGAAGTCACACAGCTTGATCTCCCCCCGAGAGTTGACCAGAATGTTGGAGGGCTTCACATCTATGTGGCAGGTGAGGGGTGGGGTAGAAACATGAACAACAACAAGAGAAGAGAATACCTTCATATAAGGTTTTGACTTTGGTTTACGGATTCAACTTAACACAAATGAATCCACTGCTTTGAACAAGCTGTGTTTTTTCGAATGTAATTCAACTGTTACTGCAAATAGTAATGGTATACAAATATCTAACTACGGTGAAAAAACATAGACGTGAACTTGTCATACAACTTTAAGTCAACACAAATTTTATTAATATTTATTTATGTGCCTCAAAAGCTGTCTTGCCCTTCGGTGTCTGTCCCGTGTGAAATAGGAGTTGTACAGTTGAACAGCCAAGGCTCGTTGTTCACATTCCTTTGTGCAGAGAGTAATTATCACAGTTCAATAAATTCACACGCATCTGTTTGCTGGCATCTGCATTAGCTCTGTGATATCCACGCATCACTTAATACACATAACAGCTTTTTGGCTGCAAAACAAACCCACACCGTAGAGTTCATCCTCGCTGCGCAAAATGGGCAAGGAGAGCGCCGCTGCCAACTACTGGAGTGGATGTGCAATTACACTTTATTGTAGTACGCCGGGGAAAAAAGCATGTTCCCAGGGTCAAGCATCGCACCGTCAAATGTGACTAGCAGTAGTGATGGGGATATGAAACTTCCAATCCGCTTCATGAACCAGTTGTAGTATTTTTAGACTCCTGTAGATGGCACTCGACATTGGGCTGAAAGCACACCGACTTGCCATTTTTGAAACCCTTTATTTAAACCAAAAGTGCCATCTAGAGGACACGAAAATACAACAACTGGTGCATGAAGCGAATTTGAAGCTTCATTTTCCCATCACTAACTAGCAGCATTGCCTATGCAGTTACTGAAAGTCGAATGGCAACAGTAACAGATGATGTCTCATTATTATTTCTCATGGGAAACCGTTATTTCATACAGAACCATTCCAGGTGCATTTTGCCACAACTGTTTGTGATTTCACACAGCAACACGGCCTCCTGGTGTGCCGCGACAATTGCGTTCAACACAACAGGGCGGGAGAAATGGGCGTCAGGTGGTAAACGTCACGCACATGTCCTGACATTGCGGAAGACCCTTCCACGCAGGTGTTCTCCTGCCTTTTGTTACTGCTCTTATACGAACTCATAAGTTGGAAAATTGCTGTCTCCACCATTTTGGGGGCTTTTATACACAAGAATGGCATTCAACAAAAAACTTTGACAAGATGTTCGTGTGTCCCTGAAACGTCCCCTTTGAGACGTGCGACTGTCTTCCAGAAACCAAGGTCATGATCGGAGAGAGTGACGACGTAATGTTCAAGAAGAAGCGAAAGAACAAAGAGAAAAGCTAGGCGGGCGGGAGCGATGGAAGGGTACGTAGGGCGAGGTTGCTCATAATCACATTTGAGAGGCGATAATTACTGCCTGAGCTCACAAACAACTCTGTCCCGAAGTACCACTCACCCTGAGGCAAGTCGATGCGATATAGTACAGCCGCCAATACGTCATTGAAATACATGAATATTTTCACAATTAGGTGGGCAAATCAACTTTGTGTGTGTCAACTCCACTAGAATCTTTTTTTACCTCTGTGCATGATTTGGTGCTTCTCCCGCAGGTAGGCCAAACCTCTCAACACCTAGTGAGCGACAACACACAAAAATTGACGACCGTTACAAACAACTGGATTGTGTGTCCAACCCATTTGTCATTAACGCTGAGGTCAAAACAATTTGAATAAAATCCAATGGAGGCTTATAATACATACAGCTATGCTAACTTTGCCCAAAACTTCCTCCGGAATTCTCCTGGCTTCCTTGAGAACCTGGTCCAAGGATCCACCATCCTATCGAGACAAAACACTTCAATAAACAGAATGTAAGCCTTAACGCGTGTGAACCGTGTCTCGAAAGGTGTCTCACCATGTGCTCCATACAGATGCTGATCTCGCCGTCGCTGTAGAAGGCGCCATAGAAGCCCACAATATAAGGCGAGTTGCACTTGTGCAGGACTTGAAGCTCTCTGATGATCTGGTTCCTGATGGCCGGCTTGATTTCCAAGTGGATCAACTGAGACAGAGAGGAAGCAGGTGAATGCAATAAAAGGCGTGCTTGTTGACGAGGGCGAACTTGTCCGATGTGCACTTGTCCAATTTTGTTGCATCTGCACCACACAGTGAACCCAAAAAACAAAAAACAAAAAAAAAACACTTTACAGTCTGTCTATTCCTAATACCGATACCTATGGCCAGTTTGACGGTTTACCATAATTTTTAAAAAGACAAGGTTTCAATAACCACTCATACTGGCAAAGAGCTATTTGTTTCTTTTTTTGAGGGAACATCTAAGCTGGGTACAATTTGTTTGTCTGAGAGCAGGGTTCAATAAAGGAGCCGCCGCTTTGAAGCTAATTGCCTCTAATTAACTTTTTTCTCCTTCTTGTGGAGCAGTAGCATGGAGGAGGAACGAAGCAAGATGTGCGACACCGGTAACACAGATGCCTTGATGCTCTGATTAATGTACATTGCGTAAATAAATTAATTAATTCAAAACTAAGGTGCCAGCAGGTACTAGTTAGCCCCAAGAGCAACATGAGAAGCCCATGGAGCTGTTCCAGAATTGAAAATGAATTCATTGTAATACGGCGATATTTTTGCTCACAGTCATCATACCAACTAAATCTAATGTCAGCCCAGGCCCACTCCCGAGGGGAAAATCTGGTCTGGACTGAGAAAGGTGTGCTGTTCACCAGCAAGAATTAGAATTAGAATTAGAAATCCCTTTATTGTCATTGTACTCAAGTGTGCAACGAGATTAGAGACTGTCGACGTTCACTCCTACTTACCTTGCGAGCCATGACCAGACCCGAGGGCTTGTGGCGGACCTTGTTGACGACCCCTCCGTTCCCGGCGCCCAGTTCGCAGATTGGCTCAAAGTCCTCATCCTTGAGCTCCCCGACTTGTGCTTTCTGGGTGAGGAAGGCTTCCAGTCGCGTCTTCTGTTGCTCATCCAGGTCCAACTCTCCCAGCTTCTTTTGTAAGGCCTCAAAGTTTGCTCTGTAAGGAGACCAGCACCGTTACGCAAAGCTTTAGCTATTCATTTTGTGTGGCACTTGTCCTCATTAGAGTCACGAGCGAGCCGGAGCTATCCCAGCTGATTTTGGGTGAGAAGCAGGGTCCACCCTGCACTGTTTGTTAAGCAATCATTGTTGTTTATTTGGAATTGTTTAGTGATGAATAACAACGAAACAACAATTAAGCAAAATCACACAATATGGATTGGGCCAACCTTTTTGAAACTGATTCAATTTCTGGTTTGGTCACTGATTCTCTAAAGTAAAAGCAGATGCTAGCAAAAGTATTTTGATTAAACTCAACAGATAATCAGCCTGCTCGCGTGAAGGATGTCATAAATCTGAGGATTTGAACAATTTTTTTAATAAAATGCCTCTAAACAGTTACTCAATTAAAATTATTATTCATTCATTTGATAATCGATTAGTTGCCACTGGATCCATTAATTCAGGCACTGCTACAACAAGTAGTGATTTATTAAAACAATACAATTTAATGCTCTATATAATACATCAGGGACGGCTCCGGGATTTTTTTTTTCGCTACCTCTAAATGGGGGCTGAGAAAATAATTGGAAAAAATAGATTTTCAAATATGAAATAAAATGCTGGAGGGGCAAAACTGGTCCCCCCTTCGCTCCAGTGCAGTGCCAGCCCTGAACTCAATTGATTCACATGTTGGCGTGGCCTTCGATAACCTTGCTGGTTTGATCCCTCTGGATAAATTAATTGCCCACCCCTGCACTTGTTATACATGGGCTCCTCTAACGGTACTCATTTTCACCTGTATTTCACATTATTAACAACTACTGTACTTTCATGTTGCTCATGATGGAGAGCTAAGTAATGCTCGCAGCTAAACTTGTTATGAAAAAATGAAGTTTGAGAATCACCGCACCACGGCCAAGTACAACTCTGATTGGTTTTGGATGTGCAATGAAGCAAGTTTGCATGTTTTTGGAATGTGGGAGGAAACCGCAGTACCGGCTCAAGCATGCAAAGTCCACACAGCAAGGCCGGAGCCGAGATTTGAACCACAGAACTGCGCGGCAGACGGGCCAACCACGCATGCACGGTGCTGCCCGTTACGTAAAGAAACACACAGCAAAAACGATTTGGGAATCATTGTCACGGTACTCACTCAGATGTAGCGTCAGTGGTGTTTGAGGTGGTCTGCCCTTCTCCAATGGGCGTTATATTCAACGGAACCGGTTTTTTTTTTGGGGCCATCTCAGATGGGGAGGGGAAACTGTTGGAAACGTCAAATATTGTCCAGAAAAAATGGCACTTAACTGCACCAAGCCAAGCAGTTGTGGCAAAGTGGCCCTTTCCCTCGTTCGCTAGTGAGCAACAGGATCACGTCTAGGTGGCTAACGAGCTAGCTGGCTAACGTCAGCGTAAAGATGACACTTTCACGGCCGTGTCACTCGAATGTTTGGCTACAACGTAACATACCGCAGCGTTTCAAATGAACGGGTCCTTTCAATGCGTTTATAGTTTTTAAGGTGAGCGCATTTGCTTTTTGTTTGACGCTTCAATAGGGGTTATCTACCTGCTGCTAGACATTAGCCACCTAGCTAGTGCTAGCGGAAAAAGGAAGCCGCGAGACTCAGCGGCCCACCACGTTTTCCCCCGTTTAACCAACGGCAGCACCGGGGGCAGTTGCTGGTGGTCGTCTGGCGTCCCTCTGCAAGGTTACAACCGGGCTGTGGGGGGAGGGAGGGCTACGTGTCCGGGCGGCAGGGCGGCAGGGCTTTCGTCTGTGACTGCTGCGGTTGGTGGTGGTGGTCCGTCAATACAGGAAGCAGCAGACCTGCGTGACACCTACAGAGAGAGCCCTTCACTTCAGCTAGAGTACCGTGTCCAATTTGAAAAGTCTTCAAGAGAAAAAAAAACATTTAAATACAATAACCCCACAATTAAAAATTGGAATCGCACGTTTGAAGAAACCACAAAACAGACGACGCTGCTTTCTTGCTAGTTTATTAGCAAGTCAATGCCATGGGCACATTGCTACCACCTAGTGGTCACATGTGGGGACCAAAAACAAATGAGTTTGGTGTGTTCAACACTCGCATGTGAAATCATCCATTGAAATGAATGAAAATCCCACGGCGTTAATGCGTTCCAGCCCCAAATGAACAAAAGACATGTAATGTTTTTAATAACCCAACTGAATTTATTTTTTATAGCAATTTCAAAACAACCTCAGCTGAGCGTTGAGTGTTAACAATAAATTCGTAACATAAAAAAAGTCCGACAATGAAACCCCCAAGTTTTGCCGAATCTCATGCTGAGTTGAAAGCCCAAAGAATAAAAACATGTTTTAAGACGAGTTTTGAAAATGGAGAGCGAGGGGACTTGCCTAACGTTTAACGGAGGGTCATTCCAAAGCGCGATCTCCTCTGAAGCTCTGCTTAGTCCTCAGTAGCTGGCCCAAAGTTGATCCCTGTAGAACATAAGACACAATTAAACAGAATGTAAAGCATTAGTCAGTTTGTGAAACATGATTAACTCAGGCAGTTTCTTCTGGTGTGAGACCTGGCCACACGGGGGCAGTATAATACAGTCACGGAGACCCAAATGAAGCTTCACACCTGTCAACTGTTGTAATATTAGTATATAGTAATTTTTCCAGGTTGCTTATTGCATTCTAACAGTTGGCATTAACATAGCGGACTTTAAGTCAAAGTCGTTTTTTTCTTCTAAATATGCCAGGTGTCATTCTCGTTATGTTTAGTTTGACAATAAACTTCAACTGGGAGTGGAATCAACAACTTGAAGCCTTTTTCACGGGATCCCAAAGATCAGCTTTACGGCTTGTATCTCGAAAAATAAATCATGTGAATTGTTTTTCATAGTAACAATTTCATTGGTCTTGCTTCGCTCAAGATTGCATTTTTGTTCTCATATTGTAATTTTCTTGTTTTGTTCTTTTGACATTGACTTTCTATGAATTTTCGTCACCCTGTTAACCTTTCCGAAAAATCTCATTCTCGTGACATTTTTGTAATATTTTCCTTGTTACAAAAATATTCCAGGAATCGTTTTCCTCAAATTTCATCTTGTGTCATACATCTAGTATTATAAAATTGTTATATCAGTTTGGGGGCTTTTTTATTTGGTTGATTTTAGATTAAGGGCGAGTGGGGTTCAGACAATAAAATTGAACTTCCCATCAAAAATGTCTGGACCCCCAACAAAAACAAGACACCTTTTAAAGAATTTGACTTTTATTCCATACACCAATAACAGTTGTTAGAATTCCAACATTGTTCAACTTTACAATCGTCTCAAGGCTGAGCATCTGGAATTGAACCACACACCCTTTTAGTCATCACCACCATCAGGTATCCAACCCCGCTTCTTCCCTTCTGGTTTTGCCTGTCGGAACAACTGGAAGCAATTCGAGGCTTAATAATAAAATATTTAAATTTTGACTTTTAATATGAACATATAAAAAAAAAAGGACAACAAAACAAACATTTACATCATGGATTGTAGGCATCTGTCCATGCTATCTTATGCATTTACCATAAGAGATGCCACAACATATTGTCGTCACTACCAGACACTCGGCCCCTCGCACTCCAAAAAAACAAAACCCATCTGGCTCAGTTCCATAGAAGCAAACCTGCACCTGGGGGACTTCCAAGAATAACCTGGAGACAGATTGAGTGTGAGAAAACAAGTTGGAAGACCAGATTTAACTCAACGTACAACCAAAAATCCAAGACGCCTAACGAGACCCAGACGTTCACAATTTCCTTGTCCTTGTGCTGTGGCAGCTGTTAGGATGGATACTCACTACACAACGGCTTTAAAGTCATAAACAAAAGGTGTGCAAACTCCGGGTCCCAAATTAAAAGGTTTTAGCCCAACTGAACTGAAGAATTGTTGGTCGAGGGGGACGTTATTTGTATTTACTGACATGTTGGATTTAGTCGGCCAATTTCAACCCACCGCAAAATCGCACAGTCATATGAAGTAAGACAGCTCAATGCCCAAACCGCACACAAGATTCAATAAGTGAATGATGCAACCGAATAGACAGACCGTAAACGCAGGGAAAGGATAACAGCATTGGTGAATTATTTAGATACTTCCGTGTAAAGAGGAACAAGCAGAGCAGAGCGGTTTTTCTTCTGAGAACTGCCGTACTTCAACCATTTCCTGGGAGGGGATCGCCAAGTAGAAGCAAGGCGGCAGCGCTGATTCCACTCAAGATGAACTGCATAGAATGAACATTTTAAAAATACATAAAGAAAAAAAATCTCCAGTGTAAAATGGGCATCAGAAAGTCTGTCCGTTACTTGTTCTGATCAGTCTGCAGAGTGTGTAATGACTGAGGTAGTAGTTTTTTTTTTTTTTTTTTTTTAAATCTAAACAAAATCTAAATAAGGAAATGAAAGCATCACGCATTCAGGTTGCTGATGCCCTACGTTGCAAATTAAAATGGATCAAATCCTAAGAAAAAAAAAAAAAGCCGTGGGAGAGGTTTGTATCACTTTCAGATTATTCTTATGCCATCTTTTTTGCTCCACCTTTAAAGGCAAAGTCAAGTCAAAAGACGTTCTTTACAATAACATTCTATGCACCACACGAGTCTAAACAAAGCATTCTGATTAATATCGCATTTATGGAGTATGAATCAAAGATGCCAAATCCAGAAATGTGTCCATCTCAGGAGGACTGTTGCCTGAAAGCGACATCACAGCTGCTCAAGGTTCAGGCAATGAGAGCTCACCTCGTTTTCGATGTTTGGTAAAGTGACAAGCTGAGCTGTGATTGGTTGTTAGCCAAGCCTCAAGCGGCAATGTCATTTTGAGTTGACATGGCAAAAATGGCTGCCTCCATGAGATGGATAAAAATGGGTGCATTTTGCCACTGAATTCATATTCCACATACATATCCAATACCATGTTTAGACAGCGAGGCTGCATAGAACATATTGTTTAAAAAAAATAATTGACTTCTCCTTTAACTCGTCGCACAAACAGCTCAAATGGGCCAAACATCAGACGCACGGGGGGGAGGGTAATCCACTGAATTTCTCTCATTGAGGGAATTACAGTCCAAATATTCGCCGCAGGATGACGGTCAGCCACATGTGGTTGGCTTCCAGCGGTTGTGAGTCGAGTACAAACGGGAATCCTAATGACGCAAGACTGACGGTTCATTATCTGTGTGTGGAACTGCTAAAAGGCTGTGATGTGTTTTGATGATGGAGGGGGTCACTGTGTCTAGTTGTATTACTGTTCCATTCTCCGTGCTTTCAGCCCACCACCCCTTTTGTCAAATCCATTCGAGGGGGCGGGGTGAAGAGTAGCTGCGGGAGTCAGTACGCCGTGACCAAGTCCTTGTCGTAGTTGTATCGGCCCCTCTTGGTGGCGGGGCTGTCCGCGCTGTCCTCAGTGTCCTCGCTGTCGCCGCCGGCCCCGCCCCCTTCCTCCTCAGAGGACGAGTCAAGAGTCAGATCCACCACCACGCCCCCGGGCGGCGCGGCGGGCCCCGCACTGGCGACGCCCGTCGTCGCTCCAGCACCGGATTTGCCCGACAGGCTGGTGCTGCTGTGGGCCGGTGAGTGGCCGTTTGTCTCGGGAACACCTGGATTCGGGACAGGAAAGTTGGAGAAAATGGCCGTTTCACAATGGCACCATGGCCCCCTACGTCCCAGAATGCCCAAGATTGTTTTCCTCCCACCTGCAGGTAAAAAGCGTCCTCACGATAGAATCAGAATCAAAATGCCCTTTGTCATTGCACTCAGTAAGATTGGAGAGCTCCCCTCTCCAGTGCAATACAACAAATGTAATTTAATATATCAAATTAATACAAGATTAAATAAAGTAAATATGAAATTAACTTTTTAATGTCTTGCATACTTTGAGCATTCTGGGAAAAACTGCAATGTGGGAATTAGAATGAGTGTTTTCCACATACACATGTCGACCATCGGGTATTCTGGCGTGTCGCTGCGTTCTCGTTCATTTTCCTTCTCCTTGTCGTCGTTGATTGGTCGCCAGGAGCCGTCGGTTAGGTACTCGATCTCCTCGATTTCCTCGCTCGTCTCTTTCAGGATCTCAGACAACAACCTGAAACACACACACACACACACACACACACACACACACGGTCGTCGTGAGTTTCGCTAAAAAACGGCCACTCTTTTGGACCTTTTCGCGACAATGTCAATCAGTTTCCCGTAAAGGATTGTGGTCAGACTTTATGTGCTGCATGTGTGTAATTTGTGATAAAAAAAAAAAATATATATATATACAAATTCTAACTACAATGACATTAACCCCCCCCCGGAGAGCCCAGTTCCATTATTCCAATTTGCTTTAAGCCATAAAGTCTTTTTATGAACAAAATAGCATTTCTATTTGAGCTCAGTGGCATGAGCACAAGAAACTCCAGGATTATTTGACAGCAGCATCAACGTAAGTTAGTCAAACAAAAAAAGTTCTTCATCAGAGGTGGTGCAAAGAAGCATCGATAGTATTTGAAATGGGCGCAAACTCACCCGTCTATAGTGAGGAGCTCAAAAGGCGCAGGCTTGTCACACACGGGACATGTCCATGTTGGCTTCTTCTCATTCATCTGCAGGAAGAAGACGGCGTCGAAACACTGTAGATGGGCGCAGGTCAGAACTCGACACGGCACCCCGATGCGCATCTTCACCAGCTGAGGAGATGAAGAAGTAGACAAAAATGATGGCCATTGGTCATTTAATAGGGACATATTGGGGATTTTTTTTTCTTCAATGGATTGTATGCAAATCGCTAAGTTGCTTTGTGCATGAGCCAATTAGAAGGGAGAAGTTTTTTGGGTTCGTGTGTGGCGTTTATTACTTGACTATGCAAAGCGTACATTTTTTTTTTGGTTTAGTTTTACAGTAAACTCCAACTAAGGGCCGACATTTTTTGCGGGATTCCCATGGGATGAGAGTCAACTTCACCTTTAATCACAGGACTGACTGGGAGTTAAAGCTCCTACTTCTGCTTCGGGACAAGTTTTGGCTTCCTTCACCTGGACTCCCGAAGAACAGGTTTTTTTTATACAAGTGGGAAGGGGTGGGAGTGGTGCGACACAAACCCAAACAGTGGCATTAAACTGTCCACTCAGGTCGGGCAGAATAACTCATGACATGATTGTTGTTTGCACAAAGAGCGCTGTTCGCCATATTTATCATTTTACTTTTATAAATATAATTTTTTTTTTAAGACCGAAGGAGTCCAAAAACCTAAATCACAATCACATTTGTCTTAATTTATCAGCGCTAATAGAATTTCTACTATTTTGCTTCCAAATTTCATCAAGAATTTTCTATAACAGCTCAACAACAATACTCACCGGACAAATAAGAGAAACCCGGAGGCCTGTCGTGGCAATCTCACTCTCTGGGTCAAAACGTAGCTTGTCTTGAACTACAAATGCACGAAAAATCATTAGGACAGACAATTTTGACAAATGCACCTGAAAAGAAGTGCAAACGCCTAACACTTACTGCGCTCACGACAGCGCTCCGCACTCTCGACAGAGCAGAGTTTGAGCTGGCTGAAGAGGTCCGACGCCGTGAACATCCTCACTAAATAAACTGCCACCGAGTAGCGCTGAAAGCACATACGTTCAAAATAAAAAAAATCAGGATTACCCGGCAATTGACCACAAGACTCAGTGGTCGTGAACAAGGTGTGCGTAGATGCCGACCTTGCCGAAGTTTCCCCAGGTGACGGTGATTCTGTTGGTGACGGTGGAAAGATGCAACCAGGGTGTAATGTTGACAGGGCGACAAGGACGGCGAGGTTCCACGCCGGGCTTGTTCGAGGGGTAGTAGCCCTGAAGAGCAAATGTGAAACATTGTTCAAGAAACGTTATGAAAAATTACGCCAGGAATCCATTTAAGGCGCTTAAATACACAACTTGAGAAGGGAAGCAAGAAATAATGGAAACGCTCCAACATTGCATCACTAAAACACTTACAGGTTTTTTGATCAAGGAACAGATTCTACAAGAACATTAAAAGTGTTTGACTTCTTTTTTTTTTTTTTTTAATCAAAGGCAGCCATGCTTCTGTAGTTTCTGATGTACACAAGTATAACTCACCGGGACATGACAATAGGACTGGTTGACTTTGACGGCGATGTTAGGAGGATACTGGTCCTCCTGAACACCAATGGAGTCTGTGTAACATATTCTGGAAGACAGAAAGGTTCCCAACAAAAGAATGAAACTAAACATGCAGAATGACAATCATTTTCATGAAGCGATAAGTATGCACTGGTTTACAGTATTCAACTCCACCCAATGTAACACAATTCAATGGCAGTTGATTCTTACCTAAGGACCACCTGGATTGATCGAATTCCCGGACGAATTTCACTGCAATAAACAAAAGGCCTCAAGTTATACCACAGGCTCAAGGGGGCATGTTTATTTAAAACAAACAAACAAAAAAAAAAAAAAAAACTAAATGCTCCACATTCCTACCTTGCGTTTCTGATTTGGTCTGCTTGTGTTGGTGTTAACTCAAATATGCACTGACTGTCTTGCAGTTTGTCATTATTCTGGGCAACTGTCAAAACAATACATAAACAATCATCTGCTATTCACGTTGGGGTTTGGTCTCTAACTCCTACGAATGTTGAGGGTTCACCGTAGACATTTTATTGAACGGATCAAAGTGAATACTCACCGAGCTCTGTAGGTGGCAACAGTGTTTCCAAAGTCTGATAGAAGGGCAGCGGCACCAGTTTTACCTCTGGGGCCGAGTTGGCCATTGGTTTGGAGATGCCGTTGAGGTATTCAACGCCCTGAGAGGTGGCAGACGGGGCCGTGCTGAGGGATGAGTAGGAAACCGGGATGCCCTCCGGGCGCCGCGCTGCCAGCCAGGAGGACGTTCTTGGGAAACGAGACTCATACAGCTGCCGCACGTTCTTGAGGAGCTCTGGGCTGTATTCCGTCTGGACCAGCCTTAGAGCCCGGCCCACCAGGTCCTGCTTTAAGCCGCTTTTGCTGCGGCCCATGGAGGCCAGCAGCGTCTGTAGGTCGGAGACCCGGAAACTTTTGACCATGTTCTGAATTGAGAATAAAACACATTAGGAGATAGATTACATGACTGGCGAAAACAATTCCTTGTGATAATACCAATATTTAGTAAAAGAAGGGGTAAAATGTGAACGATTTAACCTTCAGTGAATTATGTAATTTACCGACATACACATCACTCAAGTTCAGTCACTGCCTTTTTAAGCCACACACATTCATAGTCGCAGACGTTACAGTGTCAGTGTTGATTATTGCGAACCTCAAGTGGACAAAAATTATAGCTGCACCACAGATATGATGGATTTATAAGCAAAATAATCCTTTGTTTCAAGCCTACTTCTAGAACCTATGGTTATTTCAAATGTTATCACCCCCCAACTTGCCTGGTTTGGTTTGCCTCAAGGTAAGAAGGGTAAATAACACAAATGTTTGGGATACTTACAGCGCGGTTTTCAACAAGCGAGACCAAATGTATGGCAGTGACGGCACTGACGAACTTTGTATACAAAGACAAAAGTGTAAACAATACGCTGAAACGCACTCTCTTGACGACTTGAACTTCACACACAACAAAACAAAACTACACTCACATCGTACAACAAACAAATTAATAACCAACACGGTAAAAAGCACCCCAAAAAAACAAAGGAAAAAAAAGTGTCGTTCTGAGTCAAAAGCCAACAAATAAAAATGAGTTTTAAGACGAGCTTTAAAGTCAGTGAATCGCGTTCATATCCTCAGTGAAATGTTACTCACGTTGCCTCTGACTCGTTAGAAGCGTTATTAACATCATGGAGAAAGTACGCGACTTCATACGTTTCGCATTAGGACAAAAACAACAAAAAAAGATCAAGCCAACGAGATTTGTTTACATCTAAGCCGTTAGCATCAGAAGTGCTAACTCGACAGCGGTGGGTAAACAACGTTGAAATACGCACAATGAACAAGCCACAAATGCAGGATATGGTTGTTCTATTTGACGAGAAAGGTACACCGTGTTTGTTCCGATCCAACGCGCCCTCACTTAAACATTAACCACAGAAGCTGCGCTGCTAGCCGGCTAGCTCTGCTGGGAAAACTGCCTTTGCGGTGCTCAATCATGACAAGCGGACGTCTTGACAGGTGCACAGCTTGGCAAACTAAGTGCGAGACACGGGAGAATATTAAATACTAGCGATTCGAAACCAATACAAGTGTGATAGCACAGACACCTCAAGTGCGTTCGGATGGCCATCATTCATTTTCGGCTTCTTCTTCTGTGGAGCCAGCGTGATGCTAGGATGCTAACGCTTCGTACTTGCTAAGTGAACTAGGTAGAAAGCGACGTTAGCAATAGAGGCTAGTCGCTTTCGCCGCGACCCTATTACGCCACACACGTAACAATACGCGCTTTAATGTCGTTTTCGCACAAAGCAGCCGAGGCTTTCGGCGTCCGTGCCGGGTGTTTGACGCACACTCCCGCGCCCGGCTTCCCATAAAGCAAAGCGAATGAGGCTCTACTTGCCATCGCCTCCACCAGTTCGGCCGCCATCTTCACGCAGCAGTACCGCGAGAGTCCCAGCCGACTGCGAGTCTTTCACCAATGGGGTGCTCAGTTGTCTTTGACTGACAGTCAAAGTCAGCCAATCGCAGAGTGGTACTCGCCGGGACCCGGAGCGCTCCTTTCTAAATGGGCGGAACCAGTGTGTTTTAAAGTTACAGTGTAACTTTTTTTAAAAATACTAAGAGACGGGTCTCCTTTCTAAATTAGGCCCCGGTGTCCACTCGTGACGTGACCCGTGACAATATTCCTATATTCACGGTTATACGGGTTTATAGTGTCGCGGTGTGGTCAAAGTGGGCCATAGCTTGACTTTGAATCTGCCGAGGACTTAAAGCGCGGGATGTCAAGTGGATGAAGTCGCATGGTGCGATGGGATCCCGTCCGAGCTAAAAAATCCACTCCGGGCTCTGGAAATGTGGACTCGGTGCTTTGTCTGCGCTGCGGCCAACATGTAAAGATAATACACGTTATCAGCAAAGTAACGTTTATTCGTCGATGCCAATACGTGCCAAGCAGTGACTAAGATCACATTTCCAGCCACGACATGTTTGTTCCCCCCCCCCCCAAATGGATTCATTTAGAAAATAGAGTATCCATCCCCTCCTTTTCACGATCCACTCCTGGTTTTTCAACAGCGTATAGCAAAGATACCCCCCCACGAGTGCCTCTAATCAATTGATGGAATAGACACGCCCAATATCGTGTCATGACGTCCTCTGCTTTGTTTTGCATTCACTGCCCGTCAGAATCCATCAATAAAGCTTCGCTCAAGGTGTGACGTTGACAAGAGAGTGCATGAGCAAGTTCCTCATGTCTCATGTTTATCACTGATTATGTCTTCTCTACAGTTAGCAATTCTTCCAAAAGTTATTAACCATGAACAGTAACCCCGATGCGCAATTTGTACAAGGGTGACTACGGACGACGGGCAACAGACTGCCTCAAATTGGACTCAAAAGTACAATTTATGTTCCTCATTTGGAACAGAAGAGGGCAACATGGTCCCAATTTATCACTCGGGTTTAACTGGCACAGTAAATTGTTTGTACAGAAGTGGTGAATTTCTGAGCTCATCAAATAAATGGAGACGAATATGACGAAGGATGTATAGTTTATTTATTATTTTATGACAATTATCACCTAAAGGACTCTGAGAGCATTTCACATTGTTGAATACACACAGACAATACAAAACATTTGAGTTTTTTCCTCCAAACCCGTACAACTCAATTGAAAAAAAAAACAGTTTGAAAGAGGGAGTAAAATTATACAACAATATATAAAGTCATGTTAAATGTGAGTCAGCTCATACCTTCCACCAACCAAAGTGTCCCTGTTCTGTCTCCCTTTGTTGGTCGTAGTTTTTTGTTTTTTTTAATTTTTACGTCTCTTGGACCAGTTGTAACTGTTAAGTGAATTCCGTTGCTTTGTCCTCTTCACTTGTACAACGACAATCTTTTTTTATCCATTTCATTCCGTTCCATTCCAAAGGTTCTGTGTGTTTCATGAAAACAACAAAAGAAAACCTTACCTAGACTGATGCATGGTGTTGGCAGCATAAAGTCTTGGGACTGTTTTTCTTCATCTGAAACTGGGGCCTTCGTCAAAGTGAACGGCATAACAAACGGCTTCAAATACCTTCAGCCTTCTGATTAAAAAAAAAAGTGTCATTTGAGATTTAATATTAAACATGATTGGCTGTTGTAAGAGATTGCGTACACTTTTACAACCAATTATCTCATTTAATTCACTACCAGCTGAGTAAAAGAAAAAAAGGAATTTGACGACTTTAGCCGTCAATGGCACTAAATGAGTAAATTACTCGCGAAAAGATTTGATTTTGAGTTGTACAGGTTGTAGAGCAAGTCACATTAATGGTGGAAAACGTTTAATTACTGCTCCAGTGTAATTGCAGTAAGTCGTTGGACGGCCTCTCCAACTGGACAAAACAACTTTAACAGGATAACAGTGGCATCGAAAGGCCCTTTGACTCTACAGCATGCATCCCGTGTGCTCCGTGTCTCGCGTAGTCCTGAGTGTTTAATCTCCCGTAATTACACAGATTTGCTTAGGTTAATAAAAATAATCCGCCTAAATTGAGACCCCCTACCTCGACCTCTCCTGTGCCTCCTTTGCCCCTTTCTGCGAGGGATCAATTTGCGCTCATATAAATGGTGTGAAGTCCAACTTTGATTGAGGAGGATTGCGGAACGTCGGGCTCGCCGAAGAGGTGTCGACGCTTCACGAAAAAGTCGGCGTTTCGAAAAAAAAAAAAGCGTTTCACCGCGCAGACTGACGTCATTTCCACGGGATAGCGATCGCGTTGCCGATGAGCGCGTCAAGGTTAACGACAGTTGAGAGGCTCATCTTTATCTGTGATCTTGTCAACGCTAGGACACGAGCGAGAGCAGCCAGGGGTGGGCGATCGGGCCATGCTGTAAAAGCCCAACTTCTCCAAAGACGGCAGAGAACTTTTGACTGAAAGCTACCATTTGTCAATCATGAGCGGCAGTTATTTAACAGCGGAGATGACGACGGAGGACAGGAGCGGCCGAGAGCGACTCGGACTGAGCTTCACCATCGACTACCTCCTGTTCAATAAAGGAGCCAAAGATCCCGCGAGAGAACCGACGACGGAGCGGACCTGGCTCGATCGTCACCAACCCAAAGAGGTGGTCGCCGTACAGGAGAGGTCAGCAGAGACCGGCGAAAGGGACGTCAGAGGAGAGGAGGGGGAAGGAGAGCGACGAGAGGAGGGGGAGGAGGAGGTGACCACCACCACCGCCACCGCCACGTCCGACGAAAAACCCAACCAGTCGTACATCGCGCTGATCTCCAAGGCCATCTTGGCGTCGGAGGAGAAGAAGCTGCTGCTGTGCGACATCTACCAGTGGATCATGGACCACTACCCTTACTTCAAGAGCAAGGTATTTTCCACTCTCACGTCGTAATCGGTCATTCCCGAGCTTTACATTTGATACATCTCACTGCATACCACAAAAAATATTGAAAAAAATATTGTCAAATGTACTTTGTGCAAAGTGACTTATTCTGTTGTATGAATCACAAGGGGTTAATTGTGCCTTCTGCCATCTAGTGGTCAAAAATGTTATTGTTTTGCCTGTCACAAATGACGCAGGCTTCGATCGATGAACATGAACTCATTCACTGCCAGCGAAGGGAAAATGAATGCATTTTTGGCGTCGATACCCGTCAATGGCAGCGAATGAGTTTTAATTGTCGTAAATAATCCATTTCAGACCATTTCTCGCGGAACACCGGATGATCTCACACACGTGGGAATATCGTTAAACAGGCGACGGACGAGAGAATCGCAACGGCCATTTTCACAAGCAAAGCGACCTACTTGGCATGAGTTTTATGTCTGAGTGGTTAGACAATTAGACGCGATCCAATTGTTGGCAAATTGGCAAATAACGTAATCCGGTTGCTAGGTTGCAAACCGCCTCCTGCTTTTAGCAGCTGCGCCGAGTGGCACGGCAGATTGAAGGTGGGTCTATTGGATTACTCTTGATCGCCCGGTTTGACGTGCTAAAAAAGTAACGGCGGGTGTCGTGTCTTGTCGAGATCATACTCGGTGTTGACACGCCATCCTCACGCGAAGCCTGCCAAGAACGAGGCGGCAAGGTGACATCTCGAAGGAGATCAACCGAGCATCCGCTTATGCCCACTGTTACGCATTAGCGACACCCTTTGTCAACTCTTGTGTCGCGGCAGGACAAAAACTGGAGAAACAGCGTGCGCCACAACCTGTCCCTGAACGACTGCTTCATCAAAGCCGGACGCAGCGAAAACGGCAAAGGCCACTTCTGGGCCGTCCACCCGTCAAACTACAAGGACTTTTCCAACGGGGACTACCACTGCCGGAGGACGCGACGGAGGGTCCGCAGGACGGCCGGGCAGCTCCTGCTCTCGCCCCTCGGCTCGCCATACCAACTCGCCCGCCACCAGGGGGCGACCTGCTGGTGCTGCCCACAAGTCCACCAGCTCCCTTTACCTTGTTTGGCCCCCAGACTCTCCTGGCCTTGGTCCAGTTTCCACCCTGGCCTGCATTTCTCTGGACCTTAAGGCTGAACCACGAAAATTGTGAAGGATTATGATCAGTTTGGGATTGATTTGTTTATGTTTATGTCTCTATTGAACCCTGATATATGGACAGAAAAAATTGTGCATAAGAAAACAAGACTCAAACCAAAAAAATTGAAAAGTAACTATTATAAAAAAATAACTTTTTTTGTCTTGATAATTGAATCTTGTGTTTTTTTCTCACATTTTTCCTGTCTCTTCTTCAATGCACGATAATTTAAATCCTATGAGATGACTTCCGACTGGATTGTGTGTCCAGTCAGGCGTCCAGATTTTATTTTAAAAGAGCCAATTTATTGCAACACCGCAAAAATTTGGGAGAAGTTCCTCCAAACTACAAGAGTTCCTGGTGAAATCGGCTCGTTGAAAAGCAAATGTATTTAATTGAATAAAACCTCATGCTAAAATGCGTTACTCTGACATTGAATCACACACACGTGCGTAGAAAAAAAATGGAAAAATACTTTAATGCACTAATAAGTACTTCAAAAGAAATTATTTTAAATCTGAGGCTACTATGAGCTTTTTTGTTTAATGACATTTTTTGGAAGTCATTTAAACCCAAATTTAAAATCAAATGTAATTAAAGATAATAATAAAAAAAGAAAGATACAGGTCAAAATATGCCTGAAATTCAGAATATTGATGGAAGAAACAGCATTAGTGTTTTCAACTTTTTTTTTTTTTTTACATTTTATTTTATTTTCTATTTTGTGTGGCTCGAATCCTTCTTTGTAATGCTGTGGTACAAATAACTGCCCCCCCCCCAAAAAAAAAACAGCCCCCACAAGTAAGACTTTTGCACAGTGCTGTATGCTATCTTGGAAATGACCATAGTTAAAATAAATTCCAACAATTATTCTGATCTGTACTGATTTTTTTTTAGAATAAAACAAATGATTTGTTGAGTCAATTATTGATTCACAATGAATCGTCACATTGCTATCACTGTAAGTACGGACGTGCGTGTTCAGATGGTACTAAAAGTGAGCCCGCTGCTCACACTGCCACCCGGCGTCACATGCTAATTAGTCCAAAGCTGTCGGGATGCAAAATCTCCTGCCGCATAAGAGACCCAAATCGGCGGCTGGGGGGGGGGGCGTCAGGGGTGGGCTTTCCAAAGCCGAATCCTGAGTGTATGAGGCCGGATAATCTGGGCAATCCCAAGCAGTTTCAAGAAATAGGAAGATTATCACACGCCGTAATCCACCACCACCGCTGAAGAAAGACGGGAAGGGGGCCCCGTGGCTTAGAAAAGGGAAGGATGGAGAGAGGAGAGCTCACTCATTTCTTGGTGGAGTTGGAACTTGATGAGGAAACAACATCAAGCAAAACCACTACGATTACGGTGGTGACAATAATGATAAATACTGGCAAACGCAAAGAGTTGAGTGCAACGGGGAGTACACTCATATCCTTGGCCAAAGAGGAACATGCTGCTTCACCACATTTTGATTGAATATGGCAACCTGCTCCAGCAAATCTCAAATCCCGGGCCTCTTTTTTGAGAAGCGGTTCCCTGTAATTTGTTTCCAAACAATTGTTAGTTTGCTTGCCTGATGATTCCGCTGATCGATTCCTCTAAAGTTGAAAATGAGTGAGAACTTCAGATACCTGAAGAATGTTTTGTTCTGCAACTTTTGCAACACCGAGGCGAGGAAGAAGCAATCTGAAGTTTGGCAATGTTTTGCAAGGAAAAAGATTGCGGTATTTTTCGGACTATAAGGCGCACCCGCATATAAGCCGCAGCAGCGCTTTTTGGGGGAGAAAAAAGAAAGATATTTATTGAGCGTATTTTCTGAACTATAGAGCGCCCCCAAGTGGTAAAAGAAAATCCACAAAAAAAGCCACCCTGTTGTATGAGCCACATGGCTCAAAATCGAGGAAAAAAGTAGCGGCTTATCGTCCGGAAAATACGGTACACTGGTTTCAATTCTTCTCATTTCCATCCTTATTCCACGTGTAGATGGGCTTTCATTTGACATCAACTGTTGTAAAATTTCGATTTCCAGGGCTCTCAGATCTAAATTTGAGTTCAAATATATTCCACTGATAATTAAAAGAAGCTTTGCAATACTGACGTCCAACTAATGTCAATTTTAGCATCAATAGTGAAATTCCTCTCTGACTGGCTGCGGTTGGTATTTACCTCCACGCTGCCTAAGAGGATTAAAGGTTACGCATTGACTTTGGACAACTTTGTTTGTCTCGGCATAATGATCAAATATTCCAATAAGGCAACATTTGGTGTGAAATGAGAACACGGGAGAACAAATAGCGTCCAAGAGTGATTTGCAAGTGCAGAGAAATACGAGCGTTCTGGTGAACATGATGAATCGAGATGTTCATCATTAGAGCAATGACAAATCGGGCTAATTATTTTTTTTTTGGGGGGGGAGGGGGTCCATCAAATCTCCCTATTCAATGTCAAGTGCTAATTGGAGACCTAATTTGCTTAATTCCCATGAATTGCTCTCCGCTTCAAATCCTCTTCAATTCACCAGCTTTACGGCTTTAATTTGGTTGCATATGTTTGCTGTACACACACACACACACACACACACACCCACGCACACACACCCCCACACACACACATGGCACACACACGCTTGCCATGGCTGTAACCTCATTAATTAATATTTTTCTAATGTATTTTGATTATATTTGCCAGCTTTGAAGAGGAGTCATTTCCCCGTCATTAGTTTATAAATTCTGCTTATTGTAGAAAATAATCAAAATACACAATCGTGACATCCAAGGAGCCTTAAAAAAAGAATTGACCAAAATGAAGCCGTTGTTTATGTTTCGAAATGAGACATAAACCTGAAATCGGACTTAGTCTTCAAAATGTCTCTTCTTTAATCTTCGTCCGACTTCTCATGTGTTGCCGTCAACAAATTTCTCCCCAAAAAAGTGACTTAGACTCCGGAACAACATATGGATTCCCAAAAATAGGGTATAATTACTTAATTGATTCATATGTTGAAATAAGTTGAGTGCTTGAGAAGTCCAGTCCATATCATTTTTTCACAACACTTGAAAACTTATAGATAAAGGCGCATTTTTGTTTTTTGCATTGTTGTTGTAATCCGTTTTATTATTCATAGAATTTGGTTTACGCCACAATTGTTTGGTCAAATATTGCGAAATTGTCGTACAAATATTTTTTTCTTTATCAAATAAACCAGTTTTATTGCTTCACTTTTAAATGTTTTTAAAGTTAAATAGAGTGTGAAATTTAAACATCTGTTCTGGTCATTTTTGTAAATTACTTTTGTTTTCTCTGCTTTGCTTCTGAATCTTTTTAACTGCTCGGTCTTTGCTTGTGTGAAGCACATTGAGTTACCTTGTGCGGGAAATGTGCCTTATAAATAAAACCGCCTGGCCTTAGACTGCAAGCCAAAAAGTTAATAACTGTAATTAATTTAGTTTTTAAAAACGTATACAGACAAATTAATTGTGTTTGTAAAAAAAAAAAAAAAAAGCGCAAAGGAAGACCTAAAAGAAATCTCAATGAAGAGCAATCGCAATATTGAGGGGCAAAAAAAAAGTTGCAATTGTTCTAAATTGTTCAGTCCTTTTGTGATTAGGGTTTTTTTTTTTTTTTTGTCACAAGCTCAAAAAAGACCTGAGAAAGTCCTGCACATAACCCGTTGTCATAAATGAGCCGAGCCTCGAAATCAACACGTTCCAAACAATGTGTAACTACCTTTCAAGACAAATGAGGTCAGGAAGTGCGCGTGTGTGCGTGTGTGTGTGCGTGCATGCCATTTTGTTAATCTAATGAGATGGGCGGAAGGGTGCAGGGGGTGCATAGATTAGTGCCCAAAGATGTTCCTGATTAGCAGAGAGTGAGCTAAGAAGATCAGCCCCGCTGAGATGGCGATGACACATTATGGCCGTGTTTTAATGCGCAGCATTCCAAGGCTGATTTCCTGGAGTTTGACCACACACGGAACACACATGCAGAAGGCCCAAAATTGTCAAACCCACGTGCCATCAGGTACTATTTGTAGTACCGGGTCAGTCGAGGTTCCAAGTTGTCACACTGATACTAAAAATAAGCCGCCTAATGCACACACCCGCACAAATGCTTCGTTACATGGAACACAGTGAACAATGATAACATTGGATCGTGCGCCACATGCTGCCTCTACAAGTGAAAAAAAAAGTGATGTGAAATAGCAAGCTTGCCATGATTGCCAATTTACAGTACACAATGCTCTCGAACTCCTTTTGGATGAAATGAATCTTCTTATGCCGTGGCTAACAGTGAATTGTTGCAAACTAACACAAATAAAAAGTAAAAAAATATATAAATATATACAAATATTAAAAAAAAAAATTATAATAAAAAATACATTTTTTATAATATTTTTTATAAATAAAACAAATTAAATATATATATATATATATATATATGAGTGCTGTCAAGTGATTAATTTTTTAAAAGTAATTAATCACAAAGAATTCCATGATTAATCACATTTTTCAACTACAATTTTTTACGCTTGTAACAGATATTTACTTGGATAATATCTTGGAATTGATGCAAAATCACCAAATATGAAGTCTATTTAATTCAAAGACTGTTCTAATGGCTTTCTTGGATTCTTGAATATGATCTAAATGGAGACATCTTTGCAGACATTTATTTTCAAAACCGCCCACAAGCGCCACACTCCAGCAGTGTTGGTTTGCAAGTCCCAGTGGTAACTTCAACACAGTGTTTTGTTCTGAGACATGCTAAAGACAGCTAATATGACACAATATTTGCAAAGTATGCAAATTCATTTTGAAGTAAATTAAACTGAGTAAACCGAGTTAAAATATTTAACTGAGTTAAAATGTTTTGGATTAATCACCTGAGTTAATGCTTTCATTTTGACAGCCCTAATATATATATAAAATATTGTCAGGGCAGTTCTCATTTAGATAAGGTTTAGAACAACACTTGTTAATGTTAAAATTCAACAGAATCTAAAAACAAATCGGAAACTTATTGATTTGATAGAATTGCCGAAAGTCCATTTTTCGGACTTGGTCTTTTGTTTCTTGTTTCTTTTCCAAGTATTTAAAAATATATATGACTAAAAACAAAATGATGGATGACAAATGCGGTCGTCTATTCGAAAACATGATTGCATACAAGTAGTAGGTAGCCCGCACTATTTAACGCTCGTAGGACACAGAAAAAAAGCGGCCCATCCACGCAGCTGCCATTTTCTTCCTCGTGTCCCGCCAAAGGCCCTTTAATAGTCAATCGATGGCAATGCGAGGCGCCTATTCTGCAGATTACTGTGAACAATAATTTGCCTCCCAGTGTTACCACCGTTACCGTTACCATCTTTGAAGCAATGTTTTATTGCCCTTTTTTCTCCTTCCATCTGCATCTGTCATCCCTCAGGTCCGCTGTTTGATCTTCCTGCAGCGGCCTGCATCCCCACGAGCCGCCTTGACCTGTTGATTGACAGCTGCGATCAGACAGATGGTGGGACGGAGGCATCGACCCGAGGAGCTCCCCCGAGACAAAAGCAAGTCTAGTGGGCTTCCCCCCCCCTTCTTCCCCCCCCCCTTTCATTCACGCGCTGCCGTCAATAGAACAAGCATGCGAGCAGGAAAACTCATTTGGCCACTAGATGTCGCAAGAGGCAAGCAAATGCTCATTCGGTGTTGCTGGACACAACATTAGGTACACTTGAGGTTCACGACTCCAGGACAGTACGTAATGCTCGCAATTATAGACCGTTTTCCAACCTTCATTGAACGTTGGCGCATATTCGCCATTGAATAAAAAAAAATCTCAAATCACCAAATAAAAATGTCTCAAATAGTATATATGCTGAAATATCTTTTGGGGATACAACTACCGTTTTATTATTTATTTATTTACGCATTATCCACACACGCCTCAGTCCCAAAGCGAAACTAATAGTTGGGGTCCACTGTGTGTAACGTAACTTAATTCATTTCCAGTTTTGGCGGTTCTGTTTAGTTATTTTCGCTCCAGAGTCCCGAGACATGTTCATTTGCCTATTTTGCGGTTCCAAGATGGGTCGTTCCCACCAGACATCTGCGAAAAGTGGACTTGATCACCCAAACACTTCATTCTGGGGTTAAATGGTGACGTGTTTTAGGTTAGCTTAGCAATTAGCATGACTTCTCTATCTTTTCTCATCATCCCTTTGTGAGAACGATACTAGAAATGTGACTTCATCACGACAATGGAAGTGGTGATTAATACGACTCCACAACTTAAGTTTGTGTTACCACAACGTGCAAGTTTGGATTCCAACAAGTTTCTAGACTCCCACTTGTGGAAAAACAAATATGCGATTCCCAACCGTGTATGTGTACGGCATTTCTGAGATTTCAATCCATGAGGCAAAAAAAAAAACCAACAACTCCCCATCTCTCGCGGGATGAGTGTTGCCATGGCGATACATCTCCGGCTAGTGCTACTCCCTTCTGACCCCGGTGGATGACCTCTGACATTTAGGGCCATGGCCAGGGGGGGCGAAAGGTCAGCAATGGCCGGAGGGCGACAGGAGCACTTCCATGATTTGCACACCCTCCACTTTTCCTCAATCATTTGCATTTGACCATCAGCTGCAGGAAATTCATCGGACTGAGTCACACATTGCACTATAGCAGGTACTGTGTGCATGTGCGTGTGTGTGCGTGCGTGTGTGTGCGTGTGTGTGCGTGTGTTCCTCGCTCACGGCAAAAGAGCAGAAAGGCTCAATATCGTATAAATTTGCATTCGATGCTGCTGCAACGGCCTTCTGGGTAAACTGCGGTGATCTCTGCCAGGCTAAGGCCGGCTACGGTGATGATTATGATCGCCGGTCGTAATGATCATCACAATATTCCCATGGCCTTGAAGGCTACAGCATCTCATGCGCTGGGATATTTATAATTTCCTGTGATTCTGATTCACCTCTCCTTATGTGTACTGCCGGACACAACTGAGTACAGCTCCAAAATATAAATCAGTTTTTCTCGAACTTTATTAAAAAAAAAAAAAAAAAAATTGAAAATTCTCACGGTACACCACCAAAAATAAAAACTTTCATAAAAGGAACATTATATAATAATACACAGATGAATTGTAATTGCTGCCATCTAGTGGAACAACATTGAATATAATCGTTCTGCCTGTCACGCTAGGTCATTGGCATAGATCAGTGCTTCTCGGGGCGCGGCGCGATGCTGAGGGGGGAATATTCTGCCGTACTATAATAAAGTGCAATTGCACTTCCACTCCAGTAGTTGGCAGTGGAGCTCTCCTTGCCCATTGTGAGCAGTGAGTATTAACTCTTCGGTGTCAGTTTGGTTTTGCAACGAAAATGCGATTATTTAGAGTTGCGGTAGAGAGTGGGGTGGGGGCGCAATTTTTTTTCTTCTTGCTAGGGGGGGTGTAACAGAAAAAAAAAATAATTTTATATATATATTAAATTAGTGTTGTCTCTTTTTACCTCGACCAGCGAAATGAAATAAAAAAACAAAATATTAGAACACCTCTCCTAGTTGAGCAGAGAAACGAAACAAAAATGGAATATTACGCACCTTCTGATTCTGCTCGTTCTCTAGGTTCCTCGTGGGGAATAATTACACAATGGTGTGGGCTAATGTCATGTGACTTGAGTCTTCTGCTACCCAAATTATTTATCCCCCACCCACGGCTGATAGCTCGTCAATATCAGTTTATTAATTTAACTGTTGTGGACTGATAAAAGGTGGTTCGCACAGTTAGCTTGCCCAAGGATGAATTTTACAGTCTGTGTGAGTGTGTGTGCATGTGCGTGTGTGTGCGTGTGCGTGCGTGCGTGCGTGCGTGTGTGCGTGTGTGTTTGTGCGCGCGTGTGAGAATGGAGTAGAAGGGACAAAGAAAGGGAAGAAAAGGCAGTGATCAATGGCGTACAAAAATGGGCCACCATCGCTCACATTCCGAGGCTATCGAGCGGATGCTTATTAAAATTAATACGCTTGTTATCACCGTATTAAAAAAATAAAGATTGACGACGACACATTTGGTGGTATTGATATTCATATGCGTCCAATACATTGATTAGGCCCAACCAGTCGCGCAGTTGGGAGGGGATTTTTGGTATATAGTCGTCGCGCTATAAGAGCTTGTCGTGGTGATTAAAACAAATTAAATCAGGGGCATTTCCCTTCTTATGCATGTGCGTAAACAAAATGAAGCGACCAACAAACTTGATGTGACTTACGGGCTCTGGATTTCTTTTGACTCGCTTCTGCATCGCATCAAGGGAACGACGGTGGCCCTAAAAAGACAAAAGACATGATTTAATTCATCAGGGTTATACTCACTCATTGGACGTTATCGGCAAGGACACGGAAAATTCCCAGAGTCCCCAAACATTTAAAAAATTTAATTATTTTCCACCGCCATCCCTGGTAGAATGAATGTACTTTTTGGCGTCTAAATCCGTCAATGGGAGCAAAATCTCTCATGCGCATTTTAACCTCCACCTTTCTCATGCAATGGCCTCTTTTCAGAAGTAGCGCTGCTGTCAGTGTCAGTCGAGGAGGATTTTAGTGAAGAAGAGTGACGGAGTGACACCCGTGACGCGTTTCATCACAAAGACGGCTCAAATGGTAAACTATAACAAACGTTAATTAATGCTCTGATGATTTACTTGCTCGATAATAATCCTCAAGAAGGATTTTAAGGAGTCTCGGCCAGGAAATGAACAACATTGATAAGATGATTGAAAATATTTGGTGATAATCATTATCCAGAAAATGCATTTTCGTCGCATGCGGATGACTGCATTTGCATTGGGCCCTCCGAAAACGGGAGAATCTTGTTGTGACAAAGGGATGAAATGAAAGCAGATCAACGTGACCCCTCTCCTCAAAAGGCGAACGAATATACATCTGGCACGTATATCACGCGCCACAAATCCCGAGCCAATTCCCCAAGCCATTACATAATATCCCTGAAGGAGGCTAAAAGGTATTTTAACAAGACCCACTGCACTGTGAACTCTGACCCCTTCTCATTTGACCCTGGTGCCACTTACACTAGCCAGTTACAGAGGCGGATGTTGCTCACTTCCGACTTGGAGAGAGCAAAAAAAAAAAAATAATTCAAATACAGATAATGCATTTAATTTACGCTAGAGTTCATGCTGGTATTTATGAAATAACACATTTCTTTCTTCTTCTTATTTTTTAAATAAATGAGTCATTTTAAAGCTCCGTTTCAAACCTGAACATGACAGTAAATTGTGTGTGTGATTCTCTCTGACCTTTTAAAAAAAAATTATTTTTTTAAAAATTAAATTGAACAAAAATGCCATCACGGTGTATTGCAATTTTCAGTTAAAATATCCCCAATTTCTTTTTCTAAAATTGCCATTATACAATATAATATGTAATATTTGTATGTAGGAAATACATTTTGCATATTATAAATGAATTAATATGAAAAATATTTAACACAGAATAATGACAGTAATTATTCATATGTCCATATATGGTATTTTTAATTTCTGTGCCAGTAACAAAAATGCAAAATTAATACGATTAGTAATTAGTAATCTAATCATTATAATAGCAAAGTAATTAAAAAAATAAGTATTTTATTTTACTATTTTATTTTATTATTTTCTGTATTTGTGATTGGTATTTATTATTCATAACAACAATGGCACAATGTTATGATTATTACTATTAATTATTTAAATTTTAACCCTGGATCATATGATGAAGATGATACAAAGTACACAAAATGATCCGTTTTATGAATTATGGACAAATATGAGGATTTTCAAATGTAATCAGAATGATCATTACCAATTGTCATTTTCAGTAAACACGTATGCAGATGTTTAACAAAGCATTAAGATTTAGTTTGTCTTTTTTAAATCTTACATGGGGGAAAAAAAAAACATTTGTCATGATCCGCGTCGGGCATGACAACATTACTCCCTTCATACACTGATTGGTTTGGTAGAATCACATGGTTATGCCTCATCATTAAATGTGGGCCTTCATTTTGAACAACTTAAGTTGAATAAACACGTGCTCTAAATGAGAAAGGTTTAACACACTGGTGTAATTACTATGTTATAACAATGTAATAAACATCCTCCCTCCCCTCTTGGCTTGTGGGGGGGGGGGGGTCAGTGAGTCTATAGAGGATGCAGCCCTGCGGGTGCCGAGTGTCAATAGGAGTGAAGTGTGTGTGTGTGTGTGTGCGCAAGCTTGAGAGATGACAGAGCGAGGTTAAGAGGTGTCAAGGCGCCACACGAGTGAGGGGCTGGAGGACTCTTCACCAGAGCCTGCCTGACACTCTTCGCAACCTTCCCTCTTATTAACCACTCTAAAGACGCCATTGAGACGCCGACACTTCACGCAGGGGGAAAAGAAAAAACAACCTGTGACCACCTGCACACACACACACACCCCCACACACGCACACACACACACCAACAGAGATATACAGTGAGGCTTCCTCAGAGAGGGTCTGGCAACCAGGAATGGATTTGTTACACCTCCGATGTGGCGTACACGTTCAGCCAAGTGGAAGACGGCAACGGTGCCATCCCATAGGGCTTCACACCTGTCAGCTGGTGTAACGCAACATGTGAACACACACGGCACACAGTCCAGTGTCAGGAGCGCTTGTCCGCACATTTGCAACCAGAGGCCTCTTTGTATACGGCAGTACAGTACAGCACTGCCCCGGGAAACGTGTCATCCAACTAAAGACTTTTGCACGATATGAGTCTTTTTTTAGTTTGGTAGTAAAAAATTGAACGTGTCGTATGGTGGAAGTGAACTTCAAAACAAATATCAGTTTTGCAGTGAGTGAACAATTCTTCAGAACATACCAGCGACAGGCTTACACGTGAAATAACGGATGTTTGAGCACAAACAATGATCAAATGGACAAGAAGAAATAATATAATAATACTCACAGGCATTTATTCTTCATCTTTGGCAGAGGGCGATTCATTTACTGATGGACGTCATGTAAATCGGACTGCCACCTAGTGGTCAACACGCACACTAGAACAAACAGCACAATGTCCATTTAACTGAAGCAAAAAAAAAAAAATTGGCAAAAACTTGTTTCATTCTTTTTTTCTGATTTAAAAAACACATCACTAATAGTTTGCTGCTTCCATTGAGAATTTTTTAAATCAAATATCTGAACTGAAAAATGTGAAAAATTTAAAAAAGTTTCATAAAAATAATACGGTGACAATTTGCAATTTTGGGTACTTGAAAATAGAACTCGACTTAGTTGTTTAATTTCACTCTTGATGATTGGGCAGCCACTCCAAAGACAACAATTTCTATAGAAGCAATTCAAAAGTCAATTTTATATCACACGTCCCTTTTAAAGAAAGTCGACTCCACCGTGTCTCGGTGTCATTTCACTTAAATCCTTGGAAGAGACTTTACAGCTAATAAAGCGCCGAGTGCATTTCTCCATTTTGTCAGAACTATATGTCTGGGAAAATATACCCCAAAGTAAATTAGCTTGACATTCATTTCGATGGGAACTTTTAAAATTGAAAAAGAAATGCGAGGAGCGCAGGAGAAGTGTTCCAGTTTAGTTATTTAACAAAAGTACAAAATATAGTCCGTTGTTTTCCAGGAATAGGTAAGAATGATTGCGGCCGCTAAAAGTGGCGCAAATTACAAACCAAAGTCAAGTCCAGCTAAATTCATTTTAATTTGATTGAACACGTTTGTCCCTCCTGGCCTTTTCCTGTACATTAATGAGCCAGCGTGAATTTGCAGTGGGATGACGTGAACTGCCGGTGAACCCCGCTTCATTTCAGATGGACTCGTTTTGCTTCATTTATGAAGCCAAGACTTCGAATTGCAATCATTTAATGATAAGGTCATTCCGTTTGGCATCGCGCTTTGTTGCTTAAACATCTCTCTGCGCTCTGCCACTCCATCAAGCGGACTCGCAGGAGCGGCGGTACGGAACCCAACAGAAATGGAGATATAATACAGGCGCCGCACGGGGGCCGTATGGATCGCCCCGACGTGAGAACACAGCGCGAGTCGATGGCCAAATGAAGAGAGATTCTGATGCGCATGACTCATAGCGGGAAGAGTTGACGTGCCGGCAAGGCGGCTGCGTGAATCTTAATCAACACAGATGAGAGGCGAGTCGGTTGTGTTACGGCCTTGTGTCGAGCGTAATGACATTTGAACGCTCGGACCAGGGGCGGAGAACATTTTTTGGACTATTTTCACTTTTTACAACGTCCTCATGGTGAAAAAAAGTATGCAGCAAATTTGCATTCCATATTTCATATTGTATCGACGTATAGTTATGACATGGCTAACTGTCGCTTATATTGGGCGTGATTCCACTATTGACCACTAGATGGCAGCACTCATATTTAGCGAGCAAGCTGAAAATTGGTGGACGTCATCCTCTGTCATCCTGCTTTTTATGCCAACAGAAAGCGACGGCTGTCGCTTCATTTTGTAATGTACATCTATGGACATGATTTCTTAGGTTAATTTTGTTGTTTGGAAAAAAATACAATTTGTTTACTGTAAACACAGACGGATTGGCATTCTTTTACAGCTGTTTTTGCAAAATCTTTGTGTTATTTATTTCTCACGTAATACCTTTAAATGACTTACTCTACAAGAGTTCTAAAAATAAAATGTGATCAAAGAAATGCACAATAATAAATATTTGGAGTATTTGTGTCACTGATGGTGCGTTTCTTCATTTGGCTGACTTTCGTGTCGGCAGCGAGGGTTCAGCACGTGTCACGTAATGTGATAAAGATTCATCTCTATTTTAGTGCAAACCGGATAAGCAGTTTAGAAAATTGAAAGATGGGCATATTTTTAAAAAAGTTCGACTTGGGTTTTTGCTTTTTTAAATGAAATATTCTTGCAGGCCATAATTGGCCCCCGGGCCTCAGGTTCCCCACCGCTGCTTTTATACAAATAGTCACATGGACGACGTTGAACAGGACCGAGCAACCCTCCATCCAAAAGCCTGTGAGGTAGAAAATATGGAGGTTGGAGGCAGATAAGGCGAGGTCAACGCCCGTGCTCCTTGACAGTGTTGTTTTATTAGCCCCCGTCAGGTTGTCATTTGGCCAACAGTAAACATACAGAACGGGCTTAATTAAGAATTTGGGAGCGGGGATACGGTCAAGTCCGGAAACATTAGCGAGATGCAACTGGGTGTCGTAAAGATTGATTGAGACCGAGGATGTGAGGGACGTGGCTGGAAACAGGAGGTGGAGGTAGTGCAGGGAGGGGGGGGCAATTTCCAGCAAGACGGGGGTATTCTTGTGTTGCTCTGGACAGTTAGGGACCCAACGATTTTGAATGCATTAACAGCCCGCTTGCACTAAGACCGAATCGCCGTTAAAATGTTTGACATCCTGCTCCGGAGATCAATGCACCCCGGACCGGACGCAGGGCTCCTGATAATACACAAAGCATACACTCAGGCGTGCACGGAGCTTAACAAGGCACAAACGTCGGTGGGGAGCCTTCCGAAAAACCTCTGGGCCGTGTGTTGAAAATCAAAACAATCCGCCCAGCCACAACAATATCCGCAGGTAAAAGCGTCCTTAAATCAAAAGAGAGCGAGGGCAAGTCGATTGCGGAGAGACGATGTAAACGGCCCGGCAAACTAAAAGAGTAATGAGCCTCTCCACATCTCCCCGTGGACCTTAACTTTGCATTCAATACATTATTTACAGCTGAATTTTTACCTCTCAGGGGGTGTTTACAGAGTGCTGCGCTAACCGCTCGTCGACGTAACGTCTTGTTTACAGCACCCACATGCATGATGCACGTGCACGTGGTTTCGCTCACATGCGCACAAAATGGACACGACGCGTCTTCAGGGCGCAAGTAAGCGCCTTTGGGGTGAGCTCGGATCATTAAATGAGTTCTTCTCGGGGACACTTTTGGGTGGGGGCTGTCTAGGTACCTCGCTTCTTGAACGCAGAAAGGACCGCCAACTAGTGATCGGGGCCGATATTTGGCACCGACCTTTTTTTACTTTCAAGGCCGATTAATTAAAAGCTGGTTTATTTTGGCTCGCTGCAGCACATTTCTCTCTCTCTCTCTCAATGTGCTGTGCTGGTGACCCTGCCGGCAGAAGGAGATTGGCCCGCCCACAGCACCATCTGATTGGCTCCTTGTGCAGTGGGTAGCAGCCAATCAGCAGTAAGATGCCTGTTTGCTTTTTCCCCTCGACTCACACGCACTTTGCCCAAATTTGAATAAATGTTGCTAGTTTTCTATTTTCTAAGATCGAAAAAGAAAAGCTTGAACATGTTGTAAATCCCTAAAGTTGTTTCATAAAATTAAGTCACGTTTTGGGGTTTTTATTTTTCAAAATTTTCACACCATTTCCCCCTTTTTCAACCAATGAATATCGGCCTGAAATATCGGTTATCGGCCTCCATGACGACTAATCATCGGTATCGGTCGTGAAAAAAAAAGTATATCGGGCTCTCACTACTGCGAACCGATGGAGTATTGTTAGGTTGAAGATATATTTTATCCCATATTTTACTCTATTAGTATTGCAAAAGAATTGTTCCACAGCGTGACCTATGTTTGACCATATGGATGATAAGACTTCACTGAGAAGCGGATGCCTGAGGACTGGATCAACGTCTGCAACATCAAAAGAGGTGTGCCGAGACACACCTCTGAAACAAAAGGACTGAGACTTTAGTACCAGAGCACTAAAAGGCATATCTGCCTTTTCAAATCAGTGGATGACTGCCATTGATGTCTGTCTTTCCTCTTGTGTCTGAGATGTTTACATATTCCTGCTGGTGCGCCCCCCTTCATCCCTTAGTGCAAATACATTGTATTGTTAGGGACTTCCCTAATAAAATAGAGGGCTCGGCGGAGTGTGCTCCAGAACGAAGTTGGAGATGTAACTGAGCACACCTCCGTTCGTTCTCCTCGCGAGTAAAAGATCAACTCTTGTCTTCCTTCCATTAATTTAGCCTATGTTCAGTGAATGCTTAGGTGATTAAACCTGACATTAATGCAGGTTTTTTTTTTTTTGTGTTTTTTTTTTTTTGTGTTTTTTTTTAAATATCTGCACGCATCGCAAGTGTGCTCCAAAGCATTCGCTGTTTCGCCGGCGTTATATTTTCGATCGTCTCAACTGTTGAGTCTCCCAACAAGCGTCATCTCAGGACATGAACACAGTGGAAGATAGTTTTTTTTTTGTCAAAACATAAAACATTTTAAGCGCCTTCACTCGTCTAAACATGGCATTCGGATTAAAATTGTGTTAAAGAGCAAAATCCATCCACTTGCAGGGAACAGATTCTAATTTTCTGCTTGGCTTCCTCTTTAAAAAGGACGCTGGCATGTTTCAAGCAATACTTTCAGACAGTCAAATGTTTTCTGTCCCTCGTTGCCGTCAGCGGTCAAAGTGAAATGAATCCACACCTGAGATTTCAATTTGAATCAAACACACCTCGCAATTTGCTGACAGAAAAGAGACGAGACTTTCGACCAGGTTGAAACAGGTCAAAGTTGTGGCGTATGTGGCGAAAGATGATTTTGATGGATTTGATCCAGGCTTAGGCAGACAAATTTGGGGAGAGGGTGTCCGGGCGTGTCCGTGCGTGTGTGTGTGTGTCCGTGTGTGCGTGTGTGTGTGTGTGTTTGTGTTCAACACAGCACGAAACTTGAGCCCTAATTTCACCATTTTCAAAACGTTATCTTGAATTGTCTTCCGTTCGATTTTTATTTATGCGCATCACATGATTTCAAGCGCCGTTGTTTTTGAAGTTTTATTGAAACTAAAAGCGAGACTCTTCATTTCATTGATGTCTACTTCTTTCCAGCTCAAAATTTTGTCTCCACGGCGAACGGCATCTCTTTAGAATTCGTAAGCAGACGGTGTCCCGTTGAGGGCCCTCACAAGCGTCGACTGGAGCTTTATTTATGTTTCAACTTTATTATATCTCGTCGATGCCAAGCACAGATGTTGATTTGACTCCACTCGTAGCTTGGGTTTATGTCGGAGGTTTATGTGGGTGACTTTGGAGATAAACACCGCAAAGGGGATGGGCTGAGAGGATGACAAATATTAAGGTGCAGTTATTAAATGCATAATACATATTTTTGCAAACTGAAAACTTCGTTGTTTTATTCTCGCAAGAAGGAGATGTTGCACAAAGCAAGAAAAACTTTGCCCTACTGCATTCCGTATATTTGCTCGCTGCAATTTCTGCTCTACTGGCAAAGATAAAACTAGAAAGACAACTCTTGGCATTCCCCACATGTCTCTTCAAGCCAAAATATTGACATAAGAGCAAGTCAAAGCGAATGCTTTTGTCTTCCTCGTCATTGTTGATTTCCCCCCCCCCCAAAAAAAAATATAAAAGCAGCAACATGTCAAAGAGCGGCGTCTTTGTCTCCCTCCTTTCAAAGCGACTATTTGTCATCTCTGCAATGGAGCGTTTTAAAAATTCAACCTGGAGCCAACCCCCACACCCCCCTCCCACTTGGACCACTCCCCCATTCTCACTCTCAATTCCCCAGGCTCAAGCCAGCAGCAATCGATACGTCTATTGATCAGTTCTCTCCATTCCCATTACACACCAGTGGCAAAAGAGCCCAAACATTTCCCCCGAAAAGCTGCATCGGGAGCACATTTGCAATGGCAAAGGTTTTCTCTCATTGCGCCGGCTTATTATGGAATCATACTGCGCCACAGTGTTTTGGTGCACTGTGATGTCCAATTGAGAGGAGACACTGGAAAATAAAAGAGTGGCGCCTTTAAAGGGAAGTGCGTGAATTAACGCTGCAGGAGCTTTTACAACATTTCATTCGCAATGACGAATGTTGCAACGGAGCAAATACGTCAAATTGGCGGAGAGGAATGCGCTCCGGTATTCATTTGCATCTTTACATTCAATACACACACACGCATATACGTATGTATACATATATATAAATTATTTATATTCATATATATATAAATATGAATAGATATATATAAATATATATAAATAAAGAAAGAAAGAAATATAAATAAATAAAGATAAATATAAAGAAATAAATTAAAAAATATATATATATATATAAATAATTATTTATATATTTATACATATATATGTATACACAAACACAAAAAATTGAAAATCACTGGTGTAGAAGAACACTCTCTAAAGGTTGAATTCATATCTTAACATTGAAGCGACTATTACAATATTCTGTCTTTCACTCACTGTTTTCTCCTTTAATTTGTCAGCCAATCGTGTGTAGAAAGTAATTTGTTTTCTAGTTGTTTCCTACTTCATTTGTCTCCAGTTCGCTCTCTCTCTCTCGCTATAGACAATGCTTTGGGCAAAATCAATACGGCAAGGAAGGAAAAAAAAAAGAAAAAAAAAAAAAAGGGAAAACAAAAGCGAAGGCATATTTTTAGCCCGTTATTATCTGGACTTGTGCGAGGGAAAAGAATGTTGGTGGGAAAGCTTGAGCATGCCAAGCTGCAGGCTGGTACGGGGATGATTGGACGGGCGTGAGGGACGCCGTTGACGCGCAGGAGTGAGAAGGATGGCGGACGGGAGAGTCTAATGGAGATGGATCCAAGCAGGCTGCAGATAAGGTGGGGTGCACAAGTGGAGAGAAAACGGCTCGACTCTCACTGGCCACAAAATGACGCCTGCGCAGTCTTATGACATTCAAAGCAAGCGTATCAAAAATGACGCTCTCACATAAACTGCAAAACACAATTGACGGGTAACAAACTATTGTGTCAAGAAATGACATCTGAACACAAATGGTGCAGCAACACACAGATACTGTCACGATACTCACAAGCATATATTCTTTATCCTCTGCAGAAACTGAGCCACATTCCTGCAGCTGACAGAGTCAGTTGAGGATCTCTTCTTTGTTTATGACATTGTCTGTTTCTTACTGCCCCCTGGTGGCTCAAACCCACATAACAGGAATAGAATGTTTAGTAGACAAAATTTGGTTTTCAAAGTAGGGTCTCAAGACATGGTTGCCGTTTCAAATCAACGTTTCGAACCCGTGTTGGTGTTTCAAGACAAATGTTTGAGAACAGGACCGGGGCTTCAAATAAGGTTTGATGACAGGGTTCGGGTTCAAGGCAGGATTCAAATTCTGATTAGTGTTTACACCCAGCGGTTAGGGTGTCGAATTGGTTTCAAGACAGAATTAGTGTTTCAAATTGCAACGCATTTTGGGAAAATATTTTTTTTAAAATACTAAAAACGTTTTCACAATATAATATCATAATACAGAAGGTAGCAATATATTTCATATCATTCATAATATTGATTTGATTATTTGATTTGAATTGAGGGTGAGGTTCGCCAAAAAGGCGCATTTTAGGACACATCATAGCTTCAAATTGCAACGAATGGTAAAACCCAGATTGTGCCAAATTTTATTGGTCAAACTTAAAAAAAAAAAAAAAAATGTCCCAAAAAAAACATTTTTTTATTACTTTATTCTAAATGTCATTCAAATTGTAATTGAATTAATTCACGGATAATCGATGGAAAAGTGCTGTTGACCAGTGATGGATAACGGCTTTCACACAAATGTTAGCGTTTCAATATATCGGGTTTTAAACTTGGGTTGGACTTTGAAAATAGAATTAGGACTTGAAACCGGGTCCATCAGCCTAAAAAGTCTCAATAGCGATCTCATCTGTGAGCGGTGTGGCATTGAACTGGATTGTTGTCCAGTAAGCGCGTCGCCACAGCACCAACAAAGCCGCGCTATAAATAGCTCCGGAGTGCATGTTTGTGCTCCGAGAGGAAGGCCGCAGCCTTCGCTCCCGGCCTTCCCCGTGGACTCCTCCTCTCGGCTTCACCTCGGCGCCACTGTCCGTCAACCCGCGCCCACGGAGACCGCCCGCGATTGGCTGCCGGTGAAGAATGCTCAGGAGCCATTGATTTATCTACGGAATTAGGGGATCGATTAATCCCCATTGTGTGTGCCAGCACAGATAGCGTGATGTGTCTTATTCCTGCCGGGTCCAGATAAGAGTCGCTCGCCCCTTGCCGAGCCCGTCACTTCTCGCCGCAAACAACAAATCAAAGGGATGATGGCACACGGAGGGGGTCCCCGCCCTCCCTCCCCCCCAACTCCAGGTGGGAGGTGGGAAGGTTTGTTTGGTTGCAACGGAGCGTCGATATGAAAAAGTCGTCGGGGCAGAATAAATGACGCTGTTTGGCGGGAGGAGACGTTGCCATAACGATAAAAAGGTGAGAGTGTGAGCAGCTGATATGGATGATGAACGACTATCTTCTTGCTGTACTGGCCGCACATTGCAATGGGGAGGAGGAAAAGCACGGAACGAGTATTCTCCTTATTCTGGAATTGAAAAGATTTTTGATTTGGTTTTTGAAACACCCACGTAAGTTTTTCTCAGGAAGGCTAGCTTAATGCTAACACACATCACTGACTAGCATCTGGGCTGCGATGTGACAGCAAATGTGGAGAAACACATGTAGAAAGATAATATAAGAGCACTCTCAGGCATGTGAGCTTTATCCTCTGCGAAGAACAGCAAATATTACCGAGGAGTTACTGAGTGGAGGCGCACATCCACAAAGCTTTTCGGTAGCGTGAATGAATTGTGTGTTCATTTCTCTAGACCAGTGCTTCTCAACTAGTGGGGCGCCCCCCCCCTCCCCCAATCATGCTGAGGGGGGCGTGTGTGACCTTGGGGAATGTGCTTTTTTCCCCTCCGCCATACTACAATAAAGTGTAATTGCACCTCCACTCCACTAGTTAGCAGTGGCGCCCCTTTCTGTCCATTGTGCGCAGTGAGTATTAACTCGTCGGTGTAGGTTTGTTTTGCAACGATAATGCTATTATTTAGAGATATTGTGAAAAACATTTCCAGTTAATTCACATGAACTCTTCCTAATAATGAGCCTTATGAGCAAGACTATCGAAAAGCAGAAATGTTGACACAGCTGTTCCATTGCAGGTGTACCTAATGAAATGTCCAGGAACCAAATCGTCAAAGAAAAAAAAGAAACTGTGCAGATATTTGACTCAGGCTGGACGATGATGTGCTGTTTAAAAAAAAAAAAAGCAGAAGAAGCAGCAAAACACTAAGCAAGAGAGACTAGGACAGAAGTGGGTGCTAATTCCTACTTTTCAGTTTAAATAAAGATTGGAGCTGGATAAAAGCCATTAGAGGAGAAATCAGACAGGGCATGCTATGTAGGACAAGAGCTGACTGCAGGGAGGTGAGTGCTGGGATCAATACTCAGTCGATGAGCTCAACACCCGCTGCTGAGCGCACACACACACACACACACACACACACACATCCAGTGAGAGAGAACGAGGGGCACGTGGTACATTGCGGGGCATCTGCATGTTTGTGTGTGCGCGTGCGTGGGCTCCGGTGACGGATGGAGAGCGGCGCACAATGCAAGTGGAACGAGAGCAGTCGGAAAGACAACATGCCCGCTGTCGTTTGTTGTGATAGAAGTATTTAAAAAAAAAAAAAAAAAACAGAAGCGTGGGACCGAGATGGAAGGGTGGACAGGCGCGCAGATGCATTTATTTTATTTATCTTCGGAGGTGCGCCGTCACTAACAAAGATGGATGCTGGTGAGGAGACCATCTTGAGCCTCCTCTAACCGCCCCTCCCCTTTTTTTTTTCTCTCTCCGCAGAATTGATTGACTGTGTCTCCTCAATCCATCTCTCCCTCTGTCGCCTAGCAACGGGTGCTCCATCGGGTGTGGAGGGGGGGAGTTCCACTGTGGGAGCGGGGTGGGTGGTGAAAGGAGAGGTCCTGCGGGCGGGCGCTTGTTTGGGGGCTTGCTGGGGTTCATTAGGTAAAAGCTAATTGGACATTTTATTCAGACGGATACATGTTTCCCACCATTGGAGAGTGGGGGTGGTAAACCTGCGGAGCGTGGGTCAGTTTTGGGCCATGCAAACTTTTGAATGGCCCACCGCATCAATTAGGGAGGCAACAAATGCTGATGTGAGACGACAAGAATGTTGCTCGATATTTGGGGCAAGAGACAAACCGTCAGCCGATTTGGAGTTGCCTTGACGCATCGTAGCCCGTGTAGTGAGATGTGCTCGAGTTTGGCATGTCAGAAATTTCCATTGACAAATAGGAAGCACATACAAATAATGAAAGTGGCAAAAGAATACGGACCGGTCAGAAGTAAGAAAATATTGGAACGTATACGTCGCATTTCAACTCATGCTACGTTTGCTAACTGCAAAGCCAGAAGCCGATTAGCAAACGTGGTGTCATTAAATCATTTTTTTTTCCTCGAGTTATTTTGGGGGAACAGACGGCCCAGCAGAACAAACGCGCATGCCTACAACGCCTCCGTCAACCTGACTACACATCTGCTTTTCCCGCTTTCCGGGTTCTGGTCGGTGATGGAGCTGTAGCGTGACCTCTCGCCCGGTCCAAGACGCAGAACAAAATATTTTGTCGTCTGACAGCACGAGCTTCGTGAACGACAAAAAAAGTTGTGTCGTCTGAAAAGGCCAGACGATTATTTTAATAATGGATTAATTATTTTGGCAATGAATCAATTACAAAATAATTGAATTGGATTTCAATGTTCAATTTCCAAAAACTGAAATCACTTTCAGTCTTCCTATGTGCTGTTGAGTAGATAACCGCCCCAAGCCACGATTTGTCAAAACATGGCAATAAACATTTGCTCATCATATTGTTTTTTTCCCCCCAAAGACAAATGTATGACCTTTGGAGGGCTTTATTAGAGCTGGAATGGCCTCTGATATAAAAAATAAATAAATAAAAACTGATCTGGAGCATGTGAAAGAGAAACGCCAGGCTGAAGCGAGCGTTTGATATCAGTGCCAGAAGAAAAAAAAACACAAAAAAAACATGTTGCTTTGTGCAAACGCTGACACTTTCCCTGCAGCCGTGTCACTGTTTCATGTCAAAGAATACAAAAAATTGAAAATACATCTCCGCCGCCTCTTTTCTTTCTATATTCCACTCAAAACAGACAACTTCCAAAGCACTTTTTTTCCTCGTCCACACCGTGACCTCCCTTTTCCCACAAAACCACAACAAATAGCTCTGCCGTGCAGGAATTACACGACAACGTGGAACAAAAGGCTGATTAAAAAGGCAAAGAAGGAAGCCACTTAAGGGAACCAGTTAGTGTTGCGCATGAGGCGTTATTCGCCGTTTGGCGATGGCGAGTATCTTTTGATCTACACTTAATGTGTGATCCCCTTCGAGGAAGACGAGCGGGCTATTCCTTAAACCTAATAAATCCCGCGTTAGCACTACAGAGAGGGGGGTGGGTGGGGGGGCTGCAGAAGAAGAAGAGGCGTGAATAATGCTCTTAAGTAGCTGGCGGGATCATACGCAGACTTGACAATATCGAATGAGCCTAAGCTCCAACCGACGAGGCATTCCCAACGTGCAGATGGAGGTTGTGCAGACTTAATCCGAGAACTCAAGCAGGTATGGAGAACTCCATCGGGTTCATTTGGAAATTTAATTCAATCGCTTTGTGAAGCACACTTCATGTACTTTGGAATTCAAAAAGTCAACACACCCCTGATCATAGGACACGTTTCTTTTGGTACATCAAGATAAATATTTGACAACTTTTACCACCATTGATGTCACGTGTACAACGACAGTTTTTTTTCCAACTGAAATAAGCTGGTTGCACAAGTGTACACACCCTCTTAGAACAAGGAGTGGCTGCATTGATAAACGTCTGCTGTTCTAGTAGGCTTTTCCTAACAACCCAGCACGCACGCACACACACACCCACACACACACACACACGCACACCCCCACACACACACACACACATTTTTGTCAGATTTTTTCATGAAAAGGGAAATTGATTCATTCAAAACACAGCCACAATTGCAGTCATGAGAGGGTGTGCACACTTGGGCAACCACATTATCTTGCTGATGTTTACCCTTCCCCTCAAAAATATTTTATTTTAATTCATTTATGTCGCACTAGTTACATTAATGCTGGAATATATTTACAGGGGTGTGTAGACTTTTAATTCTCATTTAATTGAGGTACTCTATCTGCCTGGTATATATTAAACAGACAAGATATTCATATTTGGACAATGTTTACACACTCAATAGACATTTCACGAGGAACACTTGCACAATGGACTCACACGGTGCACGTGTCTATAATTAGTACGAACTCTTTCTATATATCATAGATATATATCCTAAAAAAAAAATATATATATATATATATATATATATATATTTATTTATCTACTTGGTCTGACTATGTTTGTATGCATATGAAATTTGTATAGATGAAGTCAATACAATTGGACATTTCATTAGGAACAGCGTCATGCATTGGATAATTGACGTGCAAGCATACCCAATGTGTGCCACTGAAAATTTTAGGCTCTTTGAAGTTCTGAGTACACTTTCCTAAATCCGTGCTAATATTGATTTTAATCTTATATCGTGTTCATTCTTTCTCTCCATGTATATTTGCGCTGCATTTAATCATCCTTACTGCAGCTATCAATGCTCAATCCATACTGCAACCATCTATAGTAAATACGGGTTATACTAATCTACACGATGCACACGCACACACATACACGCACACACATACACGCACACACACGCGCTCACACACGCACACACGCACACAGAGTGAGAGAGAATAAGAAAAAAATATTTTATTCTGTTAAGATCCATTTTATTTGACAAAAAATATGAAATAATAATAATAATATAAATATAAAAACTAAATATCCGTTTGGTTATGTGTATCACTTTGGTGAATTTAATTTACCACAATAAATATGCGTGCATAGTGAAAGGTGTTGTCAAGAAAAGACAAACTGATCAAAATAATTCGTGCAACATTCGGTAATTCAACCGCAATCGGATCAATAATGCATTGACACTATATGTGCGTGCGTGCGAGCGTGCGTGCGATTAGTGCCTCAAACTGATTGAAGAACACACCTGACTGATGTTTATTGCACGAACGGAATCTCACCATGCAGTTAATAGAAATATAAACGTGTGACCTTTGGGACCATGCAAAAAATATTTTATTTTAAATTGATTTTATTTTGCGAGGATAAATAGTTATGTGCAAGAGAAATATTTGATTTTGTGCTTTAACAATAAATACATAAACACTTATTGATCAAATAAGCACATAACGGGAAATTTAACATGAAATAAATGAATCAGATTAAATACTGCATTTCAAAATATGGAAATCGCGCGACCGAACATAACATATGGAAATGATTCATTTTGCTCGTAATTAAATATATGATGCTTTATAAATATAAGAATTTTAATTCACGAATTGACTTAAAGCTTACTGAGAGAAAACAGGCCCTTTGTCATGCGTAGCTTGTGTTCAGTAATTTTTCATTATATATATATATATATATATATATATATATATATATATATATAAATGCAAAGCGGAAGCAGAGGAAAGAAAAGACACGAGCCCAATTCTCTGCGCCGATCGATCAGCCAGCAGATGGATCGATACAGCACCGGGGCTATTGATCAAACTCGCTCTTCTATTGCCAGGCCCCGCTTTTCAAATGCAAATGCGCCTAAATAATAATCTATGGTAACAACACTAATTCCTTAACAAACTGCGGCAAAACGCTTTACAAACCCCGACATGTAATCCAAAAGCGAATCGAGGCCTCTCTTTTTTGTTTAAAAAAAAAAAACATTTATAAAAAAAAATAAATCAATCAAATTACACGAGTAAATCGAGTGCGAAGTGAGGACTTACCACGACAAACGTGGATATTAATTTGTTTTGCAAAAGTTTGCACGACGAGACAAAGTCCGTGAAGCAGCCTGTTAAGCGCATGCGCAAAACAGAAGAGGACGGTATTTTTCCCCCTTCAAAATTTGCGAGCATGACAGAAAAAAAATATAGCACCTACATTATTTATCTTTAATGCATGCACACGCAAACAAGAAGCGTGCGTGTGTGTGTGTGTGTGTGTGTGTGTGTGTTTCTGCAGGGCCGAGTGATCAATGGCACACGACTAAACACTGCTACTTAACTTTTGCCAATAGTAAATATACTTTCGAATAGATTAAGACGTGATGCATCAGCCGCATCAGTCTCTCAAGAAGTCATGAAAAGATTAGCGTGTCCACATGGACGGAGGGGGGGGGTATAAACTAAACAGTTGCCCTTTAGTGCTAAAATAAAACGTGACAAAAGTTGCAAAAGAGAAAAAAAAAAGAGTTATATTGAATAAAGTTATAGCTTGTAAAATATAATAGATATATATATAGCCGTAGTCCATACTTTGGTTTTCAATAATAATTCTGTTTTATTTAGTTTTAGTTATTAATAACAATTAATTTAAATGCATAATTCAAAATGACTTTTTAAAATTTGAACCCGGGTCCATTGGTTATTTTTTTTTTAACCGAGCTATCGAACCTTCAGAATTGCATCGATCGAAAAAGGCTGCTGCAGGGTTCATCATTGATTATGTGATCAGCAAACGACAGCAGCGCTTTAAGATAACAACAAAATGCACCGCAAGTCCTGGAAAAAAAATAGACTGCAGGTGGTAAACAGTTTCAAGCTAAAAACACTAATTGAAAAGGCACAGGCCTACAGTTTGTAGAACTTTCTTCAACTTAAGAAAAAAAAAAGCTGCAAGAAAATTGGCTTGACTGCTCCGTGTTCGTCTTAAAATGTAAACGTGCAATATATACGTAGTCTATGAATTGGAACTATTGAAATTAATTTACCGCCGTGTGTATGCATTTTTCAAAATATTGATTCTCCCAATCAACAAATAAGAGCAGCTACATAGCCTTTGATGCAGGTGCAGTTTTACACCCCATTAGTAAACATGTAATTTAATGCCTTTAGTGTGAATAAAAAACGGAAACTTATCCATCCAAATTCGTGTATTACTTTGTGCTGGTGATATAACATCCCCTAAATAAATTATTATATATATATATATATATATATATATATATATATATATATATATATATATATATATATATATATATATATATATATATATATATATATATATATAATAAATTATATATATATATATATATATATATATATATATATATATATTTTTTTTTTTTTTTTTTATTAATGTATGATAATTTGTCCTCTGTGACAGGGTCAATCAAAAGTAAGCATGATTATTCTTTGCACACCTGATAAAATAACCATTGAATGAGCATTGAAAATCAGTGAATTAAAAAAATCATTAAAAGATTCATGGACTTACATTCATATTTTTAAACCATCATAACGTAACAGCCATTGAATCTGCACGGAAAATATCAAAGATTTACGATTACATATTTGGGCTAACGAGGTATAAAAAAAAAAAAAGGTGCAAAACATGAGGTTCTCCTTACGAGCCCGACTTTTCCCAGGGTACGAAAAGTGCGCGACTCGTTACTTTTTTTTAAAATTTTATTATTTCTATTTCTAGACCAGAAGTGTTCTAAATACAAACACTTTGCGCAAATCCACGATACATTCGTGGATACACAGTTTTGTGACGTTCCGACTTCCGTGCACGTTCCAACGTCCAATAAAAAGAAGAGCAAGAAAAAGAACAATGACACCGAATAGCACATTTGGATTCCAAGTTGCAAACTTCCTACTCGCGCTAATTTGTGCTTTACAGAGAGACGGTTCGCAATGAGAAGGGCTCGCCACGAGAGTTTCCATCCATCAAGTGGCACCGCGTGGCCGTGCAACGCGCGCGCGCGCTCGCTCGCTGGCCGGCTGGCTGAGCACAGATGACGGATTCGCTGCTGCGCGGGGCCTCGGTAATTCATTTTCGATAGCGGTGCTTTGCCGGGATCAATAAGAGGACATTAACCCGAGCGGACACTCTTGCTTCTGCTGCATGTTGTTGTTGTTGTTGTTCTCTGCCGGTGCCGGTGCCGGTGCCGGTGCTGTTGGAGGTGGCACAAGCCAAAAGGTGCCATCAACATGTCCCTGCTCTCATTTTTGAGCGCCTCAGCAGCTTACAGATGACTTTGACCCACACTGCTGCTAAACGGCCTCTCGCATTATTGGAAGCGAAGCGCACATGATTAGCAATGCCAATTGCTTTGTTTGGGCTATTTGGTTGGACCCACTAATGACCTCATTATTTTTGCATTCCATCGGCACCGCTGAGAAGGGCCCACCGAATGCACATAAACGAGCTTCTGCGTAGACACGAAGCATAAGTCACTTTGAAAGTGTTTGGATTTTTAGGGGGAACTGCAGTAGATAGCAAGGGGTGGGCAACATATGGATCACGGCCAATTACATTTGAGTCGTCATATTGTAGTGTGATTCTAAAACAAACAGGCGGAGAAGTTATAAATAAAAAAAAAGTGCTGATAGTAGTAACAAACATTTTGTGATTCACATTTTTTTAGATTGATTAGCGTCTTAGAATACCCTTTATTCACAATGGCAAAGCCAGCGGTGGGTAAAAAAAAAGGGACAGAGCCAATGTTGGGTTATTTCTGCCCAGGATTTGACCCAACGCACTGAGCCTAACTTTTGATGCAAGTGCAACTAAAATTATTCATGAATTACCAAAAAAAAATACACTCTCTGTTTAAGAGTGTGTGATGCAGATTTAACACAATGAGAGTGTAACCACAAGTTAAGGTTAGCAAAAATGAAAAATTGAATACAAAAAAGGGAATGATACAATGTTAAAACTACAGTGTTAAAAGTAACCCAATTTGGGTGAAATGCGCCCTTAAAACTCTTGGATCAAAAATAACCCCATTTTGGTACCTAGAAAAAAACACAAGTGTACGTCTACTTGGAACAATTTGAATTAACTTGTAGTTGTTTTGATACAACCAATTTTTGGGGTCGTTTTGAACGAAAACAGGTCGTCGGATTGACCCAGAAAGTTGGATCAATTTGACCCAAGTAGTGGGTTGGCCCATTTATTTATTTATTTATTTTTAACAAAAAAAAATATTATTCTTGACCTAGCAGTTTTAGGGGTGTATCAAACCCAGCAGAGGGTGCACAAGGGACAGAGCCAATGTTGGGTTATTTAAACCCAAGATTTCACCTAACACATTGAGTCAAGATTCTGATCCAAGGGGTAAAAGCCAACCATATTGAGTTCCAAAGCAAAGCACTCTAAAAACAGCTCCCAAAAATATCATAATGCAGTCAAAACAGGACTGACCCAACAAACTTCAACATGGTGACAAAATTCAGCTCTGCAACCCGCCCAAATCCAATCGAACCCAACCTTGGGTCCGCACAGAATCCACAGTACACTCCAGCACACGCGTGACCATCGCGTTGACAAAGTGCTATCAGAAAATGGATGGCTAAATATTTTGCCCTCAATCTAGTCTGGTCCTCGGAGGACTTGAAGAACGCTTCCCCACCCTGCATGAAAGCAAATTTGAGTTTATTGACAGGTGAGCGTTTCCCCCTCCAGACAAACAAAAGCACGACTACATTTATAGCTACCTCATTTGCTCAGTATGATCCGAGCCTCATACATGCGGAATCCATTTCCTTGCTGCATCCATACGAAATAAAAAAAAACACACACACACCTTGCTATAGGCACCGGGCTATATCGACGCACCTCCTGATCCATACACACTTTGACAGTGATGGATCACTGACCTGGATTGACGTCAGCCAGCAGCAACTTTCATATACGGTGGGAACCTCCGAAATGGAACATAATCGCTTCCGTGACTTTGTCGGTTGACTTTCAAACTTGTTTGGAAACTACTTTCCTCCATATAAAAATATGCAAAGGGAATTCAACTTTTCCAGCGCCAAACGGTCACCATCATGTATGCTGAGTTAAAAAGTAACATCAGCATTGGTAACCAGCATACAAGTGTAAAAATAAGTTAACCGCGGCCTTATAAAACTAAAAAGTAAAATGACTCAACAGACTAGTCGACTTTCCGGTGACAGTTGAAGTCGATTAAATGTCAATGAAATCAGGTGGTGGGTTGGGGCGGCAAACGCGTAACGTGCCTCAAGCATGTGGAAATATTTTACGACAAAAACACGATCATCTCCACAGAATTCTATCCTCAAAGTTCATACTTTCACTCATCTGAAAAGACGTCCACAAACGCGAAATGACGAGCAGCTTTGAAATTTCACGTCAGCCGTCAGTAAATTTAGCAAATGCCCTCATGTAACGGTGAAAAGACAGACGATGTGCTTTATCGTCTGCAGAAACGATGAGATCGAAGACAAGCCGAAGTCGATCAACATTGGGAAAAAGAATGGTTAGTATCGCCACCGCCACTGCCCCCCCCCCCCAAAAAAAAAAAAAAAAATCTGACGATTATTACTCTGAACTTCCTGCCACACTTTTGGTGTTGAGAAATTTTCAAATTCCAACTGCCTGCACTTAAGGCAACAAAGATACGCACGCGATTGCATGAGTGAGTCGATATGGGGGCGGGGCTTGCGCAATTGAGGCTGTTGGGGAGAGTGAGCGAGCTCATGTTTGGAGGCGCGGCGACGACTAAAAATCATCGATGAATCGGAGTCGACTCGACTAGCATCATCTTTGCATCGACGACATTAAATTTGAAGTTAATCAAGCGCGAGAAATGAGTGGAAAGTCCACAAGTGGAACACAAATGTTCCAGAAAAGGACGCTTTTTGCGTTCACTCGCCGAGTTCTCGTCTGATCCAAACGTGGACAAAATTTTTGGGGCACCTCTCTGTTCGTGAAAGAGAAACCCACAACGATCACTCGAAAAACTGGCAAGTGACAGAAGCAAGAATAAACAAAACATTCCTGAAAAGCAACCAATGGAAAATCAGGAACAGTTTTATGAAAATGCCGGCATGGTCTGGCTCAAGGCGCATGGCGCCGGGTTTAGCAAAGCAGCCCCAGAACTGAGGCGTTTGTTTGGGTTGGCTTTTTTTTTTTGTTTTACAACAACAAAAAAGTCAAATAAAACAAAACACTCATCGAGCACATTCTTTAGAAATTCCCTCTATGAGGTCCGCTTTGCAATTTTGAAGGCGACAATCGGGATATCCTGCACGCAAGCGTTCCAATCGAGTGTTTGCTGTGCTTACACGACGTTGTGGTTAAAGGTCAGCCTTTGTGCATTCAACGTGATGCATTAAGCAGCCAAACACAAAGCACCTCGCATGCGTCTCCAAAAATTCAATATTCACTTTTTAGCATGAATAAATGATGCACCGTGTTGGTGATTAAAGGCGCTGCAACCATAAATATCGAACGTTGAAAACTCGACGTGGCTCGGCGTTATTAATATTTAACCTTTCACCCGCTGAACACGTGGCAACTGCATTTTATCACAAAACAACAAGGAAGAGTCCTGCTGTTATCCGACTTAAAGTAAACGTTGCTCAAGAGTGTACCTTTTTTTTTTTTTTTTTTTTCCTTTTGTTTACCGTCACGGACGCAGCCGCCTAATGCAATCTTCAGGGCAGGAGTTCGAGTCCCAGTGAGCGACCAAGCCATTCGGACACGACGGCGTGACGTCATGTCCATCCCCCAACCGAGAGCGCGCGCGTTCGGGGATACGCCACGGGGTCGCGCACATGCGCACTGGCTGGCTGCGATGGTGTGGACGTCCACACAGTGAAAGAGAGAGAGAGAGGGAGAGAGGGGTGAGAGAAGAGGAAAGCGAGCAGAGATTGGCGCCACAAGGAGAGAGAGGACCATGCTGGATTGACTGCAGACAAGCAACCGCAATCAATGGCTCGGCTTTGAAATCGTTCACAATTTATCGGCAAGGAAAGGAGAGGAGCGAGGAGAGGAGTGCGACCGGAGAGAGCGCGTGTGCGTGCGTGCGTGTGCGTGCGTGCGCCCGTCCGAGCGGGGTGGAATTAAAGATCCCCCCCCTCTTTATTTCCTCCCCCAAACATGGAGCTTACAATGGAGAACATCGGTAACCTGCACGGCGTGGCTCACACGCACCAAAGCGGGGACCTGATGAACTCCCCCCACCACGCGCGGCAGCCGTCGGCGGCGTCGCACCGGAACTTGGTGTCGTCCCACGGCCGCTCGGCCATGGTGTCCAGCATGGCCTCCATCCTGGAGGGCGCAGGCGACTACCGCGCCGACCACGCGCTTTCCGGGCCCTTGCACCCGGCCATGAGCATGTCGTGCGACTCGGGAGGGATGAGCCTGAGCAGCACCTACACCACCCTGACGCCGCTGCAACACCTGCCGCCCATTTCCACCGTGTCGGAGAAGTTCCACCATCCGCACGCGCACGCGCACGCGCACGCCCACCACCACCACCCGGCGCACCAGCGGCTGGCGGCGGGCAACGTGAGCGGCAGCTTCACGCTCATGCGGGACGACCGCAGCCTCGCCTCCATGAGCAACCTGTACGGCCACTACCCGAAGGACATGTCCGGCATGGGCCAGTCGCTCTCCCCGCTCTCCAACGGCCTCGGACCCTTGCACGGCTCCCAACAGTCCCTCGGCGCCTACGGCCCCGCGGCTCACCTCTCCAACGACAAGATGCTCTCCGCGGGCGGATTCGACTCCCACGCCGCCATGCTGTCCAGGGGCGAGGAGCACCTGGCGCGGGGGCTGGGCGGCCACGGCGCCGGCCTCATGACGTCCCTCAACGGCCTCCACCACCACAGCCACCCGCACTCGCAGGCCAACGGCTCCATGTTGTCAGAGCGGGAGCGGCAGGCGGTGGTGGGGGGCGCGCAGGGGGGCGGCTCCGGCCAGGTGGAGGAGATCAACACCAAGGAGGTGGCGCAGCGAATAACGGCCGAGCTCAAGCGCTACAGCATCCCGCAGGCCATCTTCGCCCAGAGGATCTTGTGCCGCTCGCAGGGCACCCTGTCCGACCTGCTGCGGAACCCTAAACCGTGGAGTAAACTCAAGTCTGGCCGCGAGACCTTCCGGAGGATGTGGAAGTGGCTCCAGGAGCCCGAATTCCAGCGGATGTCGGCGCTGAGGCTTGCAGGTGAGTGACGAGGCGGCCCCACTTCAATTGCGGCGGTGGCGGTGGCGGCGGCGGCGGCTCCCCAACCGGATCAATCCAAAGTCAATGTGGCGAGACTGTCGATGGCAGTCGAACGGACACGACGACGAGTTATTAGTCGATGCTATCGAGTCAAACTTGGTTGGAGAGTTAAATGTTGGCCTTCTCTTTGATTGATGCCGCCGTAAACAGGCCGGGGAGGGAGGTTGGTGGCAATCACGTGATTTGCGCTATTTTACGCACAAGACGCATTTATTTCATTCTTTACATTTCCCAAACGCGCAATTCAGTCGTCATAAATTGGACTGCAAACAAACTTGGTTCTGCCCCAAACCACCATCAAATAAATGCCTCTTTGCAAACAATGATGGCCTAGAAGAGATGAAGAAGGGGGGGGGGGGGGGCTGGGAGGGGGTGCATGACCTCCCGTGGATCAATACTTCAGGTCCAGGCGTCCCCTTTCAGAGTGGCGCTCAGATAAATGATCGATTTGGATCAAGGCAGACAAAAACAGATGCGCGCATTCTCTTCAAAATCAAGGAGCCGTTTTGCAAGAAAAAAAAAAAAAAAAAAAACCTTCTCACCCTCCCCGGTCGTTGTTTGTTTTTTGGCGCACAAAACGGGCACCTCCATCATTCTCGTCGATGAAGAGGACTTAAATAAAAACACTCGAGCTGAGCTTAAAAGCTCCCATCGACGCCTCTTTGCTGTAAAAAAACCCGCTAGACGTCAATCAGCTCCCCCCTTTTTTTTGTGCGTCGTATTTCAAGGCAACACTTCAATTAAGGCAGGCTATAGTGGCATATTTTAGTTCCAGTCGATGCCTTATTGAAAAGCACTTAATTGGCATGTAAATTGTTCCTCGGCGCTTTTTTTTTCCGGCCGGGGTTTCTGGTAAATAAAGATTTAAACGCCGCCCCGCAATTGTCTCTTTAAGTGCCACCAGTTAAAGCTAATTGGGCTGTGCGGGCTTTTATATCTTCAACACTCTGTATCGGGATAAAAGCCGCCGATATCCGTCGAGGGGGTGAAGACAAGGTGGTGCTGAGGTGTGTGTAAATCTATTACCTTGCACGAAAGGGCAAATAAAAAGTTTGAATGCGTTTGTATTACGCAAAACGCGTCCTTTCGTCAACACAGGCTCGGTTTTGCGAATTGTGAACAAACGAGATCCAAAAATGGCGCTCAAAGGGACAACATGACGAATGGCCTGCATGCAAATATGCGGGAGAATTATTTTACTGATTGCATTTAAAATGACCATTATCCCGGGTGCACGTGTGCGCGCGCGTGTGTGAGCGAGAGAGAAGGGAGGGGGCGAGGGGGGTGCACTATGCTGAAAGTGAGGCTCGCTGGGCCACATCAATCAATAACTTCAAATTACTATTCCAAATTCATCACAGTCGCACAAATCAATGCAAGCTGCCCTGCTTAGCTAATGCGAAAATGCCACTGTCTGTACATGCATGCGCACACACGCACACACACGCGCGGATGCTGTGTGCGCAGACGTGGCCCGTTTTAGGGGGACTGTGCATGCCCTTCACGCCTAATGGGGCAAACACCCAGAGGCTCAAATGCATCCCAAAAAAATATATATAAAATAAAAATTCATAAATTAAGGCCCATTTTTTCTATCTAATCCACAAATGAATAGCAATTTTGATGTAAACAAGACCCGGCCGGCACCGAGGAGACGTTTAAAGACGACATTAACGGCGAAAACAATTCGTCTTTTGCATCTGTGTTGAATTCCACACTCCATCTCAATGTATTTGGTGGGATCAATACGAGCCGGATCGATAAGGATAGCCAGTGCATCTATCAATTATCCCGCCTCAGCACTCTCTCCCATTGGTCTCTGCAGGAGAATGAGAGGGGTGTATTGTAAATGTGGAGGGGGGTGTGGGTGTAGTAAAAAAAAAAAAGACAGCTGCTATTAAAAAAAAAAAAAAAAAAAAAAAAGCAATTTCTCTGTTCGTGCTGTCACAGTGTTTCATTTCTTTTATGTGTGGCGTTTGTTCCAAATGTGTCTTTTTATGGCTCGCCTTTAACTTAGATTTTCAGGAAATATCACCAGCAGTGTCATTTATTTTAAAAAGATGTTTGCAGTAAAGAAAGATCGCGACGTACAATTGCCTCGAGGCGTTATATCTCAATGGTGGGGCAATTTTAAAAACTCATAAAACCACAATGGTCAGAATATATCATTGCATCACTTTTTTAAAAATAAATACATTGAGACTATTTGGCAAAATGTCTAAAGAGTTCCTGCGGAGTCAAAACGCACGGCTACAGAAGTCGACTTCCTAAATGGGAAATGACCTCCATTTGTTCAAAATCACAATTGGGGCCAAAATAAGATAAGATAAGATAAGATGTCCTTTATTAGTCCCACAATGGGGAAATAGCAAACATTCGTTCATACGTTGCATCATTTTTTATACATTTAGTAGATTTAGGAGAGGAAGATTATCTTGGAAGTCTCAAACAGGACGACACACAGTCAACTTCCTAAATTTAGGGTTGAGGAACAAAAATGGCAAATAAAATGTAAAAACAATAAATTCAACCCACAAACGTTCAAACCTTCGCTACTTTGGGGAAGCAAACAAAATTGCTGTCCTTTAGTTCTTCGGTCATATTATATAAAATAGAGTGGATATAAAAAGTCTGCACACCCTGGCTCAAATGTTTAGCTCAAGACAAATAATTCCTAATCTTTTTCCCTCATGTATAAAACCCAAAGAAGTGAGCAACTCAAGCCAATGAAAAAATCTTTCCATGATATGAAATTAAAATAAACTTAGAAAAAATAAAAAGCAGTAAGTGGCAGTTTTCAAAATTAACCAATCTCATTCAAACTCGCGTTAAATGCAAGTCAGCGCACGTCTGCTGACTGAGCTCTGAGGTTCTAGTCGGCTTTTTCGGACAGATTTTTTTCGATCTAGCAGAAGCGTGAATCTTTTGTGCCGACACAGACTGTCTGTTGTTTGGAACAATACAATACATATATTATATTTCCTGTTTTCTTTTAAGATCACACAACCCTGGTAGGGGTGTGCAGACTTTTTATAACCAATGTATCAGATGTGTGGGCCACTGGAATGCAAATAATCATTTGTTCATTTTTTTTTTCTCCATACATTTCTATACAAAATGTCCGAAGCTGTTCTGCATCTTTATTCCACACACAGCCGTATTATTGCATCCGTTTAATTTCCCTGTTGCATTATTTTAATTCCTCTACGCTACACACACATTCTTGGCAGTAAACCTTGAAAAAAAATAAATAAATAAAAAGCACAGTTGGCTCATTTGCATATGAACTGCCAAGGCACGTTCCAGGGTGCATAGGTCACGACCCACTGGACACAAAAAAAAAGGATGGAAGGAGGGGCGGTGGGCATTATTTCGGAGAAGAATGAGGGGTCGTTATTCAATGGACTCCACGTCGGCACACTTGTGCGCGCACACACACACACACACACACCGGCAATTAAAAGTCGCCGGGAAGTGTTGCACTTATGTGATCTATTAAAAGCGTTACAGTCTAGTAACTTGATTTTACGACCTATTAGAAAGCTTGTCGTTTGAGTCGGTGATGCTGTCCGTGGTGCTGAAGCACGCGGGCCACAAACCTCAAGCGCCCTCCTGCGTTTTTGCCCTTCCGTTTGAGGACGGTTCAAGGAGGTGAACTCTCGCTGCCTCAACACATGCTTAATCGCATTCTTGTAGGCCCTAAACACAATTATTTCATCCAACAGCTCCCAGCCATGGATCAATAGCACAATCCACTCCGGTGTCGATCACAACGTGGATCTGAGTACACCCAAACTGAGACGATCACAAAATATACAATCGGCACGTCTTCTTTGGGAGCTCATAAGGCACGGGTTACAATTGCATATAAGGTGTTAATGTAATATGATTGATGCAAAAAAAAAAACAATAAAATTATATATATATATATATACGCAAATAAATCTGAATGTAAGCTGGCGAGATGATCGATTGCTCTCCTTTAATAATTGATGGCGGTGGGGAGACACGGGAGTAAACAAACCTCATCGTTGGTTAGCCGCTCACGCCGACGTGTGATGTAAGTAGCGAGAGAGACGCCTGACGGACAAGCGTTCAAAGTCTCTTGCGGGAGAGCTGGGGCGCTCCTTTTACCGCAGGTCAAAGCCCCAAGGCTGTTTTTTCACGTCACGTGACCACCTGGGTGATGCATTCGGACTCCAAATGGACAAACTGGTGCAACAATACCAATGATGCAACGAACACGCCGTTTCACTTTTGAGAGAAGCGACGGCGGTCGCTAGGGGTGACCCAAGTTGTACAAAATGATGTGCCAGACAACCAAAAGAATAGTGTGACGGCATTTTAATGCATTCCCAATTAAAACCGAATCAAGGAAATGCTTTGGGCTCTGATCTTATGTTTGGAAAAATGGTAACGGTGCAAAAATCTTACAATGGAGTCTCAAAATGAGCTAAAGGAGGGTCGCTAAATCGAGTTCCAAAGTGGCGCATTTTAGTGAGTCACGAATAGGAGTGTGCGTTTTTTTGTAGAAAAGTCATTTTGGTTGATATACGGGTGTCAATCCGAGTCGAGAACGATGCAATCGAAGTGGAACGATTCGATTTGGTTCGATTCAGTCAGATTATGATTTGATTCAACAAGTTTCTTGTTCCACAAACGCGATTGTCAGTTCGGTAGATTAGAGGGCGCCATTTTTTTTTTTCAGGAATCCTTTGGGATTCCCTCGGGATGGGAGTCAACTTTACATTTAGTCACAGGATCGGGAGCGTACAGGATAAAAAGTTGAAGGGGGCAGAATCATCCAGTCAAAAAAAAAAAAACTGGGAGAGCAAAACGGGAGTCGGAGTGCTTATCACCGGGATGGGAGACATTTTTTTTTTTTTTGCTATCGTCAGAGATTGGATTTTTTTTCTGTGGTGGTGAGATGGGACGGCAGTGAAAATCCAAATTCCCCATCGATGTGCTTTGGCACCGAATCTCTCAGCATCGCCTAAACTTCTGATCCAAGAATCAACCTTGTTGGAATTGCTTGATTCACGATTGAGGTGAATCTATTTCAGTTTACAAATTCTTTGAGATTCCAGCCGTCGCTCGTACAATTTTTGGTCTTGAGTTGTGAGCCAGAATTTGAATTTCATGCGCCGAATGGGCTCAGGAAACTTCATAACAAGGAGCATTTTGGCAGATAGTGTGGTGTTCGGACCTTTGAGGCAACAACATTTTTTTTTTAAAACAAAAAAGGTGCAGCAACTCATGGAGCCCAACAATACAACTTGCACACATATATTCTTTATCCTCTGTAGAAAAACAACCAATTTACTGAGCAGTTGTGACCGTCATCAACATGAATTTAGTGTTAGTTTGTACGAAAAACAATTTTTTCGTGCAAAACGACCACAAAAATGGGCTTGTTTGCATTAAAGTCAAATTCAGTCCCAAATGGACGGTCTAAAATATTACAACGACAGCAATTTTAAGGACGTAAATAAAAGAAACAGAAAAAAACAACTTTATTCTTTAACGTCACGGCTAAAAGTGAACTTCCGGTTACGTATCGGAAAAACTTTTTGGGAAGCGGGTTTGTCCGCATCTGTTGAATGTATTTCGAAAAACTTTAAAATTCAAGCAATTTGTAAAATAACGAAATCAAGTAATCCAATTAACTGGAGAAAGATAAGTAAAATTTAAGATAAGTGTGGCGACTCTGGTCCTAAAGATACATTGCGTTTGTTTATTGACGTGGACTGCAAATGACGGACGAGGACTTCGAATTGGGCAAAGCGAGTCCATTTCTTTTTCTTTTCTTTTTTTTTTTTAATATTGGAGACATTTTGTGCCGCTCTCTCATTTCACAAGAGCAATTTGACACAATGAAAGAGATGAATTCATTGAAGATGAAGACTTTGCGAGAGAGGCGCACTCGATTCTTTCTCAGGAGCTGTCAACAGACGTTTTATAACATCAGCTATTTTTTTCCTTCCCCCCCAAACTGTTTTTCATGTTTAAATGTAAAAACAATATGTACAATATTGCCATGGATATTAAGGACAATTTTTTGTAGTGTGCCATTTCTCTTATTTCCCTTTAAAGCGTGAGGAACAGAACGTGTGTGAAATTCGAGTTTTGACTTGAGCTGACGTCGCCATTCTTATTTTATGCGTACAAGGTAACGCGGACGTGCACGCGTGGGCTTCCTGCACGTGCACGCTCCCTCGGTGCGGATGCGAGCAAGCTTGTGAGTGGCTCTTGCGGCCACACATTGTTAGTTAGAAGGCCGATGTGGCCAGCCCTGAATATGGATCGATTTCCATTCCACGACCTCTGCTTTCCATCCCTGGAGCCGAGAGACCCCCCCCCCCCCCCACACACACACACATTCCCCTTACTCCCACCCACCCACCAATATCACGCAGGCACCATTTCTACATTTACCGCACCGGCCGTTCATAACGCAGCAGTGTCAGGACGTGACGCCAAACAAAATTACCCCCCCCCCCACACCCCCTCCTTCCAAAGTTCACGAGCATTTAACTTCTTCGTTATGCATCCCACGCTGCTCTTAAGGGGTCGTGCGTATTATTCAAAACTAATGCGATTCTAATAGAAAGTCAAATTGGTGCGCAGCCGAGTTGCACGCGCTCGCTCCCACGTGCTCGCTCCAATTGGCTCGCGTGCACGGACCATTTACAAATGCAACGGAGGAGGTCTGCACTCTGTACAGTCTCCCATACCGTCTCTTTTATTTCACATGATCAATTCCGACGCCCCCCCCTCCCTCTCTCACCGAAGCGGATCGATAGGAGAGAATGACCTTTAAATCAAATTGCTGCCAGAGTCGACTGAATGCACGCGGATAGCATCAGAAGGGTTAATGCCTGCACACGCGCACGCGCACTTATTTCCCAGGCAAATAAATATACACAAAAGGAGACCAGATAACTCATTATTCAATCTGGTTATTCGTCCTTGTGGCGCATGTGTGTGTGTGTGTGTTCGGGGGGCAAAAAAAATGAACACAAAAAAAACCAAACAAATGGTGCCTTTTGACCCAGGGCTCCCAATCAGCATCTCAGTCCAAAGAACGCGCATGCATGCAGGAAAAGGTAAGTGGGGGTTGTGCAATTGAAGTGCGCAATGGGGGTTCTGTTTCGCAAGTCTGCGATAGCGCCGAATCCATCAGCTGAGTCTAAACAAATGATAACTATGTGAAAATGCAAAATGTTTGCGTCGACGCGTCCAGTTTTGCGGCTGCACCCCAAAAACGGAACAAAAGTCGAGGAGATTTGGCGCAAGAAAACTACATTGCGTGACATATCACGGACAAAACTTCCTAAAAACGGGGGGAAAAAATAAAAAAAATATTAATATATAATTGTGTTTATTATTGTGTCACTTGAGTGCAGTGACAACGAATGCACGTAAATAAGGCAACCAAAATATTAGAAATAGCTCGTCATAATAATCACATCATTGTTCTTTTTTTTTTTTTTAATCCAGCACTTGTAATTTGGATGTCGCGAGATGTCCCTTCTGTTGTGGCCGGTGTGTGTGTTGTCTGCTTATCTGGCACACTGACAGGCCACATCGGTTATTAAATGGCCGATAATGGCTTGCCTAATAGAACAAGAGGATCCGATCCAATTGAACAGTGCCAGTTTTCGAAAGAAAATTTAATCTGGTATTAAGTGTGGAAATCTCCATAGAATTTTTTACGTCAGTGCGCGTGCATGATCTCGCGCGCGTGCATGTACGCGTGTGTTTAATTTCACTTCCACATGTTGTCACACGTAAAACAACACAAATTGGGTCCAAACAATCAAGAAATCATATTTCTCAATACAATCATAGAAATAGTTGACATTTAGCTCGCTTATACTACAAATGAAAAAAAAAACATTTTGAAGCCATTTTGCTTGAAATTAAATTGAAAATTAGCAATTTGGACTTTACCCTTATATTATTTGTTAGGTCCACGCAATTACAAGCTTCTTAAAAATAAAAAAATAAAAAAAACAGAACGACACGCACGCACGCACGCAAGCAAGCAACAAAAAGAGCAAAACGTGTGAAATCAATTGATAAACAAATTGATGTGCGCGCTCACACACTCTGCATGACATGTTCTTCAAATGGAACAAGTAACCAGAGCTTTTGTTCTTCCTTTTCCCGTCTGCTTTATGATAATCGATTTATTTAGTTGACTCAGTCACTTCTTGCCCGCGACAAAAAAAAAATGTCATTATCATTGGTGTTCATTTAAACATTTCTGCACATTCTGAATATTATTAAAAAAATAGACGGATTTTCGTCTAAATATTTTTAAAAACGTGTATGTTTTTCTATTTTAATACAAATAGAAACCAAGTGAAAACCAGCAAGCGTTTGACAAATTTATGATGGCGCTTCCATGCAATTCTACATTTATCCCGTTTCTAATAAACGGAACATAATTTCTTTTGACAATTTTCCAATTTAAACAGAAAAATATTGAGCAAATTTGGTGCAAATAGCAAACGTTTCCAGCAACTCCGAGAAAATTCACGTGCTCATTCATTTACGGAAGAACTTCGAACCACATCTTCCATCGTTCACATTCAATGACCATTTGGTTGAAATTCTCAATGTGCACACGCGCGCACGCGCGCTTCAACGAGACCGTTGATCACGAGGAGCTGCTTTAAGAAATGAAGTGGACGAAATCAATGTTTAATCTCACATAAGACGGGGAGTTGGAAACGAATGCCTGCAAGATGTGCAATTAAAGCGGCGCTAATAATCATAATCATCGCGCTTCTTAAAAATGAGACTCCCTCCAAACGCTCGAGTGCATTTAATTACACGCGCGCCGATTGCGCTGCTCATTATAGTGCACGCACCACAGGGCTGCTAATAAAGCAGAAAGAACATATAGGACACCCATCGCACTTTCCCCCTTCCCATCACACACAAACACACACACACACCTGAAAGCTGATTCTAATATTCCGGCGACCTTATTTAGCGAAGGGGGTGCATGGAGGAGTTGGAGGAGTTGGAGGAGTTGGAGGAGTTGGAGGAGTAATGCCTTGCAGGAGGGCCAAGCAACAAATTGTGTCCCGTTATCAGTGCATTAACGCCAATTCGCACTCATTACACGCGGCCGCTATTGAGCTGCGAGGATTTTTCTTGGCCCGCCTTTTTGGCCTGCAGCCTGTCTGACACACACACGCGCACACACACGCGCTTACACACACACACTCTTGTTCGCGCTTCTCTTTCGTACATACGCGCGCGCACGTAACTCTACTTGGGCAAACGGCATCCCATGCACGCGGAATTGACAAGGCAAAACTTGCAGCGAGCTTTTCAAATGAAGAAGAAGAGAAAAACACAAGTAGGCTTCAGGCTGGTATAGATAAATACGAAAAAACACGCAGATGTGAAGGGGTTCCGCGGAAAACGGGGGAGCGCTAAAAACAAAACAAAGTGATCAAGTGAATTTGCCCGAACTGTTGAAATGTGGGTTAGGGTGTCTCGAGATACGAGTTGAATTCATTCCATGACCATGCACGCTTGTATCACAAATTATCTTTGATCATTGAAATAAATGGGAGAGCAAATAATACATTCAAGCACCCCCCCCCCAAAAAAAACCACTACAATATAAGAGTGAGGGTCCACTGATTCAGGGGAATAGAAACTATAGACTGGCCAAAAGAAAAAAAATCTGCATATAATTGGCAACTCATTGTGAATGCATTTCATTTCTTTTAACAAAAGTATATTTTTTAAACCCCAAAAATTCTTTAAAACGTGGATAAAAGTGTTTTCCACATAAAACAGGTGTTGGAATCCTTAATAAATAAATTTTAAAAAATCGAAAAACAACAAAAAAAAATCTCCAATTACGTATATTTATTGATTTATTCAAAAAAATAACAGTGTTGTACTGTATAAAAACAATACTTTATGCTAAACACAACTGTAGGTAATGTTTTGTCTTTACGTCTATATTCTGCGTGGGGTTTATTGCCGTCGATTAGCGCCACCAACTGGTAATGTCCGAACTGCAAGGACAGCAACGTCCATCGACGGCAATGCATGTTGTGAAGTTTGCTGCCGCCTAGCGGTGGGGCTCTGAAGCGTGCACATATCTTTGTATTGCGTGGTCTCGATATTCTCCAAGTGTGCTACCGGGACTCCGTCAAGTGGTATGCAAAAGAATCTTTGACTCAAGACAGTTCTGTTGTTAGATAGATGACGTCATAGTGCACATGCGCAGTATGGCTTGTTGACAGATTTGGTTCCATACATATTGGGTAACAGGGGTATTAAAAAGAATCGGCCCGTAAATAAAGTTCAGTTGTATTTAAGTTCAATTCATTTGAATTTCATATTTTACAACTGTTATTTTTAAACATTTCGTCTGGTGCATTTTTTTTCTACCGGAAACATAAAGATATTGTTTCGCAGATATCTTGCAGTGTTAATGTACCACAACCTAATAATCGCATTTTACAATTATGACATTTCAGAAATTAAACTGGTACTTTTGCGTAAAAAGTTTGAGCGATGACAAGGATGTACTTGTTGGCAGTTTTTTCGTTCCATATGCGATGATTTTCTACCATTTCCTGGGCTCTCTGGCTCATCATGAATCTCCACCCACTCCTCCTCCGGGCCATAATTAATTGGACCAAGTGAATTTCACACACGAATTATTCACGAATCCATCGATCGATTATTGAACAACCATGTGCCTTTCTCTTAACCTCGCTCGGTTTGTCGCTGGGAAGAGGAATATGAATGCCATGGCGGCGGTGTGGGGGAGAATAAGGCGAAATTCGAAGCAATATTAGCCGAAATATCATTAGAAGGAGATTCCTGCAAGACTCATTTCCCCGAGCATGATGTCGTGTCGTATTCAGCAAAAACATGTCGCCCGAGGGAGACGCCGCCGTTTCTGACAAGCCCCCCCCCCCCCCCCGGTGCCGAGTGAGCAGCGGGGAGCTTTGCAACACCGCAAATGCGCGCTCTCGTCCCGGCTGCCTCTTTGTGTACATCCGCCCCCTCTGCTTCGGTGGTGCCCACTGGAGCTCTAAAAGCTGCAATGATCGATTGCACCCCCCCCCTCCCCCCGCCCCCTTTTCTACGCCGAGCTTGGTTCAGTAATCAGCGCCCCCTTCCTCAGTGGATCGATCGATATTGATTAGTAAATCCAGCGCCTGTAGCAAAAGCAGCGCCCCACTGTTGCAAAAGCAGGCCGGGACGAGAGCGACACCGGCCGGATGGAAAGCGAGAGGCAAGCCGTGGACGAGCAAGAACGTTGGCACTCGTGAAAAATTCAATACCGGACCAAACAGCACGTGCACACACGGTACAAAAAATGTATTGCATACACATTCGTACACCCCAGTAAAGGTCATTCTCATGAAACAATAAAATGGTGAAATAAATCAATTAAAAAAATCATAATAATACACATTCGGCTTGTTGGCAAGGATTGACATAAAAAAACACACACACATGTTAAAAAAGTTTAAAAATTACTGTGCGTACCTAAATAACATGCAAAAACATTCATATTTAAATGAAAACACAAGACAGGAAATGTAAAAAATATACTGGTTTTCAAAAATGAAAAGAAAATTACACATTACTAAATAATATAAATTTAAGGAAATAGTAAGATGCTACCTCCATGTATTAATGAATCTAATTGTTCCAATATCTCTGAATTGTGTGTGTGGGTGTGTGAATAAAACCAGTTCTGTGTTTTTTTTATTTTTTTGGGCGGGGGTGCGGTTTTCAGAATCGCATGGCGGGTAGGATTACATTTTGGCCCACAAACCACAGGTTACCCACCCTTTATTTGTATTTTGGAAAAGCAAAAATTGTTTGTTTTTTTCAAATATATTCGACAATTTTCCTCCGGTGAGCCAATGTGCTCTTGCATGCAAATACTTTGGACATACTGTGCATATTGTAAATAATTGTGTGTGTTTGCGTGCATACCTGATCTGCTCGGTTGGAGCAAAGCGGTCCTCGCATCAACTCAAAACTGCTTCTACCAAAACAGAAGATGAGAAGCGTGATCGACATTGATCATATTGGCAGTGCATGAATGATATTGAGAGCAGGGAAACTCTAAAAAAAAAAAAATAAATAATCAAGGATGATCACACATTTTTGGAATCTCATACAACTATTTGAAAATATAAAAAGGTGAAAAGTGCATCAATTTACCTTTTTTTCTGTCCATAGAAAATGGAGGTTTGGTTCCCAATCGTCACTTGGCAAGACTTTTTGTGAAGCGTGAACAATTGTTTACTTGTCATCATCAAATGCAGCACTTTGGAGGGACACCATTAAAAAATCTTGCAGATACTAATCACTAAGTGGCGCAAACACAACACTGCTCACGCCCAAAAGAACATGGTAGCTAGAATTTCTATAGGTGCAAGCGGGGCGTTGGGCAAGGTGGAGATGAATTAGGAAGCGTTAAAAAAGTAGTCAGTGTTTGCACAAAACCTTCAGGATTCCGTACAAAAAAAAAAATCTAAATCTCCGTTGAGGGATTCTGGATCGCGGTGCCACTATTGAGTAGATTTCTTTTGTACAGTTAATAACCATTTGGGTCTAACGATATTGGGTGCGCTGTAATTCCACTTTTGACCACTAGATGGCAGCACACTTATTCCATTTGAGAGGGTGTAAATTGGAGCTAACTTAGCACAGCCTGTTTGATTATTAATTTGAATTTTTCGATTGTTATCCGCTCCATCCGGCGATTGCGGTGCTCCTCCTTTTCAACTCGTTCCACAGATTTTCGATGGGGTTGAGGTCGGGGGACTGAGATGGGTTCTGGGAGAAGCTTGGTTCTGTCTGGTGAAACAATTTTCAGTATGAGAGTTAACCATGCAGGGCTGTCAATAGTTTGTGGGGAAATTTATTTATATTGAATTTTTGCGGTACATTATCGTGTTTGTGCAACATTTTTGTGTCATTCATTGTTCACTTTTTGCCGGTGTGGATCTGGAATGTGACACCAGCGATGGAGGCGGGGTTTAAGAACTTTGCATTTGAACAGGACTCTTGAGGTGAAAAGAGTGGAAATTGCTGCGTCATGAGGGTTCAGGGGGTACCTAATGAAGTGGTCCGTGAGGGTGTGTGTACAATAGGGTCCATAAAAATACATGTCGGCGATGTCGATGTGAAACGTGAATATGACGGATGAGCCGGCGTGCCGGTTAGACGTCTGGAGTAAACAGATTGGACCGCAATGGCTGATCAATGGGCTCGGTTCCACTGTAATTAGACACACAGCGCCACTGCTTGACTCCAGCCAGTTCAGCACAATCACAACCCCCCCCCCCCACCCCTCGCCTCGACCCCCCCTCCCCACCACACACACACACACCATCCAGCCTGTGTACAAGTTGAACAAATTCCATCTTTCCATGCACCAGGATGCTGCGCGAGGGAAATCGAAGGCGACGTTCACACAATGGCGGCAGCAGCAGGTGGAGACCACACGTGGAAGCCATTTTTTTTTCTTTCATTCTTTGCCCCTCGCTCCAATTTTGCCTTCCGTTTTCGCCGGGACAGCAGGGAAGCCGATCTCGGACGCGCAGCCCGTTGAGGCGGCCTTCGATCCCTCCGTCGGTGGGGGACTGCAGAGGTGGTGGCGCCTTAACATTCCCGCTCACCACTCGGACACCTGTCTGCCCCCCCCACTTCCCACAATGCAGCACTCTATTAACTATTAATCCCCGGCTTCTCTGCTTTCTGCTCCGACTCGGGAGCATTCGTTTTGAAATGTGCTCCGTGTACGGGAAGAGGAGCCAGTCTCAAGTGTTTGTGTTTAGGGGGGGGGGGCAAGGTTGGGTTATAAATACCCTCTCAGAGCCCAATCGAGTGGGCTCCAGTGGGCTCCGTTTGAAGTAGCAGACTGTAGACCCGCTCGGGGTGGGTAGCGGGGGATAGTCTGACCTCAGTCCCAGCAGAGAGACCCCCCCCCCCCTCCCATCACCCCCCCCCTCCATTCCACCGCCGGTTCCTACAGCAAAGTCGGTCAATATCTTGCTTTTTCTCCCGCGTTGGCCAGCCCCTCTTTGCCCCCCCCTCCCTCTCCTCGTCTCTCCTTGGCTGGAAAACACACTTAATCTCCTCCGTCCACTTTCTCCACCATCTTTTTCTTGGCCCTCAGTTTGAAGCACAAAATGCTTACTTTTGTGCAACGCTCGCCTCACTCGGGTCCCCCGTGGTGACACAAACTGCATTAATATTGAATCAAACAGTAGCAGCAGGAGTCTCGCCCCCCCCCTCACCGCCACAGGCCGGCTCCCTGTCTGCACTCGGCAGGATGGAAGAAATATTCCCACTGGGCGGGGCACATGGATTTGCTTGAAATCAACTTTTAAAGGCGCTGAGAGCAGAGCTGAAGAAGCTCTTCTCGCCGGTGGATGAACAACAAGTTTGGGATGCGATTCGAATCCACGATTTAGTGGACTATACACGTTCTCGGGCCTTTTTGTCGAGAAGTAGAAGTCATCCATACATTCAACAGTGTCGTATTTATGTCGAATGATTTGCTGGAGTTGCTTTTTTTCAGGGTGGATTCATAATAAAACGGACGGAGATTTTTTTTCTTTTTTTAGGCGCAAATTAATGCATACGCCTCCACTAATATTTGAGCAAGTTTCACCTTCGATGGCGTACGATAAATCAAGTTCAATATTTGACCACTCTTCTTGGCAGAACGGGTCGAGTTCATTGGAAGGTTTCGGTTTTCTGTCACGGACAAACGTTTCATTTCGCAGCGTCTTCAGCACAAAGGCGTTTGTTCGCCTTTATTTTTCACTAAAGACGTCAAAGATCCGTTTTATTTTCACTCGGGTGGTACCGAATGACTTAAGTACGTCGGTCGACTCGATCCGAGCGTTCCGATAACCCGATTTTGTATACTTACCTGGCTTTCTGTTTTTCGCCCTCTCTGCCTCCCACTTTCACCCCCATCCCTCCCACTGCTGCCATCCACGCCAAGCCTGCAAGCGCAAAGAACAGGAGCAACACAAAGACCGCAACACCGCGCCCAAGAAGCAGCGGCTGGTCTTCACCGACCTGCAGCGGCGCACGCTCATCGCCATTTTCAAGGAGAACAAGCGGCCATCCAAGGAAATGCAGATCACCATCTCCCAGCAGCTCGGCTTGGAGCTCAGCACCGTCAGCAACTTCTTCATGAACGCGCGGCGCCGCTGCGTGGACCGCTGGCACGACGACCACGGCACCAGCCCCGGACAGCCGGGCACCTCCGCCACCACCTTCTCCAAAGCCTGAGAGGAGGCGAGGAGGAGCAGGAGCAGGAGCAGGAGCAGGAGCAGGAGCAGGAGGAGGGCAATCCAGGCCTGGGCGAGCAGGAGTAGCAAACTGGCATTGAGAGCCCCCGTCTATGAAACGCCTTCCTGGCCTGGACTGTCCGATTACGTCCTCGGCGCCACAAAAAAACAAAAAAAAATCCTTTGTGCCATGCAATCATGTTTTTGTCGGTCAAAAATGTCAAGCTCTAAATGGGGGCGAAAAAGGTGAGGTCAGGTCCACTCGGTTTTACTCACACAAGGACAATCATTGATTCGGAGTCTTTTGTTTTTTGGGAAGGAAATCATCCTGAGGGCATCAAAGTAAAGCGACACCAAAGATTTTTTTTTTCCGTTGTCGTTGTTGTTGTTGGACGGTATTGGGCACAACCGACGTAGCCGCTGACCCAGACTTTTTTTTTTTCCTCTCCCGATTCACCACACGTCACCCACTCGACGGAAGAACGGCAATAAATCTGACACAACAGCACATGGCCTTACGACCCGGGTCCGACAACGCACACGCAAGGCCGTCATCCTCCCCCACCTCTCATCACTCGGCTAAAGGTATTCCCCGTTGGCCGGCCATCTCGCAAAGCAGCTCCGCCTGATCACACAGCCAACTAATGAATTGGAAAAAAAAAAAGAATTGAATCGATGCAGCCAGAGCGAGCGGGGCCTCGACCTCTCCCTCAAGGTGAAAATTAAGATGCTCGGCGGCAGGTCTTCCAGGCCCAGGTCTATTTTTTATTTTATTTTTTTTTGCACAGATGTTGGAGGGCCTGCCATTATAAAGCCTGAGCCCAGAATTCTTTGACCACAACCGGGGGGGGGGGAGAGGCCTGGCGACACGTCTGAGACAAGCTCTTTGTTCCGTTCGGAGGTTTTTTTTTCTGTCCTCCTCTAATCGATATGCCGTAAGCAAGAAAAAACACGCTCGGGCATCCGTTGGGTTTCTATAAGGGAGAGCAAAAGGAGCACCCAGCGGAGACGGCGACACAAAAGGCCTCGTGTAACGGCAGCACACCTCGTCGGCGCAGATTTGGCAGAGCCACAGTGCGCCCTGCCGGCCAAAGCCAAAGACGAGAGAGGCGCAACACGTTGATCAATAAGCCGTCATTACCCGTTTGTTGCTCTTCATCCAAAGCCGGAAAAAGGAGGGGGGCGCTTCAAACCCAAACGGAAAATTGCAGGGATCAAGCGAAGACACGCAGAGCAAAAAAGTTGGAACGCTTTACAAATAAAAAGGAAAATGGAGGGAAAGGTACAACACACAAAAGGAGGTGCAGCGGCGGTTTACGATTTATTTTGGGTTGGGTCGTTGTTCCATTCAAAGGAGTATTTGGGCCACACTGAAAGGAAAAAAAAATAATGATTCCACAAACAAAGTCAAAATCGACAAATTCAACCAGAAGGCAATTCCAAGTGGCGACATCTCAACACATTGACGACGAGAAAAATATTCGTAATGCTCCGAGAATTTCAGAGGAGCAATTTTCTTTGGGCTATTCATGTAAAAGGACTTATTTTTCGGTATATTGGGGAAAAAAAAAAAAAAAGTAAGCCTTTTTCAATTGGACATTCTGATATGCTCAAAAAGACTCCTCCAAATTTGGTTTCTAACTTTTTTGACATACGGTAAAAAGTTTTCTTTGAAAAAATAAATTCTTGAAAATACTGTCCTCTCCAAAAAACAATAAAGAAAACTTAATGGGACCGTCTGCAAAAAAAAAAAAAAAAAAAATCGCTTTCTCACATTTTGTCGAAAAACAGTCATGATGATTGGATAGTTGATTTAACATTTCTAACGTGATCCCGAAAAAAAATAATCCTCGATGTCAGCGCCTCTAATTTGATATTCAAGAAACCACAGCGAACGAGGAAAAACAACCAATCGGAGAATGTCTTAGTAACACTCCCTTGCGAAATGGGCAGTTTTCTGGGTGAACAAGTTGACGCCAGCGCGACAAATGATTGACACATTTTTAATTGCACTTTCAATCACCGATTGGTTGATTTTTTTCTTGCATTTCAAAACAAAGACAATGACGACGACAGTTTTTTTTTTTGTTTTTTTTTACAAATCATATTTAGCAAGTATTATATATCGATTCCTAATTATCATTTCAACAAATGAGACAAAAGTGCTTGATTTTTTTAAAACTCCCCCTTCAATTAAAAAAAGAAATCTACACAAAAAACTATTTTTTCCTTAAAAAAAAAAAGTCTTGTCTTTTCTTTTCAGTGTGGTCCAACATTCTGCTCGCATTGTTCGTTCCATGCCACATCTCGAAACAACACACACACATTTACAGACACACACAAATGGGTTAGCAGTCAACACTCAAGCTGTCCAAAAAAAAATGTTTTTTTGTGCCAACGCTTTACTGCCTTAATTCCAATCAGACAACACGGTAGTCGGCTCACACACACCGGCAACAACAAAGTGTGTGTGTGCGTCACAATCAGCTTTAAATGATTTTTTTTTCTTTTTTCAAATTCGGATTGAAACCTCAAAAGACGATACACACGAGCCGCGTGTGTTGCAAAAAAGTCGAGAAAGTCGCTCATCGATTGGTCTTCTACCTCCCCTTTCAACCTTTCCTCTCTACGACGATGCGGGTATTCAATTAGTACCATAGACACAAAGTTTCTATTTCTTGTTACTATTGTGCAGAAAGTAAGGCACCTTGTTGATAAATCCAAAACAAAAGTTAAAAAAAAAAAAAAAAAATGGTTGGACTTTGTCAAAGAGCGACGAGGCTATTGAAGGACATTCGTTTTGTTTTCTTTTCACATTCAGCCGGACTCTGACGAGACGTTTACCGCAAGGAAAAGGAAACGGGCAGCGGTTGGAGGAGAAATGACTTTTTTTGTGCTACTTTTTTGGAGCCCTTCAATGGAAAGGGACAAAAGAAAAATGACCGTCTGGGGGGGGGGGCGTGTGTGTGTTTTAAAGCTCGGGACTCTTCAGCTTAAGATGCAACTGTAGCATTTCCAACAATGTCGTCAGAGTTTGGATACGGGAGTTGAACACACTTAACGTCACCTTGCTGTAAGCAGGGAGTTAAAAAAAGGATGAGCTACAAGGGTGGTACCAAAAATAAAAGAATAAAAAAAGGGGGGGGGGTAGGGGAGGGGGTTTAAAAGCAACGAATCAGCTCGAGTGATTTTGGGCTGACAAAAACGTTTGTAGTGAGAAAAGCAATGATGGCTACCTCACGAAGCTGAGTGGTTTGTGAAACCGCCACGAATACCAAAGATAGCAGCCTACCGCTCCCAAACTGCCTGGGGGGGCACCCAAACCCAAACCCGAACCCAAACACACACACACACACACACACACGTTTTGGTCGTAACAGCGCAGTCAGACTGCAGTTGGACACGTCGGAGGAGGTGTCCAACTTGCAGGACAGAGTTGAGTGCCTTTTCCCTTCAACCACGGGTGGGACTGCACTGGACACACAAACGCACACGACACGCACACACATGCAGGAGGGCAGCACGACCCCCCCCCCACCCCAAACAATGCGCCCATAATTGGATGGACAGCAAAGGGGGAGACGAAGCGGGAGAGGGCCACAGGCCGCGTCAGCATTTTCGCCCATATTGACTTTCCATCTTGATACACGAGAATACAAGCACTTTATCACGTCCAAAGTCTATAAAACAATCTCCAGACGCCATTTATTTCAATCCAAATGATATGTTAGCTCTTTCATCTGTCACACGTCTTTTGTTTTTTTTAAGCTCCTGGCCCGCCTCGCCCCTCCCGCCCGGTGTGCCCTGCCACCTTTTCTTTTTTGCCTCTCTCACATCAGAGATATTTTTGTGTAACAGAGACAGAGGGAGGCAAAAAGGCAAGAGGTGCCGGGCGCCCAGAGGGCTTTTTTTTTTTTTTGTACTTGGTGTTATCTTAGCTCATCATCTCACTCCACTCGTGCAAGCACAGAGGCTGCACTCTTAAAAGTGTGGTGGGAGACTCACAAAAAAAAAAAAAACCTCTCCAACCCCCCTTTGACCTTGCCCATCCAAGCCCCCCCCCACCCCACGAGCCCCCCCGGCAAGCGCTAAGAGCCGGTAGGCGTGTGTTTGACAATTAATTCTGAAATACCTCAAAAATCTTTCATGTAAACTTTATGTAATTTAAAAAGTGAAAATAATACTGCTAATGATAAACGATGATTATGAAACTATGATAGTTAGTTTTGGAACTTGTGACTTGAAGCTTTATACTGTTAAAAAAAAAAAAGAAAGAAAAAAAAAAAAGAAGAAAGAATTTCTGTTGCTCATTTTCTGCTGGTACGTTTGCTGTTTTTGCTACGGCATGTACTTGTTTTTCATCAAAGGAAAAGACACGGTGAATGTGTGGAGGGCCACAAAAGTGACAGAAGAGACGACACGTTTTGTTTTTTATGTCAACATCCAAATGAAATGAAACAAGATTGATTGGGCATTTATCCACCCCCTTTTTCGCATGACGGCAGACCACTTGCGTCTTCCTATCTTTGTTCACTTGCGCTGTCCGTCTTCAATCACAAAGATCGCACAATTTAGTTTCAATGGAAAAAAAAAACAATGACCGTATTTTGCGGACGATAAGCCGCTACTTTTTTCCTTGATTTTGAACCATGCGGCTTATACAGCGGTGCGACTTTTCTATGGATTTTTCTTTCACCACTAGGGGCGCTCTAAAGCTCAGAAAATACACTAAATAAATCTTGATTTTTTTTCTCTTGGGTCTGTTCAGTTTTAATGAGCAAAGTTGTTGCCGTGTTTTAACAATCGGTTTTATGTGCATTCACAGTACAAACTCCTCCCAACTCTCTGCTTAGCCAGTTCCCGTTTACGCCTGGAAAAGCTTACATCAGCAGAATTGAGTGAAGACATTGATCAGTTCAAAAGTCTATCATCATAAATATTACAATTTATTTCCATAAGTCTCTGCCAGTGTATAAATTCTCCCTAACATTCCTTGAAAATTGCAATGTCCCATCACAGGATGAACTATTTTTAGAACAGGCCCGCGAGCTACCCTTGTGGTCTCGCGGGCATCACACGGGTGACCCTCGGCTTTTACGATTTCTCTAGAAGTCATCAACACAGAATGGGGAAACGATGCCAACGATTATCTGGCTTTGGAGGAAGTACCAGAGATAAAAAAAAGAGGCAAAAAAAAAAAAAAGAACCTGCTGCCCCTTTTACATGGATTGCAAAAAAAAAATGTGCGTCTCACAATTGGGTTTCAGCGTTAGATTAGTGAGCATTCAGAAACTATTAATATTATTATTATTATAGCATACAAGTAATGCCAGCCATAGACGCAATTTCCGACTTTTTCTATTTTGAACGACAACAGTTATACCCAAAACAATTGCATGGTCTTCAATTTTTGTCTTATTTTTATGAGCAACTACGGACAAAGTGAAGCGAAGCAAAGTCCAGGAAGACGGTCTGCCATAAACGTGGAAAAGGTTCTATTGCAAACCAAAAGCGATAACACACCAAAGTTAAATACGATACTATTGTTCGCTTTCTTCTGTCCCTGAAGTTGTCTTTTCTCTCGGCTGGGGATGGAATTATTTTGGCCGGTATGTTCAAGTGCTCCTGATGTTCTTCGAATAACAAAGAGCAACACCTTATGTTGGAAAGGTGTGCTTCTTTTTTTTTCTTTTTCGTTCCATTTGTGCATGGATATTGTATAACTGTATAGAAACCAACAGGAATGACCTGTGATTTTGTGTGGGAGGAAAATAGGAACGATCTGGGAGCGGGTGGGAATATTTTGGTTATCTTGAAAAAAAAAAATAATGGGAAAAAAAAGGGAGGATTCGGGTTTTCAGGATTGGAGGGGGTCCTCGTTTTTTTAGACTTTCCGTCACAGGTTGTGTGCATGTGTTGTTGCAACGCCCCCTTCCCCCGAGCCCCCCCCCCTCCCCATGTTTCTTTGATGTATATAACTCCAGACAGTAGGGGGCAGTGTGCGCTGGGGGAGGTCAAACTCTTCTCCCAATCAATAGCATTCATTCCTCAGCTTTTAGCAGTCGTCTGGCTCGGGTCCTGCCGAAATGTGCGTCTTGCTTTTCCAAAGACAGGGCTGTTCACTTGGAGTTAATCAGAGGGACGCACACAGGCCCGAGCCGACCTTGAACTCACCTCAACGTCCGTCCACGTGCTTCGTGTTTGTATCTTTGTGAACGGCCAAGTGTTTCTCATGTTCTTTTCACTATGGGTTGCAATATTTGTCATGCCAAAACCATTTCTTGACCAAAAACAAGCGACGGCGACGGCGGCGGAACCACGCCGGGCGGGCGACCAATCCCTTCAGGGCGACGACCATGACATTTCCTGTCAAACAGCCTCACGTGCATGTCATTTCGCTTCGACGGGATTGGTCGCCCGGCCGACGGGATGCGAGGGGGGCGGGGCCTGCCGACGTCGATGCCCCCCAGTCACACTGGGCTCTCCCTCTTCTGTCACCTGCTAATCAATCAGAACCAGGTGTCTTTGTGATGGTAGAAGACAATCAGTTTCAAAACAAAAGGGAAAAAAAAGGTAGAGAGAGGGGCAGGCCAGTGAGGGAGAACAAAAAGGGGGAGGGGCAAGGACTGAATAAAATCACGGGGGAAAAAGAGGTTGTCTGAGTCATGACGTGCTGCTGTGTCCTACTGCCAAAACACACGTTGCATCTACATGTCATTGTTGAAGCTAAATCCGAGAAATAAGTAAAAATTAAAAAAAAAAAAAAAAAAAAACCGCACCTCCTCCCACTCTGACAGCATTGTGCGCTGCAGGAGTAGTGTGGCGCAAAGAGCATGCATCCTGTCATTCATCATGCGGAATTCAAAATTTAAAAAAAAACAACATAAAAAGCTCCGTTTGGTGGCTTTTGCACACAGAACTATGCAATCATTGACCCTACCCAATCTTAATCGTTGCTGCTGGGTCAGAGTGTAGACCCCCCCCCCCCCCCCCCCACACACACACACCCCCCACTATCATTTCCCCCTAAACACCTCCCCCATATCTCAGACCATCCAACCACAGCGGGCAGCAGAACGCCCCCTCGCCGCTCAGGGTAAAAGTAGCGAGTGGCCGGGTGGGGGGCGACGCACTGATGTCACACAAAACTGCCACTGACACAAAAATGGAATGCACCAAGTTTCCATTTGTTTAACGACGTTCGGCTGTCTTTGCGACCCCCCAAAGTGCCAAGGAAGGGCCACACACAATCAGCGCAAAGACGCCTACATCGCATTTGTACGTTTACAATGTGGTCTGAAGAGGGTGGCTTGTGTTGCACTAACAGACACACACACGCACGCACCCCCCCCCCCCCCCCCACACACACACAGACGGAGAGGGCAACGTTTGCCTATTGAAACCAAAGATTAAATCAGAGGTACGACAATCGGCCGAGCAAACCGAGAAGACAATGTTCAGCTCTCCATGCTGCTCTACGGGTCACGTGATCTAAAAGTGCAAACACAATACACGCACACACACGCCGAGTAGACGAGGGATCTGCCAACGTGCAAACGTCTGCTCAGAGAGCCTCTTCTTCCCCTCCTCCCACTGCAGAAGCCGGAGAGCTTGTGGAGGACTTTTTTTTTTATTTTTTTTTTAAGTTTCGCTCTTGTTGAGACTTTGAAAATGGAAAGGGGAAAATAACTGTTGCAGAAAAACAACAACTTAAAAAGGATAATATGGGTAAATTTGCGTGTTTTCAAATTAACAAAATAAAACGATTGTAAAACAAAGGCCTTGTTGTCATTGTTTTTTTGTGTTCGTATGTACACACATTTACATATTGTGGCGTCCAACTAAAATGACGTCACGGCAGACTAAGACGAGGGGAGTTGAAACATTGATGACGCGCATCCCAACGATTGCATCATTGCGATCTTGACTGTTTCTCGAGACGCATCCATAGCGAAGGAAAATGACAGGCACTTACTTCAATTTGCCATTCAAGGTCGCTCTCTTGGACTGATCAGCTCTCTCTCCGAAACACGAGTTGGCCGACGTTCGACGTTTGTTTCACCCCCAAGTCCATTCCACATGTGCGCTCACGTTTGCTTTCCTTCATGATTTGGACGATGTTTTACGCTGATTTTTACGTCCAGCAAAAGGTTTCTTCCCCATGCTTACGCCACCACACGATCCAAACAAAACAAAAGATTACCCACAGGTGTGTGCACCTACTAATAATAAAGACCACGCCCCCCTGTGACACCACCAATCACCGTGAACGTGGAGTGTGCACAACACACAAGCATGCATCGCAACGAAGGAAACACCACGATATATAGATATACGCACACACATATATATATATATATATATATATATAAATAGTTATATATATATATACATACATATAAATATATGTAAAAATCTATCTATAAAAATCTATAAAACATATCCATTTGATTCTTAGGCCGAAGACAATTCACTGTCCGCAAATTCTACAGTTTATTAGAAAACACTTGTGTAAATACGAGTGCGAGCGCAACAGAAAATGAACTGAAACTGCTCTACATTGTTGCAGCATTTGTCTTCTCAAAGGTCAGCAGAAATGTCTTGGCTTCTTCGTGGTTCGTAGCCAAGTTCCACCACTGTATTGTTTGTTCGTGGCCATTCTTGTGCTTCAGACCGGTCCTTGAGTGATGGCAAATGAAGAACTGCAGAGAGAAGTCTTCCTTTTCATCTGTGACCTCAGTTCCACGAGCTTTGGCGGCATGCTGTGGACCTACATCACATCCCGGGAAAGACAAGCATGTGGCTTAGGCAAATGTTGAAGCAAAATGTGTCGGATTGCCAAACATCAGTCAATCAGAGTTCACTACGTCAAACATCAACTTCATTTTCATGAAATTACTTTGTTATAAAAGATGTATTTTCAGTTGTTCACATTCCATTTCCACTATTGCATGACAGGAACGATTGTCACTTGGAATTCTTGGCCTTATTCTTTGCTGAAAACGATCAATCAAAGCACCGCGAAATAATTTCATATTCGAGTGAAGCGTTTCATGTCGAAAGTATGATGCAAGAATCTCACCTTATGTTGATCGTGGACCGTTCGGATGATGTTGAGGGCAAAGAAGGTCATTGAAGGCAACACGGCCGTACAGGCGGCGAGCAGAGCCGTGAGCCACACCACTGGATCGCTAAACGCCTCGTCGGATGCACCTGAAGAAAAAGCCCAGAAACGGTCAAGCCACGCAATTCAGTCCATCCGTTGAATACAGAAAAATAGATCAAGGGCTGTCGGAAAATTGTTTTTTAAATTTCGTTAGTTTTTATTCGTTTTAGATTTTTTCCAAAATAGTTGCAGTTTAGTTTTAGTGTTAGCTTTAGTCTTAGTTTTCCAGTTTAGTGTTCGAGCAAATTACTTTTCCCTAACATGCCCCCTTCGAAATTAGCGTACCATAAAATAAATAATCGGCTGGTGCTCTCTGGAACAGGAACTTGCTGTGTGTGATCCTGGAGCAGATAAAGTAGAGCATCAAAGAAACGCACACGGCTCCAATATTGAACTTTGTCCAGTGTCTGGTCAACAGCACCATCTGACGGAAGACAACCAATGTCGTCTCGAGATGAGGTCAAGCAAAATTACAATCGCGGCGTTCCATTCTTTGCGTGCAACGCTGACCTCGATGTTGGCAGAAAATACGGCCGCCATGGACACCGTGACCGCCATGGTCTGGTAGTCGACGGCCGTGTTGTAGTAGACGCCGCACGGAATGAAGAAGAGAACAAGTGAAGCGTAGAGGGCGTAGAAGAGTGATGAAAACAACACCAAGGGCCCGGAAAGCTCCTGCCGCTGGCCACACTTGTACAACTGCGGCCATCTGAGGCTGTTCTCGGCACTCACGTCCTACAAGTGCGTTACAAACACAAAAGATAGCTCGTGTGTGTTTGGGGCGAGCGCTCAAGCGAACGTAAAAGTGAGATAACAGCAAATCCAAAAAACAATAGCTAGCTAAAAGCTAATGCTAATGTTAGTTAGCCGCTAGCAAAAATGCACCAAGAGTTTATGTGGATATTAGCTCAAGGTTAGCCAAGTAGAACTACCGTTTAAAAATGGGTGCTAGCCGAGACTTGACCAATAAAACAGTTTCAGGCGAATGTTAGCAAGTAGCAATCAAGAAAAATAAATAACCAAAGTCGTCGTAGCTGCTGTAATGTAGTGAATTGAAATGGAAGGCGCTGGAAAGTTTTGTAGGAAATGCAAATCGTGGACAGGAGCAGATTTCAAAAACACCGTCCACCGTTTAGCTGCAAATTAACCTTCCTAAACTTTGTCGACTTCACTTTTTCCACCCAACAATGTGTAACCACAAACACGAGACATTGCATTATTAACCTCAACCCAAAGGTTGCTAATCTAGACAAGGAGCTAATCGGGTCATACCGAGCGCCTGCGGCATGATCACAAATTTTTCGGGTTTGGGCATGTGATGACTCACATTTAGCAGATGCAGATTTATTTTAGGAGGATTCCTGCTGAGAATTTTAGTTGAATTTGTTTAATGCTGCTTAAGTGTCCTTCATACAGAGTCATCATCTAGAGAATATTCTTAAGATAATTATTCGTGGTATGAAAAGTAGACACAAAAAAAAAAGCCAAATTTCTCACCTTTTCAAAGATGGCCACAAACGAAATCGGGACTGACGTGTAGAAGGTCGTGTAAAAGGCAATGAACCACGTCTCATACAAAGACTGCGAGACACAAGAGAGACATTTTCAACGTTAGCGCTATGCAAAAATCGGATTTAGAATCCTTCATGTGGGACGTTTCCAACTTTGAATAAGATTTTTGGACTCAGTCGTAATTTGTTCGTTGACTCTGCCAATTTTTTTAAATAGACAGTAAATACGGCGAACGACTCCCCGACTTGAGAGCGGCGAATTGCAACTCATCTGCTCACGATATTTCACCAAATTAAAACTACATTTTCACCGCGCACACCCGCGTGGGTTCCCGACCTGAGCGCTGTAGCCGTTGAAGAGGCCGAACCACAAGTGCACCAGCGCAAAGCTGCAGGTCTTGAACAGGAAGTAGCGCAGGAACAGGGAGATGCGCCGATACGACCAGCGCCCGTGGACGAGCAGCAGCCGCTGCAGGAATCTGAAACGGGACAATGAAAAGTCTGCGTTCTGCACCGCTTGACCTCCCTCCACTCCCGTCAGTCCCACGCCGACGTGAGCCGCTAAAGTGGACAATAAACACAATTCAACGTTGAAAAAAAAAAAACAGGATTCTGGTTTTGGACGGCCGACTCACTCTTGATCATGTTCACATCGTTGGCGCCATCTCCGATGGACAAGGTGATCGAACTGGTGTGCTTCCTGAGCAAAATAACAATGTCCGCCTTTTGTCCGGGTGTTACCCGACAGCACAACACCGTCCGACACTGTCGGGCTAGGCTCATGAACTTGGCGCCCCACTCTGGTCTCTGGTCAAATTCTGTCTGGAGACAAACACCAGGTGGACGGCAATTTATGGTTACTGCTTTTCATTTGGTTGTTTTTCATACAAATAGTTTCAGTCCAAATGACTTCACGGCGTCACTTTCAAGTATAAATACTGGTTCTGCTGCCGTCATTGGAACGGAACTCCCTCGTAAACAGACGCCTGACTGTCGCGACAAAATTGTGGCGTTCCACAGGGGTCTTTCATCGATCAACTGATTTTTAGATCACACGATGGTGACTTGACTTTATTTTTTTTTGGTTACAAATTGTCACTTGTTGATTCTTGTGGCATGAACCAAAGTGTGGTATTTGCGGTTGTAGTGCTTTACCAGCTCAGGACCCGTCAGGACAACAGCAGTCTGTAAAGCAGCCTTGTCCTTTTCAAGCGCCCACACTTCTGTCTGTCTGATTTTATTGAAATGGCCCTCAGGGTCTGGAGACTGGAGGATCTGCCTGGGAGTCAAACGCACAAAAATTAGGAATATGTTGCATTCGTGTGCCCACGTTTGCCCTTATTCTCCTCATGGTTGACCTCAACTCCTGCCATTCCAGTAATCTCGTGTCCGCATCCAGTAGTTGGCAAGCATATCCAATGTTGACTGCCGTCTCTTGAGAGGAGAAACAATTAGAAAATGTGGGCGTGAATTCTGTTCTGCCATGCATTTTGCATACTTGGTGTTGGCGTACCTTTTTTGTCCCCGGTAAGAACCCATATTTTAATCCCAGCATGTCTAAGGAGAGAAATCGTCTCGGGAACGCCTTCCTGAAGTCGGTCCTCGATGGCCGTAACCCCTAAAAGCTACGGATCATCAAAGTTGTACTTTATTTCGCTGCGGGTGTTAAAGTGGTTCTGCATCATCACAGAAAGACCTGACCTCTGAAAAATCACATCAATGTTTTTGAAAATGAAAAAGAAAACATTATTTAATTAAAAGCATTAAAAGCAACAAAACAATTCATAGCGACCGCACCTGGAGATCTCGCTCCATCTCATCATAGAGCTTCTCCAGCAAGGCGTTGCGGTCGAAGGTTGCCATGGCCGCAGCACGAGCAAGAGTTTTACGCCACTGCTCCCACGACGACTCGGAAACGGATCGAACGGCGATGCACAAGGTCCTCAGACAGGCCCGGGAAAAAATCTGGGAAAAGATATTCAGAGCCATCAGGATGAGCGAAGACCTCCAAGGTGGATCAATCAGAAACATGACTGTTTGACTCGCTGGTCGAAAGCCATGTTGGTCGATGTAAACCTTTTAGCCACATGCTGCTTCACCAAGTCTGAAACTAAAGGACCCTAAAACGGTAAACTGAAGCCTGCGCGCTCGGTGTAAAAATGGGAGTAGCGTATACCGTACTCTTTTCCTAGATTTTGAACCATGCGGCTCATGCAACGGTGCAGCTTTTCATGTGGATTTTTCTTTCACCACTAGGGGCGCTCTATAGGTCAGAAAATAGGCTAAATAAATCTCAATTTGTTTTTTTATCTTGGGTTTGTTGTGTTTTAATTAGCAAATCAACATATAAAACTGCAGCTTGTGTGTGTGTGTTTTTTTTTTTTTTACAAAAACAGTTGTTGCGGCTTGTATGCAGGCGCGTCTTCTAGTAATTTCCGTGCCAGCGCAAGTCTAGCATAGCGTGTTGTGCCCATCTCGGCATGCCGGTATGAAGAAGCCTCGCCCCTGACGCATCAGATAATTTGTTGAAAGAAAGCCATCTGCACTCGGCCAAAAAGCGGCCGCATTGGCATTTTCATGCAGGAAGGATAATTTAGTTCAGCATGTTTGTGAATTTGGTCTCAGTGGACGTTTCTGCTTCAACCCCCAGCGCACCTGCAAAATTTGGTGACGGAGAGTAGACTCGTCAAAAGCAGGTCTAATTTGAGGCGCAGGCGGTCAAACGCAATTTTGAGGTCGTGGACAGAGACACAGGCAGACAAATGGATTCTAATCATTATCTTAAAAATAATGGGCAGTCGAAATCTCCGTTGGGGCACTCAGAGAACTAAATCTTGTGCAAGTCGAACTCTTGTTGTGTGCGTGCGTACCTCCAGGGCTTGTTCAGTGCGTTCTTGATGTGGACAGTCCCTCTGCAGCCGCTCCATTATCACGATGTCAGCTCCCTTACAGTACAATTTTAAAGCCCCCTCCGGCTCTCGGACTGCATCAACGAAAAACAAAAAACAGCAAACCATGGAGAGCAAAAAAAAAAAAGAGCAGTTGAAAGCGGGAGGATGAGTCTTGAGAAGATTGAGTCCCTCACCCAACACCGACATCCGTCGTCTCTCGCTGCTGAAGTCAAGCAATGCCAGCAGCTTATAGTGACGCGTGACACCCATCTCGGAGACAACCATTTCGTCTCGTGTTCTGGACAGGAAGACCCAGCCCAGCTCTCTGGCGGCCGCGACTAGAGCCTCCTCATCGGGAGACGCTGCTTGGTAAAGAAGAGCATCTGAGAGGGAAGGAGAAGCAGAATAGCATAAAAAATAGCTCGGTTGAGCATATCGGTGGGCAACGCACATTCCACGTACCGTTACGCTCGCAGACTTATTTAAGGACTATGATAATGGCAGTGATGCTGTGTAAAAAGTACGGCAACTTCCAGACCATAAAGCGCACCTGTTTAGAAGCCGCAGTAAGTCTTTGATGGAATAAAAATAAATAAATAAATGAATATTTATTCAGCTTATTTTCTGAACTATAGAGCCTCTCTATCGGCGAAAGAAAAATCCACAAAAACAGCTTGACGCAAGCACTTGACCTATTTTTGAGGAACTGTTCACCTTCGACCAAGTTTCTTCTCGTTGTGAAATTTGCTGGCGACTGAAATTTTTGCTCCCAATCGAAGAAGCAAAATCAGCCAATCGAAGGCTGGCGTCTTGAGAAACTTGTAAAGCATATACTTGCTCCCACCTTCTTTCCACTGGGCCATGACAGAGTGACACACGGTCAGGGCGGTGAAGAATGGCCTGACATTCGGACACGGTTGCGCTCGGAGACGCTCCACCAGGGCGGGGGCCCACATGAACAGACCGCCGCGAGAGAACGGATTCCAGGTGAGGTCCATCGGCTGTCCATGCAAACGCATGACGAAAGACGGGATGAGTTTATCACCCAAATGACGTCACGCTAGCTGTATCTTGCACGCGGTACCTCGATGTCCTCTGCCCTCGCTGATGAATCACCTGTTGGAGTTAAAAATGAAAGAATAAATCCATAGGTTCCACCCAAAGACGGGTCCAGTAGGAACAGAAGCTGAACAGACCCTCACATTCCCAGTCGTGGGGAATCCTTGAAATGAACATGAACATTTTACGCCATTCTCCACGCATATTAACTCATTCACTGCCATTGACGGATAAAGACGTCAAAGATCCTTTTTTTTTTTTTTTTTTTTTAACTCGGCTGGCAGTGAAATACCTTGAGAAAAATACTCGAAATGTTGTGTCCAGCTTCTAGTAGTTCTGCTTCCGATCGGGGATTATTTGCTTTCAAATCGTCCCAACAATTAAACGTATCAAATAAAAACTGAAGAATGCAAATGTGATGCTTTGTACTTTTTCTGTATGTTGCCCTCAGAAGCAAAAGTTTAGACACCCCTGCATTACGGTTGTAAGATGGCCTCGCAACTGTCAATATAGAAAAAAAAGGAGAAACGCTACCGTAGATCTCGCCAGCTATGCAGCACTGCCTGAAGAGCAGACGGTTTTGGGTTAACGTTCCAGTTTTGTCACTCAGCAAGTATTCCACTTGACCCAACTCTTCACACAGGGAAGTGTTCCGGGCATGCGCTGGGCAATCTGCCTGAGACCAGTACATCTCCAAATCCCAATTAATAAACTTGCTGTGGAATGTGTGGATCATCTCAAAGCTGCGCACGCACAAAATCAGCAAGATGACAATCCACACCAGCACGGCACATCACAGCATGTTAGAACTGACGTGACATAAAGCATGATGGGCACGGCCGGGCTGAGCAGCATGAAGTAGCTCCAGTAGACCAGGAAGCCCGTGTAGACCGGGTCACCGTTGATAACCAGAGCGGACAGAAATTCGGAACGCATCGTGACCCGGCTTGTGAACACCCCGCAGCCGATGGCCAGAAGAAGCACCGCCAGCGCCAAAAACAACATTATCTGTGGAACCCAAACACAACAACTCTGTGAAAATGTCGGTCGGGGAACTAGATATTAAGTTTAGAGCGTTTATCCAATCAGAATTCAGCTCGCTCGTGTTGCCAGGCAGATTTCATAATACCAGTAATACGCACTAGTCGTCCGAGGCCTTCAGATAAAATCGTGCGGGCATCTGTTCTGTGTCTCAAGTTTTTTTTTTTTAACAGTTGATAGAAAGTTGAAAATCTAAAATATATTCTTGATTTTTTTAAACCACCGAAGGAGGGAAAAGTGTGGCTTAAATTGCTGATACACTTGCGCGGCCATTTTCAAGACGGACCTTTCGAGGGAAGCGAGGTCGTCCAACACTCACTCAGCAGCGCGTAAGTGTCTTTCGGTATATTATTTGTCCAGCCGTGGAGTCATAAATGATGCTAATATGAGGGAATTTATTGAAGTCGGACTTTACGGAATGACGAAGCGCAAAATGTACGGCCCGCCACTGCTCTAATCTTTGCTCAAATCATACTTTCAGACTCAAAGAAAAAAAAAAAAAAAAGAACATCCGGAAAATATCGGACGGGTTCAGTGTGATGCGTACATGTAAGCGAGTAACAATCTTTAAATGTATCACTAAGTAAGAGCAAAATGAATAAGTATCGGACGTGATTAAAAAAGTGCAGCACTCACCCCTATCACGGCTCTGTTGAGACTATTCTCCAAGCGAGTTCTCTTTGGCCGTACTTTCCCGCAGTTCCTCAGGATCTTCGTGTCGGCACCTGGGTCGGATAATTACGAGAGCAAAAGTTCAAGCCCCGCCTCGACCGGGCAGACGGCCGCTGATGTGCCCTTGAGCAGGATGACCTTGCTGCACAAAGGTGAAAACCGACCGAGAAGTGCCCTCACTTGCAAAAACAACAAACTTGTTTCCATACATACTTTCTGACAGACTGACAATGGATGCCAAAATGGTGCGGAAGTCATCGGCGGAGGATTTTAACGTAGAAATCTGCTTCCCTCGAACTGAAAGGGTCATGGCGGCGAGATCCGCGACACCTCCCGCCCGGTCCGGTAATATCCGATCAATGATCACTTAAAAGACCACACGAGCGTGCGAGCGGACCCGGGAGATGGTTAGATGAGCCACATTTCAAAGGCACGATCCATAATCAAGCGTCTAATGTATTCAACAGAATTTGTCTTTGAAGCCACAACAGAAGGTGAGCAAAGGACATTTTGGCTCGCGCTCTCGTCGTGGTCGCCTCCCACAGACATTTTGAAGATTCCTTCAACATTTCTTGAAATGAGTCGAATCGTACCGGTGTAAATGACCAAGCCGTAGGCCATCCGTGTGTTTCGGAGGACGGTGCCCCTGAGGAGGAGGTGCTCGCTATGCAGCGGGAAACGCTCGCCTCTCCAGTGCAGCTGCCCCCTGAAGACGTACATGCCGTCATCGGGTTCCTCGCAGAACACCACGCCTGGGAAAAGCCCAGCTGATTTCAGGCAAGAGGCGACGTACAGTCCGGAATGGTCGCCACTCAATGGCAGGGCACAAATAGACAAATATTTATTTAAAAAAAAAAAAGTTTCACCGTCAAAGTTGGCGAGCAAGCAGTCTGAAGGTTCTGATGTCAAGTGGGCGTGCGTCGCCGTGAGAGCCTGTCGGCACTTCAGGTTCGTCTCGCTGCATGAGTAGAAATTATGCATGCCAACATTATTATTATTGTTTTGTTTTTTTATTTTGTTCCTACAATCATCCGAACATCCATTTTCCTCACGAGCGGGACCTATCACAGCTGACTTTGGGCGAGGGTTGCACCCTGGATCGCTTGAGGTGGCTGTGTGTCTGCTTTGCGAATTACATTCGATTGGTTGCCATGACGACAGAGATCTAACATCCGAAGCCAGAACCTCAAACCCGTGCACATCTAGAAAAGTCTCACCCATCAATGTCAGCCGTTTCCACGTAGGACAGACTGTGTGGCTCGGAGCTGCAAAGGAGCACAACATCGGCCTGCCAATGAAGTGGAGGAAAATAATTACAATTAATTAAAAATTAAATCCAACGGTGCAACCAAAGAAGATGCGTCCATGTCGATCAAGATAACTTTTGCGCATTATTCTAAAACGCTGTCATCGTTTTGCAAAAAATGCTAACTTGAGCAGCTCACAGGAATGGTTTGATCTTTGTGGACGCGCACGATATCTCCCACGCACAGATCCTTCCACTGCGCCGTATTGAAGCTGGAACACACGACGCCAATGAATCATTCGCTTCTCCCTCAAAAATATCACAGGAATGCGGAGAGATGGTGAAAACATCAACAACAGATCATGAAAATGCTTGCCTCTCAGCATTCCATACATTTTTTTGCATAAATCATCTGTTTGAATGTCTGAACGTGTGAGTGTGTGCCCCCCCCCCCCCCTTGCCCCCCCACACACACTTAATAGCATTTATGGTAATGCTTGTCAGCATTCACATAAATCTTAAACTTCCACATCAGATGAAAACAATAACTTGGATGCCAGCGTTAAATAACATATTATAATATATATTGTTTCGTTTAATGCCTGTCTCTCAGCATTCACCCTACCTAATATTTATGAAACACCATAACAGCTGCATCTGACTTATTGTTTTCTGTTGCTATGAACATTTACGATTTATTGATTCTTCGCAGCATTCTCCAAAACGAGCGAACTCCCCCTTGAATTCAATTGCATTAAAAAGATTCAACAACAAGAAAATGACATGCTGAGAGATCACTTGATGGTTTTTTGCTAAACGGGCACCATGGGGAGAATCCAAATTTTCCCTCATTTACATTTCATTTGAGTTCATCAGAAACATCTGCTCACACCCTCCCGTCTTTGCGCTCACCGCTGGGAGACGAGCAAGTCACACGGTCGCGCGTTCACCTCCGAGTCGCTGCGTCTCCTTCCCTGGAAACACGAAAGCAAGTGATGACCAGGAAGTTGCAAGTTTTGAAGTCTCCATCCGTACAGATTGCCAAAGTCCCCTAAATACTACTCGTCGCGTTAGCTCAGCTCAGTGCTTCTCCATTTTTTTATGTTACGCCCCCCAACACCCACTCTCGGTCGCAATTATAAATTACAGCATTCAAACCTACACCGTAGAGTTAATACTCGCCACGCACAATGGGCGAGGAGAGCGCCACTGCCGTCTAGTGGAGTGGAGTTGCAATTACACGGCGAAAAAAGAGCACGTTGCCCAGGTTCACACGTGACCCCCTCAGCATCGCACCGTGGCCCCCCAGGAAGGCCCGCCCCACTATTTGGGAAGCACCGCGTTAGCTAATCAAGATAGTCTACCGCTGTGGTCAAACGCATGGGATTGTGGGATATGCCGCCATTTTTAGCACAAAGGACAAACGCTCTGTTGCTAGGCAAATTTAATCATTTCTGCTACGTCGTTTTCAGCGCGCCATGCAGTGGGGCAGCATGTCAATGTAAACGGATGACGTGAAAAATTCCGCAAGATTTTAGAGAAGCTGATAAGCTCAATCAACTTTGTGTCATCTCCTATTGTGGCCGAGGTGAAAATGAATTTTATTTTAACAGTTACATGCCTCAGGTTTAAAGGATTTCAAACAGGACGAAAGTATTTGGCGAGGCAGTGAGTGAAGGTGTCCATGGCAGAAAGCGGAGACGTCATTACGTTGTCCCCGAGCGGTGACACCGGTCGGAAGATTTACACCCTTTTCTAAATGACCAGTCAATAGAGAGGGGTCAAGCGAGCGTTTCAGCAGTTAACGACCGTAACTCAGGGGTGCACTTAACCAGAGAGTTGCGCATGCAAAACATCACCGTGGCGTTTAGGAGGGAAAAGCTTTCATGACAGAGCGGGGGAATTAATGCTACCGGGACGACTGGTTTCAGTCAATGAGGAGAGGACGAGGAGTCAATGAGGACGACAAAGGAGAGTGTGTAAACGCTCATGCGTGAGGCTCCTATGGCGACTCTTCAGATAGCGTCGATGGTGCGTCGGAGGACGCGGCGGGCCGTGAGAGGCTCGGGCCCGGCCTGAGGGACGGAGAGAGCGGCGGTCTCACCATATCGTTAATGAGGTCCTTCCCGCCTCTCACTGACAAAATGAGGAGCAGCGGGATGATGGAGATGTACCACTGGAGGGATGAGATGATGGGGACGCACTGGGAGAAAGACACGCAAGCACAAACAAGCGGATGTGGATGCTCACTCAAACAAAATACGTTGCAGTGTGTTATTTTATTTGAAAAAGTGCACTTGTTAATATCGACTGTCTAAAATAGATCATAAAAATTCAAATAGAATGTGAGGATAAATAGTTTGGAGAATGAATAGTTACTACTTCATGATTAAATTGCACATTTTTTTGGTATGCATAACTTGGCCACTAGGGGGAGTATAATACAGACACACAAAGAAGACTAAGAAAACTGCAATAATAATAACCATTCTTTTTTTTTTTTAAGAGAATAATATGTAGCGGAAGAGTTCTGTGCCTGACAAGACAAACGAAAAAAAGATTTTGCGACCCATTTCAATTTTGGGTTGCTGTGGCACCAAAGCAATACATTTTTTCCAGTCGAGACCGTCAATGAAAACGATCGGAATGAGAAGGTGGCAGGCCCCGGAGGGGAGCAAAAAACTGACTTGCAACGCCATCATGAAGAGGAAGTAGACATTGGCAGCGCGCTGGAACTGCTCAAAAAGCGTCAGCGGCAGGAAGGTGAGGACCGAGTACTTATAGCTGCGCACTTGGTTGTCCTGGCAACACGGAAAAGAAATCAAGACTTAGTTCAAATCCTCTCTTCGATCTGAGCGCGCCCCCGGGTGAGGGAGCCGCCACTCACCGAGCTCCGCCCCCAACGAAAGCCCAGGAAGGATTTCTTCTGCTGGCGCTTGTGATAGCAACGTTGGTTGGCCCGCACCTGCCACGTGAGACCTGGGACAAAACGGGAACTCATGTCATAACATCGTCACGCGTGTTCACATGCCAGCATCTCTCGGGGGGGCTCGACCATTCTCCGCCACAAGGAAGCCACTAATGAGCGGAGGAAACGTGAGCCGCAGAAACACGGGGTTGCCCGAAACCAGTTGGACTCAAATGCAAGTGCGTGAGCCGAAATGAACGACTTTTTCCGTCTTTGGTATCGGGCCAATCAAAAGTTGTGACATGATTGTGACACGTCACAACAATCTGACACCCGTGCATGCATGCGGCATTTCCAGCGCTCTCACACATTTTCTCATCTAGAGTTGCACAAATATTTGCTTGTTGGGAAGCACAACGGGTCAAAAGTCTCCCGCGTGTCGATAAAGAATTACTTGGAGCTCCACTTTGGAGATGCAGGCGTTTTTAGTCAACAGCAACACACTTTAGTTCTAGTTCGGGGTGGATTCATCATATTCTACTTTTTGCAGCTCACATTTTTTTCATGTGTGAGTTGTTCGTAGAATATTGAGACGGAAAAATATTCTCTTTTGGAATGAGGTTAGCGTAGCAAAATGCGGAAAAGGTGAAGCGCTGTGAATACGTCGTGGCTCCATATTCGCTCGTCTCTTTTGTTCGTGCAAACCGTGCACATCAGCTAAAATACATTTGCTTAAATTCCTTTCTACAGCTCAGTCGAAATAAAAAGAAAGAAAGAAATCCAATGGCATTAAGTGGCGTGCAAGGCAGTCAACTTGGCATGAAGATTACAATATAAAGGGTACTTAAAAAAAAAACCTGGATTCAAAAACTCCAAACCTAAAAGAGTTGAGTTAAAAAAAAAAAATAAATAAATCAGACCTACCGGATTCTGCGCTGTCCTTATCCATGACGAGGAGGTTGATGATCTGTTTATGAAAGTGTACAGCACGTACTCCTGCCAGGACACAAAAGACACCTTTTGACTCAGTTATCTTGTCACTCATTACATCGCGTTACCATGGCGACACTTGACAGTAAAGGTTTGTAAATTGCTGCACATTCGAATGGCGAGGGTGGCAAAAGTCAACTTGGAAATCACAGCAAACTAAACTTGGAGTCGTATTGAATTTGATGCTTTTATTTTTAAGTTTTGGAGTAGAAAAATGTGTTTTGAAATGTTTATTAGCAGGTAGCAGACTTTTGTAAGTTTTCTGGTTTGGTTAAATACACAAGGTGGAATTATTATTATAATTTTTAACTGGTAATCGCAATTAACAGCGTTAAAAAAAAATTCGGGTTCACTATGTGCCGTTGCTGGGAAGTAACCCTCATTTTTGCTAGTAACCTGAGAAAGGAAAAAAATCCGACAAGGAAGTTGTGTCAATTTTAAATGAAGGTACCACACAATCCCAAAATGAAACATATTGTTGAAGCAAAACTGGGAATTTTTTTTTGCCCAGATTTTTTGTTGTTGAAATATTGCCGCAAATTAACTACAACAAGACTTGAATACATTTTTTTACATCTTTGGGCACAAACTCACGCCGTTCAGACAGGTGATAAATAAAACAGTCAAGTGACTATTTTGCTATTTTCCTCCGAATAATAAATACCAAGTTCCTCGTTAGCAAAGCCACACTCGTCTTAAATTCTGTTTGTGAAACAAAAAAAAGATCAGAGATGACACTTACCTGCTCAGCACGGCCATCGTTTGCAGGCTTCTTGTCTCACATTTTCCTTCTTTCTGAAGTGATGTAACACGTCCACGCCCAAATCACTCCCAGGTGTGTCCTGCATCACGTTGGATGTCCTCACCAACACGACACTTGGGAACAGAGCAAATAGGGAGTGGGGAGCCTGCTCTTGTTGTTGTCGAAGTAAAAGCACAAAATAGTCGTGAGAAAAAGCTCTTTTCAAATATTAATTCTTCATTTGAACTCAAATTTCTCTGGGAGTGCGATACTGGATCATAACACAATAGGGGGGTGGGGTGGATCATCTTTCAGGTGTGTGTTAAGTGCAAAACACAAAGCTTTGCGGTCAGTGGCTCAGCAGCTGTGTTTGAATTCGCAAAGCGCGAGCCTGCCTTAAAAAAATGGAGTGGCTGACCATTGGAAAGAATGTGCATCTCCAAATATGGATTTTTTTTCTTGGCATCCAAAACACAAAGAAAAAATAGGCTATTATTTTACATTTGATTGCATTAAAAATATGGAAATGTAATGGAAAATATTTTTGGGGGTATAACCAAAAACACAACCAAACCATTTTTAGTGGGTTAATACACCAAAAAACACTCACACACACACACGGAAAAAATAAAACTCCCAAAATATGGAGGGTTTTTTTTTTTCACAGCACAGAACCACAAACATTCTCGAGTACAAATATTTAGCATTTTCTCAAATAATTCTACTATAAATGTAGTTGTTTGTGGAAAAGAAGTCACACATTTTAAAGATATGCTTTTTCTCGGAGAGCGACAAACATACTTTGCTTCTGTTTCGTTTTATATAAGTTCTTTGAATTTGCAATTCCCTCATATTTATCGAAAACACAAAAGCAAACAATATTTCTGGGTTGAAAATAATAAAATAGTATCCACGCATGCGTGAGTATTTGGCGCCCACTGGTGAATAAACGTGACAGTGAAAGAGAACGTACCGTAGTGACGTCACAATGGAGGGAGATTCGATTCAAAAAGAGGTCGTTGCCTTGATTTGTGTGCATTATCCGTTGAAAGTGCCACTTGCGGTCCGTGTGTGTGAGTGTGCGTTGACACCTTTGTGTCCTCATATTGATGTACATAACACAAAGTTGTAGAAAACAGTCACCTAAGTGTGAGCACAGCAGGCTTTTGTGGTTTTGATGATGTGGGAGGTTGCGCGCTTTAAGTCGGATGTGGTGTAACTGTGCAAAAAACACTTCTAGCCCGACCGCCGCACCCGGTCGGGGAGGCTCGTTTCCACCATGGGATGTGTTGAATTTACACAAAAATTTACATCCTGGGACTCAATTCATGTTGCGGAATGTTCCGTTTCCTGTTCAACTTGCATTCTTATACTGGGAACCCACTTTTCCGTCAGCGGTAACCTTCTGTGGTTACATTACACCAGCGTCAAAAGTCGTACCAGTAGGTGGCAGTAAAGGTCTGCAAATGACCAAAAAAAAATCTTTTCATTTCTTTTATTTGTGCCATTCACCTTTGAATTCAAACGTGTCAACGTTGGACAAGATATTCCATTTTCAAACCACTCCAAATCGCTCAAAACACAACTATTCCTTAAATGAGTCGAAAAAGTTTCACAAACAAAACATTAAAAATTCAGAAAAGGCATTTATTAGTCAAACATGTTTACAGAAATGAATGCAAACCTTTTCGTTTAAATAAAGTATTCAATGTGGACTGTCGATTTGTCCGCTAGTTAGTGTAACTGTCCCCTATCGAAAGCATGAAACCAATCCAGGTCATTTTTTTAACGAAAAAAAAAAATGATTCAAATCAAGCACGTCAAAAATATTTATTCCACATGGGCAGCTCAAAGTTTCCATGAATTAGGGCAGAGGAATAAAGGATGGAATAATTGGTAGGGTAATCAATTGAAAAAAATGTTTTTGTGTAAAAAATGTATTTAAATTTGTTAAATGACATTTGGAAAAAAACTCTTACAAACTAAAATTGTATTTCTTTTAAAATGTCAAAACAATATTGTAGGAGGTTGAGCTACATATATATATACATATACATATATATATATATATATATATATATATACATATACATATACATATATATATATATACATATATATATATATATATATACATATACATATACATATATATATATACATATACATATATATATATACATATACATATATATACATATACATATACATATACATATATATATATATACATATATATATATATATATATATACATATACATATACATATATATATATACATATACATATATATATATACATATACATATATATACATATACATATACATATACATATATATATATATATATATATATATATATATATATATATACACAGAAATATACAAACATTATTTCTCAACATTTGCATGCCGAACAATCTGAATGAGCAATCTAATTAAATGTTTGTTTTTAAAAAAGTGTCAAATTTTATCATGAAATTGTAAAATAACCATACTTTTGTTTAAAATGTGACAGTTTGTGTTTATGTTAAAAGGCTGATATATTTCTGAACGACACATAAAAATTCCAAAAGCTATTTTTTTTTGTCACTGTCTTTTTTATTGTATGACTAATTTTTACTCTATGTCGAGGACTTTGTATGTGGCGCTGTTTGTTTTAAAGTGTTCCAGAAATGAAGTTGAGTAGAAGCAGAAAGTCATTTTAGCTCATAAAAAAATGGAAGCCAAATTTCTTTTAATTCAATTTAATTAAACATGTATTTGATCAAATACAGTTAATTAACCAAAGATGTAAGCTAATAAATGTACATTTTAAATCCAGGGTATTTTTTGTGTAATTTGTTTTCTTTGCAATGAACCAGTTAACCAATCGTTGAATTTATATGGAAATATATACAATTGCAGTAAACCAATGATTTTACAAAATACATTTGAAAAACGACTCTAAATACTCCAATTTGTTGTATGTAGAATAAATTAAATTGCATAGTTTGCTACTATTTCTACTTTTTTTTTGCACAATTCACTTTTTTACTGAATTTCTAAGAACATTTATTGGAACTAAGTAATTTCAATAAATTACCAAATGGTTTACCAAAAACGCTAGCAGTAAACCAATTATTTTATGATTAATAGTGCAAAATGTTTTAACAAAACATTTTTGTTCAAAGAAAACCCCATCTTTTAACAGTAGTATATATAAAAACGTTATTTACAATAAATCAACTTCTAATTCTTAATTTAGGTTCCTCGTACGTGTCTGGGTCATGTCACTTCCGGCAAGCGCCGCATTCCCAGCGGGCAACGCGGTCCTCAGGCCAGGCGGTCGGCGAACGAGGACGTTCACACCGGAGGGCGAGAAGGACGCCACCTACTGGCAGAAGCGCCACAAGAACAACGAGGCGGCCAAGCGTTCCCGCGATAAGAGGAGACTGCACGACTTCATGCTGGAGCGCCACCTCCTGGCCCTGAGGGAGGAGAACATCTGGCTGCGCGCGCAACTCTTGGCCATCCAACACCGCTTCGGCCATCTCTACCCTGCCAACAACCACAGCTTCCACCCGCAACCGGGTCGCGTTATCGCCACCAATCCCTTCAACAGCGTGAGCGGCTTTTTGTACACGCCGGTTGGCACGTACCCCAACCGGCTCTTCGCCTCACCTGAAAGGTCGCTTCCCGAACCCTCACCTGCAAATGAGGAGGTGCAAGGGGCAGAGCAGGAGACCCCAACGTGGACTGTTCGCCTCCCAGATTCACCAAGACCGTTTCCTCACGGGGACTACAGCCACAGCAACCAAAAGCCCTCAAGGCAAAGCCCATCCTGCGGCTGTCAACCGCTTTGATACTCCAGTCGTGATGAAAAGAGCCACATGGGTCTTCGTAGAATCTCTACTGCGATCTCCTCGGCTGGCAGATGTCAGGCTCGAAATGCTGTCGCCGTTACGCACGTTTGCGGTCACCACGAAAAAGGACCAAAGCTCAAGTAGTTTTGAGCAAAACGGTTTGTTTTTGCATGAAAGCGTGGAGTAAAAAGATTTGGTCTGTTCACAAAATGTCATTTATTTGATACCCCCCCCCCAGCAAATAAACAATAACTTCTTCTTCTCATTAAGTGAATAAATCTAAAATGTCAATTTTAGTACAGATGGACATATTAAAACTGGACCAAAACCAATTTTTATGTGAAATAAAATCATATCACAGTGTTACAGGTGTCATGAATATTTGAAAATATAAAAAACAAATAAAACTGAAATAAAAACGCTTCATTGAACAGGACAGCATATCGCATGCTTTATAAACACTGCGCTTGCTCTTTTTTCCTCATTTAATATATATAAAACACCACCATTAAAAATAGCAGCACAATTTCTAATGGCAGTGGTTTCAATATTTACATCATGATTTCGACAAATGACAATAAAAAAAATGCAATCACAAATGTAAAACTTGTACCAAAGCAGTTCAAACTGATACCAGCAGAGGGCAGCAGAGCAACGGAGTGTGGATTAAAGGGAAAGCATGGAAAGTTCCAGATGGAGAAAAAAAGCTTCAGGTTGAGCCCCTCTCACACTAGATCAAGTGGAAATTAATGAGCCCGTTAATATTAAAAACTGGAATCAGTGTTTGCATCCTAATAATGTTTCTTTGACAAGAAGTAATGGTTTAGGAATTAAAAAGGTTAGTTTTCATAAATTTAAACCGTGTAAAAAAATAAATAAAATTGCAACACACAGTTGGCAACAGGGCACCTTTCTGTTTTTTTTTTTTTTGCATTCCCCCCCAAAAATTAAAGATGCAAAAAGTCCACATACCCCGGTTCGAATATTTAAAAATAATTTTTTTTTAATTAAAATAAAATAAAATCACCATTAAGGTGATCGATAGCTGACACGCCAAGGGACTTAATTTTTTTTTTTCTTCGAGAAGTCTACAACTGATATGAGGTTGTGTTGTTTTACACGTAAGCTCACCCTTTTAGAACTAGGATGCCACTTTGTTTAGAGCTAACCAATTACATTCAAACTCTTGTTAAAGTCACGTCCCAATTACAAAACAATTTTAAAAAGAAAATCTAATGAGATTGACCGGCTTAAAGATGGTTTATCTTGTTTTCAATCATTTCTTTAAATATCACAAAATATAAACAGGAGTGTGTCGACTTTATTTGTTGTTCCATGTGCACGTCAATCCCCATTCATTCCTACGGAAAGTTGAATATTCCAAAACGGAACTTCCAGTGAAATGTTTCTGGGAAAGTAGCATCAATTTTCTCTCGCGACCCCATTCCAATCGAAACAAGATTACGGCCCACTGAGCTCTCGTCCATCTTTTCATCACAACACTTTGTCCCAGTGCACAAGGTCACGCTCTCCATGAGCTCGGGAGCGTGATCGCTTTGATGAGGAAGAGAGAGAGAAATGTATGGGATACAGCACTGCTGTGAAAGAAACGTCACAGCAGAATGAACGTTCAAATGTGATTGCGCAACAGTTGGTATAAAACAAGCCACGAGGACAAAAACAAACGGGAAACATTATCGTACATTTTGTACACTATATTTTCATTTATCCGTTCTGATATTGTCGTCAAGTCAACACTTTAAGGGCCGGTTTTACGGACGAGGCCTTAAGGCCTTAAGGATTTGATTGCTCGTAGTGATTGGAGTGCTTTGCCACCCATCAAGTGTAAAATCAAATAGGTAAATATTTTGTCTGCCAATTTTGGGAAATGAGTCCACAGGAGAGTCAGACTGCACTGTGACATAACTTAACAGAGGGGTTCATTTACATAAGTTCCCCCACCCCAAGTTTCTGCACCCATGACATGATCGACCATCATTTCCGGACTATAAAGCACACCCGTATATAAGCCGCAGCAGCTCTAAAATAAATTAAGTAATTCATCAATTAATAATTTAGAAAATAAAGCAGTTCACTATGTTGAAAAAAATTTTTTTTACTGCATGTATAGAATGATTTTGTACTGTGAATGCACATAAAAAGATTGTTAAGTGTGTGTGTGTGTGGGGGGGTCCTCTTAACATTCACATCTTAAGTGATCTCAAGCAAGGCAGTCATCCTTCAGGTCTCCTCATTTCCTGTCAGGGATGAGCAAAGTCGCAATAAAAAAAAAAGTTGAAATCAAATCATCTTCATGTTGAACTTGCGGGCTCCGCCCTGCCCGCCGCTGGTTGCTGGCCCGTCCACCTTTCTGAAGGAGTATTCCACGGAGAAATTATTTTTGTGCTGTCCTCTCCCGCGACTCCACACAAAGAGCAGAATGAAACAGAAGAGGACCACCCCCAGGAACATGATGCAGCCCATCGCCGTGGAGATGAGGATGGTTTTCAGGTCCAGAGTGAACTTTAGGAAAACTCTTGTGTCGTTCAGGTTCGTGTCATTAAGGTCCCCGGCGTAGTAGGTGCGGTTGGCCAGGAGGGCGGCATCGAGCGGCAGCCCGCTGACTGTGAGTGTGGCAAAGTACGTGTCGTTCCCGCCGGCATTACTGGCAATGCAGATGTAGGTTCCGGTGTCCATCACCTGGGCATACCTTATTTCCAAGGTGCCCTCCTTTAAGACCGTCAAGCGGCCGCTGCTCTTCGTAGTAATGCGACGCCGCTGCGGAGATATCCAGAAGATCACCGGCGTGGGCTCACCCTCCGCCCTGCAAACGAAGGACACCACCTGCCCCTCGCGAGCCGATATTTGCTGGAGTTTCCGGTTGCGGATTTTCGGCTTCTGGCAGGTGAAATGGTCGAAGAGGGCTGAGTCTGAGAAGGCGCCCAAAGCCCGCCCCTGCACCTCCAAGGGCGTGGTGCACACCGGGGAGGCGCCGTCAAAATTCAACGTCTTCCGCCGCTGAAGGATCCAAAGCAAGCGGCAGTCGCAGGCCAGAGGGTTGCCGTCCAAACGGAGTGTCTCCAGAGTGTTGACCGACTGGAAGGATCCCTCCTCCAGAGTCACCAAGTTGTTTGTAGAGAGGTTGAGCAGGCGGATTTGACGGAGACCGCCCAGGGCGTACGGCTGCACGGTCACCAGCCTGGTGTTGACCAGATGCAGCTCCTTCAGCCGGAGAAGGTCTCGCAGCGACCAAGACTCCAGGACCAAAATAGGATTGAAGGAGAGATTGAGGCCGGTGAGGTGGGAGAGGCTCCGAAGCGCCGACGTGGGCACCGAAGTGATGTTCGTGTGCGTGATGCTCAGCCATGACAAGTTGAGACCCTGGAGGCTGTTCGGGGTGATGTATTCCAAAAAGGGCCAGTGATCGATCTCCAGGCCCTTCAGGTTTCCCAGTTTCCGAAAGTTCTGGTCCTCTAATGTCGAGATGCCGAGGTAGCGAAGCCGCAGGGTGACCAGGTTGTGAAGGTACGACAAAGACTGACCGGACACAGAAGTCAAGTTGCACCTCTCGATGGTCAACTCTTTCAGTGCCACCAGACCCAAAAAGGCCTTGTTGGAGATATACACCAGATGGTTGTCGCCAACTTCCAGCTTCCTCAGATTCTTCAGGTCTTGGAAAGTAAAGTCCAAAAGAATCACAAGCTTATTCCCACTTAGGTCCAGAGAGGTGAGGTTGGAAAGGTGTGAGAAAGCCCCCATGGGGATCAGTTTTAACTGGTTACCCCTCAGTGAAAGGGAGCGCAAGCTCTGGAGATTAGAAAAGCCATTTGGTTCCAGGACGCTGATCATGTTCTCCCCGAGATCCAGCTTCTCCACATTGGGAAAGGAGAGCAGGTCGCCGTGCTCCACCCAGCGCAGCTTATTGGCACTCAGGTCCAGGATCTTGGTGTCCGGTGGGATACCGTCAGGCAACGCAGAGAGTCGCTTACCGTGGCAGGAAACGGTCTTGAGCTTGGTGACGCACTCGCAGCGCTGAGGACACACTTGACCCCGGGTGGGCCGCACGATGAGCATCGCCAGCAGGATGAAGAACGGCAGGGGCCAACCCGCATCCAGTCGGAGACGGACCCCCATGGCACACCGTCGGCTTTCTCCTCCCGCTCCTCCTCCTCCTCTCTGAGCTTCAATCACCGGGCCCAACACCTGAGAAGACGAGATGGAGAACATTCAATTCGTTAACCGGTAACACAAAAAGAGTTCCGACTTCTGCTGAGGTTCAACTGAAAACAAAATGAAAAGAAAAAAAAAAGGCTCCTGTGCCGAGCTCTGTTGAAGAGAGACCCAAAAGATGGCAAAGAAAAATGATTTATTAGACGAAATATCTCCCCCGACGACCATTAGTCTCCGCCTCCAAAACAGGTGTCCATCGTGGTACCAAGACTGACCTGCAAGAGGCGGCATGGAGCTCCACGAGTGGACGAGAACGGAGAAGAAGAAGCTCGGCTACGTGTTAGCTTCCGACCTATTTCATGTGACGGTCAATCAAAGTCTGCCGCCCGGCCAAAATCAGGCGTTTGCTGGCTTTGACCCGACAAATTCATACCGTTTTGTATACATTTGATCTAAAAAAACAACAACACTCGCTTTAGTGCTTCACCAAGAGACCTCCCAGAGCAGGGACGTGTCGTCGGCCGTTTACGCTTTGAAAATAGCTCAAGGGGGAAAAGGCCACTGATCAAAGCTTGTCAGCCGAGATCTATCACAGTCGACGCATCCCAGCTGAGGCGCGTAAAATTCCAAACTCTTCCTTTTATATCCGTTGGACATTGCATTGATGTTTGCACGTCTTCCGAAATACCACCAGACACACTTGGAAGAACGCGTCAAAGCCGTTGAAGGGCCGTCAAAATCTCCTTCTGCCTCCGAGTTGAAGGACAAAAAAAATAGACACAAATGCTTTGAACTCATTCTTTTTTTTTTTTTGTACTCGGCTGGTCGTGACTAAGTTTGACACGATACAGCGAACGGGTGTTGAAAATGATCAGGCCGTTTCAGACCGCTTAATAACTCCTTTAACGTAATTTGCAATCTCACCTGACTCGGAGATGAAGATTAGTCAGCGTGGAATGAAAAGAAGTGGGAGAGCTGTCCGGCTTGTGAAGCACGGGGATAATTGCAAAGGTCGTCGACATTCAAGGAACGCAACATTTTTTTCCTCGTTTTTCTGTCCTCTCATCTTTGACCAAAATCAATATTGCAAATGTTAAGCATGTAAAAGTACCGGCCGGCCTTATCAAGTAACATTTCCACACGAAAGAGAGGCGGGTCAGAGGGGGCCCCGAGGCCCCGTCCGTCCCGGTTGACACATTAGGTTACGTCAGCGGTCACTCAAATTCTGGTGACCGAGCGACCGCACCGAAGCCTGAGAGGAACTGACACGTGCTTTTGTTTTCTCTCTCTCTCTTTTTTCCCATCATGCTTAGTTGCGTTTTTGCCGCTGTTTCGACTTCGTCCGTGCCGCTTTGGTGATTGAAGTTTGCCGTTTCTGGTTTTGTTGGAAGCCATCCATCGGTTGTTGGTTTTGTGTCACGGCAACCGCAAACTCGGGGAGACTCTGAGAAATATTACCAAACACGTTTGATATTGTCATACGAGGAAAAATGACGAAAACCCTCGCGATTATTCATTTAAAAGATATGACGGGATGGTGCTGGGACTCCAGTAAAACTGGAAAATGTCCATCTGACTTTCAGATTTTAGTTGCAAGACAAACAATCCGATTCCTCCTCAGCATCACAATAATTACCTGTGACATTTTCCTCCCATATTTTCACCCCCGGCGGACGGATTATTACTTGTGCTTCATCAAACCTTTTCTTAGACATGAGCAGGCAGCTGACATTTGTTTTTGGAGTGAAAAAAAAAAAAAAAAGCCGTGTAATAAGATTCTGACATTCACGTGTTGGTAATAATGTGATGAACTTTGGGGAGGCATCCCGCCACCCACAATGCCGCGCTCACCCTCCTTCCCCCGACGACACCGCATTCTTAAAATGTCTCCAGTTTCCCCGTCGCCTTTCGAGAGCATATCTGGCGGCGGTCGCTCAGCGTGCCCCGCGGACCTCCGGGTGCCCGATAGCCGAGGACAACCTGCACATAATACCGACTCTCCGCGTGTTGACATTTGAAATCTCGGTTTAATCACGAACGCAAAGTTCTCTTGGCGTGACGGAACCGACAGCAACTGGATGTACGACTCATGTTGCCATAGCGATATTCAAATCAGATTTGCCTGTTCTTCACTGTCATCGCAGGACGCCGCACGAAACTTAACCGCTCTCACAATTTAACTGGAAATTAAGCCTCCTCGAAACGGCAATAAGTTCGGGTATTTGCGACAAGGTCTTCAAAATAAGCTTTGATCATGAGCCACTTGCTGCTTCACCATGTTCGTCCGATCACATGCGGCCGTCGTCTGTCCTGCTACATTTTCATGACACTCAGCCGCGGTCTCACACCACACAAACAAACTCGAGACACGCACGTGCAAACGCACAAAAAGATTCATTCACTTTCTCTCACATACAAAATCTCACACATACGCATCTCAACAACTCATTTCAGCGCGATACTCTCACATCTCCGAATTACACGCACACACACACGGCATAACAAGACAAACGCCCCTTGCTCTCGACCCGCTTCCTCAGACATCGCTCGACACTCTCACACATTTCAAACAATCTCTCTTTCAAACACCCAAACAATAAAATTTAACAAAAGCTTTTTTTCAGTCTCTTTCTCTCCCCCCGACTTTACACTCAAATACACCCGACAGTTTCACTCCAGACACACTCTGCCTCTCTCACACTTTTTCACACAGCCACAAATGCACTCTCACATGTTAGACACCACATTACACAATCCAACACCACAAACACAAATTCGCACTCATTTCTCTCTCACACTCCAAATTATCCACACACCCACGTGCAGTCTCAAGCTAACGCACACAAGCGTGCGCTCACGCGCTCACACATTGCCCGCCCGCATCTGTGCGCCGTCTCCACCTGAACGTCTTTGCCGCCGCCAACCACCTGTCAGCCCACATGCTGTTCATTTGTTCTTCACAGATTTCGCCTCGTCTAGATCTTTTCCCGCTCTCATTTCACAGTCGTGTTTGCCAAACAGCTTAAAGGCGCAGAGGCGGAGAGTTGACTTTTGGAGCTCATGACGCCGGCGCTTTTAGGGCTATTTACCTGCGCTCAGCGTGCGCAGAGACCGGTGGCGACAGACAGATGGCGTTGGCTTTTCACACATTTTGAGGGATATTATGCGAATTAAATTGAATTCCCCCGCGATCCTTGCGAGGAAAAGCGGCTCAGATAATGAAGGATGGAAACTGAATTCCTTCCCCGCTGTACTTCTCCTCCTCACGGGTCACAATATTAGGAACACCGGCACCATTGAATGTGATCCAACACAAGAACTGAATCAAAACAAAGTTGTAACAGCAACATGCAGAGAATAAAGCTTGGTTCCGATTGAGGCTCGGATTGCAAAAAAAATAAAAAATATTGTACCCCGTGCATCGAGAATTGTATCAAATCATCATTTGTGGAGGGTTGCTTAGCCCTAATTGAAAGTGTCAGATATCCATCGACTATCTGTACCGCTTCTCCTCACTAGGGGCGCGGGGGTGCTGGGGGGGGGGACACCCTGGACGGGTTGCCAGCCAATCGCAGGGCACACAAAGACGAACAACCACCATGCTCACACTCATAGCGAGAGGCAATTTGGAGTGTGAGGCTGCCTTGCGGCTGCTTGCATGTTTAGCAAACTAATAAGAAAAAAAATATTTTAAAAAAACGCTGAACTGAGATGTCATCGCAGGGTGTAATTAAACCGTAAATTTTACAGTCAAGTAAAGCCTTCATCAACGTGTCGACCTGAATGTGTGTCCTTTTGACCGTCATACAGTATTCAAATGAGCCGTGTGCTCATTAGCATACAGCCTCAGCATTAAAGTTGTCTCAAATGACATACATGACAAATAGGAAGTCATCAAAGTGGGCTTTTTTTTTTTTTTTTAACCACATCCTCGATCACCATTCAAACGCTGCAGTGAGGGATGGAGAGAGACTGAGAGGGAGGGAGGAGTGTCTTTCAAGTACAAGTTGAACAGCAACAGAGAGACACATTTAGACAGTCGAGTGGGCAGTCAAACGGCGGGGGGGGCATCCTCCTCCCTCCACCCGCAGCGCATCATTTATTTGCATCTCAACATGTGCTCCAGCCTCCACATCCTCAGCCTGCAAGCCAACACATTAGGCTCAAAGCATCTTCAGCAGAGCGGCGCCATCATGGATGGTGTTGCGTTTGACACGAGGAAACTCGCTTATGCTAAATGGGACACCAAGCACGCCCTTGCGCTGCTAAGTGGCGCACGTACACGTGCCAAACACATGCAGGGTCGACCAGCCAACGTTTCCATACACGGCACACCGTCGCTGTCCTGCGACTTGCAACATTCAGAAGCATCGTCAAGTCACACAAACGTAAATGATCTGATTTGGAGTTTTTTCTGCCGAGGAAACAAAAAAAAAGGATTCCCCTCCCACAAATCTGCATCATGCACGTTCTTTTTGCATATGTCATTAGCGGCATCAACATTATGAGCGCTGATTCCGAATCGGCCCTTGTTTGTCCTCTCGCACATCAGGTATTCGGAATAACAACAATAAAATATGTAATATATTTAGTACGATTTATGAATTAAGGCTATAGATTATATCACATGGTAACATCTGGATTGTGCAAGTTTATCTGCGTTATGTGAAAATATCTAAAAAAAAAAATGGAAAAAAGTAAAGATATTTTAAAATGGTCAAAAATACGTTGGGGACAAATGAAGCCATTTGATTAGAATTTGTTGTTGACCAGTGTTTTGTTTTTGTTTTTTACTTAATTTTTGATTTGCATTTGTAAAAAAAATGGCAACCAATGTATCCAAAATGGCTTTTTGTATACTGAACATCGGCTAGCTGCACTTGAAAGACTTCAACCCACCATCTTTATGGTTAATAATTGAGACGTAGATTTCAGGCTGTAGTGGTTTTAAAAGATTTAGTTGTTTTTAAAAAAAAATACATAATGTGCAATATTTAATGAGTGAAAAAAGCTGCAGCTCGTCTTCCGGATCTTGTCGGTTTGTCCAAGCATATCTAATGCGGTGTGTAAACCTACGGTCGCGTTTCTCCAACATACAATACGCATTTTGTAGCGTCTGCTAGAAGTTCTGCTGAGAATGTCGGGGCTGCGAACGCCGCTGCAGGTGCGCGACACAGCTGACAAATGAGCAGGAAGCCTGCTCGGGAGTATGCGTAGGCGTCGGCGAGCAAAAGAAAGGCTGCGAGGCCGAGGCGCAACATGCTCTGGGGCTCTTCAAACGGCGGCTCTCACACGGCGCTCTCGCATGCCCACTCGTCGCTACGCTACACAACTACCGTACAGCGTGCGTGTGTGTGGGTGTGTGTGTGCGTGTGTGTTATGTGTTGACAAATCCCCGAGCGGAACACATTAGTCGTTTACATGGAGGGAAGTGGTTGCCCGTGCCCATCAATCTGCGAGGCCCTGCAGCTACTGACAAGAGTACACACACACACACACCCCCCCCCCCACACACACAATACACACACACACACACACACCCCCGCACACCCACACGTTCACTGACTGGAATTAAAATACAATACGTCTCGCCTTCCTGACATGGTGGCGATGGAAAATGGATGAGGGGCATTGCGTGAAACGGAGCCACGCGTTTTCTTGAAGTTAATGCCGATGTTGAGTTTGGGACAAGTGAGACAGTGCGTCTTAACCAAAAGGAGACTGTGGACAGAAAGAAAGAGGGCGCGACAGCCAAGAGGCGACTGTGGCGTATGATACTTTGAAGATGTAAACTTGGCTGAACTCCAACATCTATGGATGATCTTTTCTTTTCTTTCAATTTTTACTTGCGATATACCGATACTTAGTAGTCATGGAGGCCGATAACCGATATTTGAAGCCGATATTCATTGGTTGGAAAAAAGGGTTAAAATGGTGTCAAAATTTTAAATAAAAATTGGACTTAGTTTAAATGCCTTTAAGCATATATTTATTGAACAAATTTAGTGATCAAGCTTTTTTAGATCTTAGAAAATAGACAACTTAATTTTAAAAGTCTAACAAAAAGTGCACGGAGCTCCAAGGCTCAGCTGCATGTCTTTGAGTTCAATGAAAAAAAAATGCACTTTAAAGTTTACTACGGCAAATAGTTTTCTATTAGTTGTGAGTTGTAGTTGACCAACATTTATTCAAATTTCGGCAAAGTCTATGGTGACTATAGGTGAAAAAGCAAACAGGCTGCTTACTGCTGATTGGCTCCTACAAGGAACCAATCAGAGCGGGACAATGTGCTTCTGCATGCAGGGCCACCAGCACGACAAAGAGAGTGTGTGTGCCGCAACAAACCAAAATAAAACAGCGTTTCTTTTATTGGCCTTGAAAGTAAAAAAAAAAAAAGGCAGATGCCGATAATCGGCAAAATGCCAAATATCAGCCCGATAATCGGCCCGGCCGATAATCGGTCTCTCACTATCATAAAGCTTTCAGTGGATAAAGCTGCACCGTGTCATGCAATTTACCAAGTGGCATAAGATAGACGATGTCGCTTTGCTGGTATCCAAGTAATCGGTTCCCCATCCAATCGTTATTTTCATATTAGGAACCCGACTGATTGGAGCACTGTAAATAAATGAATATGAACGAGCGCTCTTAAAGGTCCTGAGTGACTTTTTCATGATTAGAATGGATCCTTAAAATGACTCTCGTGTCCAATACGCAACACATGAGGGTGAAACCAGAGGACGCAAAGTGGTGACGACCAACGTGTCTCGACAAGCAGCCATGAATCTTTAATCGGAAGTGCTTGTTGAGCTCAAGCCTCTGACCACCACGGGTTCAAGAACGGGAGGAGTAAAGTGGTGTGGTTGCGACCCAATAACGTGCACACTCTGACCTTGGCTACAGAATTAGAAACGCAACAAAACCACGTCAACATACAGCGCTTTCAAATATCACTTAGAAACCAAGGCGTTTGGAAAAATAACGTTGCCCGCTACCGATAATTAGAAGTCATGGAGTCCGATAACCGATATTTGAAGCCGATATTCGTTTGTTGAAGAAAAAGGGACAAAATGGTGTCAAAATTTGGGAAAAATAAAAACTCCAAAACTTGACCTAGTTTAAATGCCTTGAAGCACATGTTTATGAAACAACTTTAGTGATTTACAACATGTTAAAGTTTTTCTAGAGCATAGAAAATCAAAGCGAAGCGAGGGAGCCACGTGAAGCTTGACGGCGCTTCGCTGAGGGAGCGCCGAGCATCATCGTAACGCACGCTGACACAACTTGGCCTGCCAAGAAGGACGGAGAGAAACATTTTCGCTGTCCTCGTCGTGATATAAGATGGCCTCACGCAAACGACTTTCATTAGCACCCCACCCCCCTTTGTTGCACCGAAACACGACAACGCCCCATCAACTGAGGAATATTACACAGCTGGTGGACTTAATTGTTCGGGGAGTTTGGATTTTAAGACCCCCGTGAGACGTGAGCGATTTCAGCGAGCTGACAACGAGTAATTAAAAGGCCACACATTAATCATAGGAAGCATTATTCTCTAAAAATGCAAGCTCATAAAACGGACAAACAGAGGAAATACCTGATGGCGGAGGTGGGGAGAGAAACTTAGGCAGTGTTTCTCAAATAGTGGGCGGGGCCACCCTGGGGGGGGCGCATGTGACCCTGGGGAACATGCTTTTTTTCCGTCGTGCTACGATTGCATCTCCACTCCAGTAGATGGCAGTGGCGCTCTCCTTGCCCACCGTGCGCAGTTAGTATTAAGTCGGCGGTGTGGGTTTGTTTTGCAACGAAAATGCTGCTATTTATAGAAGCGACAAAGTAGCTTTTTCAAACTACTCAAGGATCAGACAGTGACAGATTTTTTTTTTTAAAGCATATTTTTTAAACTGGATTTAAATCCGAATCAGAAGACCCCACCCAAGTTGTAAAAAGTGCCATGAATGGAGTTCAACGTGACTTCCAGGAAAGCTGTTGATGAAAACGGTCTCGGGCACACACAACGTCAACATGCTCACTCTTTTCGTGTCCTTCCCGCACACTCAAGGTTGAGCATCCTAAGCCCGCCGGCGCGCTCTAATCCTTCTTGAAGCCTGCAGGCACTTGGCTGTCCTTTCTAGTTGGCTTTATTAAGCGGATTTCTGTCCTTTTCTACTTTCCTCTGGCTGCCTCTCGCTAACTGGAAGCCGTTATCAAGGGACAACAAGACGGGGCAACTTCATCTTGCTCCAAAAAGAAATACAGTCCGCTCACAATTTGCGCCTTGACATGGTTGGAATTCACTCCAGAGTCCAACTGTGGCCTATCGAAGGCAACCGTCTGAGGTGGCGGCGACGGCGCTAAAACCTCACCCGCACAAACACGAGGAACAGGTTCATTGGCGGCATGTTTCTTGCTAAGTGCAGTGTGAAAGGCTTTCAACACAATTCATTTTTTAGGATTCAAAATGAACGTGAAATTGTATCAAATACATGTGCATTTTTTTAGAAAAGTGTTTCCAAACCTTTGTTGAGCGAAGGCACATATTTACATCGGAAAATCTCACAGCAACCCATCCCAAAATCATGTCGGACAAAAAAGGTCTATCAAGCGACGCGCCTCAGAACAGCACAAAATAAATGGATCCATGGCTCTCGCCACCTGAGGATTGTTTCCAAGAAGATTGCGCGTCTGTTCTGACTTCACACACTCACCTCAACATTCTTATTTGATTGCCTGGCGTCGAGTTTCAGTCGCTAATCTAAATAAGACCCCGAGACGTCCCACGAGGAAGCGGCGCCGACTCGTTCGGCGAGGGAGCGTGGGTAGCCGCGCGCAAATTGAAAGTAATCCTGCGCCGTCGGGCCGCTCGCGGTGCTGCCCGAGTGGCAGCCATCCATAATTCATGGCTCGACGGCTGCGAGGTGCACAAAGTTGCGCGCGTGTAATAAAGCGGCACTGATGGAATCGCCGAAGGTCCCAAGTGTGAGGGGGGCGTCGGTTAAACGAGGCCGGCAGAAAGACTCGTTCACGTGGCGTCCACCGCCGGTGTGCCTGAAGACCATCGGCTGACAGCCGCTGTCAAGTCAAAATCACAGACAAGGCAAAGAACTTTACGCTATCTACATATAAAAATAAATAATATTGACGGCTGCATCTCTTCCAATAGACTTCAGTGCTGCCTGGCACGTCGCGACAACGTGAAGGCGCACGGCTCTGAATTCGGACTTGCTCCCCGTGTCGTGTGAAAAGAAAATCTCAGATTCCAGGCACACTCAATTTTCAACCTGCGCCGGTGCTGGTCAGCATCCAGCCGGGTGGCGAGAGTGAGATGGTGAAAGTGAGGCAATGGCATCTGTGAAGATGCATCAGGAGGTGGAAGGTGAGATGTAGGAGAAGGCAATTTGAAGGGTGCGAGACGGGCTGGCAGGCAGACAAAAAAGCGCTACCAGGAGTCGTGTTACAGACGGTGCAGCGAGCATCTTTACCAGTCAGCTCACCGCCGACAGAATGCTTACACTTGATCTCAAATGTCGCGGCTTGCAATGAGACGTGAAAGCCCCCCCGCCCGCCGGAGCAGACGTGAAATTTGATGCAGGCTCCCATCAGCCGTAACACGACGCCCTTTAACCTCTTCATTCTCTTCCGCCAAAACGACGAAACGGCAGGCTCACCAATTTCACACAACCGAAGAAGCGGCCCAATAAAGGAGTGGATGCAGGATTTTTTTTTTTTCCCTTCCAGGATCATTTTGTTATCACTCGTCTGTTCTGTTTATGATTTGCTCAGAGAAATTTTACTTCGATCGTATTGGGCCAAATATTTTAAACATTACTGTGATCAACATGGCGACAAAAAAAAAAAATCCTGTTCCCCAGGGTCACACAAGCGCCCCCCGCCCCACTATTTGAGAAACACTGCACAAAGTCAAGAACAACAACAACCATACTTCAAAACTGCAAAGAAAGCCAAGCGTTACAAAAGAACACAAAATGTTTTTCTTCATTCATTTTTTTTTTTAACTTCAATTTGCAACACGTTAAAAGTCTCCCAAATTGCGACGTTGCACATTCGAGCTCTTGGGACGCATCCCGGAGGTGGAAAATCAACCAGCCAATAGTCCTCCCGTTGAACACACACGCCGCCAGCAAGGAACGCAGGATGAGCGCAGAATGACGCCCGCATGAAATGTGCCGGTCTGTCTTTCTAGTCTGCAGTCCATATTTTTGCTGGCCTACTTCAACGCCCCGCCCCCTAATCCTGTGCCGACGGGAGCTGCCAACGCCGCCCGGCGCGGCTTCCCATCACGCTTTGCTCACTTTTAATCTTGTTATATTAATATTTTACTGTGAATGCACATAAAGGCACTTAACCAGATTGTGAAAACAGGGCAAAACTTTGCTCATTAAACCAGAACAGACCCAAGAGGAAAAAAAAATAATTCAAGCTTTATTTAGCATATTTTCTGAACTATAGAGCGCCCCTAGTGGTGAAAACTTGTATTAGCCGCCTGGTTCAAAATTGAGGACAAAGTAGCATCTAGTAGTCCGGAAAATGGATAGAAATGTTCACAAAACAAAATCATCATCATGTTCATTTTCTAGAGACTTTTTTCTCCAAACTATAACGACGCTTTTTATACAATTTGTAAATGTGTAACAATGCACACTCTGTTTCAGGGTGAGGTTCCTCAAGTTGTCATTTTTCTCCCTCATAAATCAACGTGACGAGCCCAAATTCACCCTCTATTCTTTACGCTTTACTCAAAAGTTGTGCTGATCTCAAATCCAAAGCGATGCAATGTCGCCATCTACAGAGATCTTTTTGTCATGACGGTGGTTTACAAACCGGAATTTTACAGACAAGCTGGCTGAGATTCACACGCCTCAAAAAACATAATTGTTGCGTCCGCAGCAGCAAATGAGTTAAATTCACACCCCAGCAAAATGTTTGGATGGCGCGCTCATTAAAAGTTGTTGCTTTCCTGCGCATTTCATTACGGCGCTTAATATAAAAGTTTTGAAATTCATGAATGTTCATTTCGCAGCGTTGATTACAGGATGGATGACTAGACAAATAAAGGGCGCGTTACCGACACGGAAAGATCACAGCTGCTGCTGCTGACGCGTCATCTTCGAGCATCACAGTCAGCGTCACGGTGATCGCGGCATTTTGTCTGCTTGAGAAATTTGTCTGGAAAGTGACCACACTGGATCTGTGCCACGTCTTCAGAGAGATGAGCTCACGCAAGCGCTTTAAAAGCCACGCCCATGACCTTCAACATGCTAAGAGAAGCAACACGGCACGATAAAAGAAAAAGGGAACAACAAAAAGCAAAAAAGTGATGTCGCCTCTTTGTGACAGCAGGAAGCGGAGATGTGAAATACTTTGGAGGAGGTGATGAGGGATTACGCATCCTGACAGAAACATGCAGGGAGGAGAGCCTGGCAAATGGGTTGGGAGGCACTTTGAGCCCGGCAAAATGGCAGCCATGCGTGCACGACGACGTTTGGCTGGCTGACAGTTGCAACTCGTCATCTTTAAGAGCTGGAGGAATGTGTCATTAAGAAGGGAGCCCGTTATACGGGAGGGGGGGGGACAAAAAACTAAAGAAAAAAAAATGAGTGACACCAAGACATGAGTGAAATGTGAATCTTGGCGCGTGACGAGGCTTCGGTGACAGGAAACAGAAGGACGGAGGAGGAAGCAGATTGACGAGGAGAAGAGGGAGAGCCGTTTCGGAATTATTCTACCCGTTGACAGAGGATGGAAAAATAACTTTGGAATTGCTATTGTACACGCATTTGTGTTGATTTAAATACGCCAGATTACCGCCAATGGGTGCCAAAAATCGCTGCCCACCAATCAGGTGTGAGATTCCACCACCAAGTGAGCTGCCTCTGTCAGAAAACGGATCAAATTGAAATAACACAAAGGTGCCAATTGACTTTGCGTGGCGCACCCGCATAGAAGCTACGGCTAGCTAGCTAGCGCATTTAAACACCGTGTAGTGCTGCTCCTGTAAGTCATTAGTAATCTTTGCGTCAAATAAGATTCACTTTTGACAAGAATTAAGTCGGTTGACGAGCAGCGAATTGAGCAACTCAAAGAGTAAAAAGAGAGAACAGGAGAAAACAAAGCTAATTTCAAATTGAGAGGAGAAACGTGCTTAAAGTCAAAACAATAATGTGTTCTATGCGCCTCCACTCGACTAAAAACGACATTTTGATTTATGTGCAATATGAATTAAGCAGAAAAATGGTCTTGTTTTTGTCCGTCTGAGGGGGCGGCCATTTTGCCGCCTGCTGTCGGCTAAAATTGACATTACAGTGCCACGCAGCAGTCGCCGTTTTTTCCATCACAGACAGAACAACCCGCCAAAACGGAAAGTGTGTCCTAACATAGAACGAGCATCCCAGAGTGACAATGTCGCGTATTCTGTTTTGGTCTGACAGCAATTTCACCAACAACTGGAGGACGGGCAACACCCTGGACCGGTTGCCAGCCAATCACAGTTAATGTCGTTAGAATGTCGTTTGTTTGGAGCCAGATGGTGACTAGCGTGTGGGCCGATCATGTCGTCTTGTTTAAAGCCATCTGTGTGTTCGTTAAATGTCATACTTTGACATTGTGAAAAGCTACACAATACTCATGCGATGCATTAGAATTTACAGAGGAATAATAGAACTGAAAAAAAAATTCCGTCCGCCCCCAAAAAAACAAACTACGAGTCCAGGGTATCAGACGCACTTCTACGGGCTTCTCCATCTCTGAACGACCGGAGTCACTTTGGTCCGCATTGCCGGATTTGCTTCCAGTGAGCTTTGGACTCCTCGCTTGGTTGAGGATGAGATCCGGCCCCGAGTGGAGGAGTTCAAGCGCTTTGTTGTGAAAATAAAATGGTCTCGTGTTGTACAAACGAGATGCAGGCGGGCGCTCCAAAAAAGGGACAACTTCAGCCCAAACCAAAACAGAAAATGTCACCAATCCGTGCCACTTTGAGGCGAATGACAAGATGGCGTCGATGCAAACAGCCTCCGTCTCGGTAGAGCTGAGAGGATCGTGTAATTGGGCCCCGGCCCACAAGTGAAGCAGATCCGTTCTGACACCACAGGAACTCGCAGCCAGAAAAGCCCACCGAGAGGTTTTCACCGCCGCAAACGGGAGCAATCGCAGCCCGCGACACACAAATTATTTACGAGCTCCTACGACAACATCGGACAGAGCGAGGGAGTTCAAAAAACGAAAAACCAAAGCGGCTCTGATTTAAGCGTGCGGCCGTGGGTGGGCGGCGACAGCGGACCCGTCACGGGCTCAACGTGTTTCTTCGAAATGACAGCGCGCGTGAGAGAAGCCGAGCAGCATTTGGACAATGTCTGCCGGCAGCGCTTCTGCCTCGTGTCATCACTTCAGAATGTTGTCTTCGCGTCCACGCCACGTGCTCTTCAGCTCACCTGTCATGTGCCTGCGACGTGGCTGCACGCCATCCAAGCCTCACAGACATGTTCGCTCGCTATTTATAAAACCGACAAACGTATAGCACGACAAAACTCTTCATTAGGTACGGTCTGATGCGAGACAAGACACGAGTTCCCTCAACGAGATTTCACTTTGTTAATTACATGATTTCAATCGCTTCGACGCAACATGATGCTTCGCCAACAGCCTGCTCATTAAATTTCAGAACCAGAATCAGAATGCGCTTTATTGCCATTGTAGTCATTGTACAACGAGATTGGAGCGCTCCCCTCTTCAGTGCAATATAACAAATAATGTAATTAAATATAGCAACTAAATTCATTAAATAAAAATAAATCTGAAATTAAATAAATAAAACACATTCTGTTGCAGTTCTAAACGAGAAGACACTTTGATGTCTTTGATTTGCCGCACCTGTCGCACCGGCGCAGAGGGCAACCGGTCCAAGAGGTGCCTCAGTGCAGCCGCCGTACCAGGAGGAGACGCCAAAGAGGACGACAAAAAGTCCTGGCGGTTTTGCGGATGCTGAGGAAGAAGTCCGTCAGTTCCAGAGGATTTTGCGTAACCCATAAGCCTTCGCTGCTGGCCGAGATGCGGCCTTGAAAGTCCACTCAGGTTGGGGGGCGTGTCCACTTCACAGCTGTGATCCGGAATTGCCTTGGCCACCTTACATCAAACTTGTGTCGCACTGATTGCAGTTCCCTCAAAACATCCTTCGCTCGCTTTGATCTTCTGCAAGGACGCCAGCGAGTCACTTTCCGCTTGCGCAATGTCAAAGACCGTGCGCCCCTCGCAAAATTCATTGAAAGGGAATCAGAGGCGTGCTTCTCTGGGCTGATAAGCTAATCAGTTGTTTTCACTCCCACAATGGAGCAAAGCGCCGTTTCTAAGCATACGTGTCTGCCAAAACTACACCCTTGCGCTAAAGAGAGGAAACCGAAATCGAGCAGATGCATGAAAAAAAAAAAAGAAATTGGTCTTCTGACCTAAAACATGAGGTGGCATCACACTCGTGTCGCACAAAGAGCCACTTTGGGACGGCAAACATCCGATTGTTTACAGTTGCAGACACAAATGAGCCATATGCGGCGTTAGAAAGCCAAAGACGCGATCAAATAACCTTCTGCGGTTTCGCTGCGTCGTGGTCAGTTATGCAAAAACAAGCGATTCGACGTTCTACATCATGTACACGGGGAGAACGAGGGCCAATCACAAACCGGGATAATTTGGGTGTAGATCTGGAGAGAAAGTCATTTTTCAGCGTTCCAGTCCACTTGCAGTGGGGCCAAGTTTGTTTGGTAAGCGTTATTGACAGTGGGAGCCACGGGAGACGCGGCAGCTTGAGGAAAATCAAGAAAAATCAAACAAGTGCATCTGCCTCATCAATTTCCAAACAAATGTACACAACAATCAATTTATTTTTTGTTTCTAATGCGGGCATGATTATTTGCCGACACACACGCACAGAGCAGTTCAGAAGAAGCGAGACGAGAAAGTTGACAATCGAATCTCAGCGGACACTTTTGACAGGCAACCCCGATGAAGAAAGAAGAGGCGCGCGTGTGTGCGTGCGTGCGCGTGCGCGTCCGTTCGACACAATCTCATCACACCAGCCTGCCACGCTTACACGCACACACGCACCACTGCTGATTTATTGGTTTCAACGATGCAGAAAGAAAACAAGGGAGAGATTCAAACATTTGACGTCCCTTTCAAACGACAGCTTTGGAAAAATAGAATGCGTTCCTCTCGCAACAGTGCACTTTTAGCGTGTCATCAGATCACTCCACAATATCTGGAACGCACCAGAGAATTGATCTTCTAACGGGTCTGCTTCTGTCCACATGAATTCTTCCTAAAACCGAGTTATCCTACGTAAAACGCAACCAAAAGGTCAGCGGAAAGGAGCCTTCGAGCGCCAATTAACATTTCCCTAACAAAGTCAAATGCGACATCTTTTTTGGTCGGCTGGCAGCTGGTCTTTGTAAGCTTTTAAGCAAAGCGTTCCAAAAAAAAAAAGCGCTAATGAAGACAACAAGTCCAACAGGACTTTGTGACCGCCGCCTGACCTGCGGATCATTAAGCTCAACACGGAGCAGAACTAACATTTAAAATCCCGTCGCCGTCGGCGACATCTCATGAATAAGCAGCCAGCTTTGAGGGCGTGGGCACCGCTCGGTGGAGTTGAAGGCAAATTAGAAGATGAAGGCACAAACAATGGAGGGGGATCCGACGGCTTGTAATTAAAACGATCATTTAAGATAAGTCATCATATGCAAACACCGTTCTCGGGTTTCGTGATTTTTTTGATCAAACTAACGCAAGGGTCGGAAGTACAGCATAGTTGACGTTCTCCATTCGAGTGAAGTCAGCCCCTTTTCAACGCTTCGGGTCCGCGTTTCCTCCCTAATTCAAGTACCGTACTTTTCAGACTATAAGATGCACCCGCATAGAAGCCGCGCCGGGCTAGAAGCCGCCGTTTTCTATGTTGAAAAAAATGAGTTGAGTCAGGCCAGCGGACGCAGCTGCTTTGCAAGTGGGTCGACAGGACAGTATGTCGCGCTAGCTCAGCTGCTCAGCCGCAAAGGCGGTCGGCAAACCAACTGCAAAGACCGAAAAGCCTTTTCGGCATTTTATCTCCAGGAGTACATCGGAACAGATCACATTTCGGGCCCTTCTCATGAATCGAGACAAGAGCGTGACTTTGGCGAGTCAGACAACCCAAGAGACCAAAACGTGTTCTTGTGTGCGCTCTCACCGCCACAGTTCCGTTCGGAATTGATGTCTCAAGGACCTGCTGAAGACAGAAAAGTCTCCAAAAGGTCTTTGAAGCATTTCAGGAAGCATCGCAGCGGTGTTGTCTTTGATCTTATTTCTTTGCCTTCAAGAAAGAAGACGCAATGAGCCACATGCTGCTTCACCAAGTCGATGTCCGTGTGGATTCCACACGGCTGAGAAAACCATCCACTGCTCAAGTTGTCCTGCTCTTAAGTGTAGTCAGGAAGCCGCCGTCTCCAATATCACGTTTCACAAATTGTTTCTGAGAAGGCAAAGGAGAGAATGCCGCTTTGATCTCATTTAGTTTTATTCATAGATTTGATTCGCTCAGGGGGATCAAATGTCACGCTTATGGGATATTTGAAGACGACTTTCAAGTATGGATTCGCACTGGCTTGGCGCCAGGCTGTTGGAAGGCGAGTGTCGGGAACAAGTCACGTCCAGATGGCGAGGCGGGCCGGAGCCGCCTCACATCCGCGCAACCCAATGGACCGTTTTACGGCTGCTTAGTCACAACATTTCAATCTGCCAGCAGATAAAAGTGAAATGGACTGACGACAGCAACAACAAGCGGATCATCCCAGAACCGCACGAAAAGTGGACCACCTATAGTTTTATAAACGCCGCGCCGGAGAGTTCAGTTCAACCGCTAAATAATATGACGTCACAGGAGCACGACAAAGTGGTTTGGGCTCCGGAAAAAGAATGGCAAAAAGTGGAACGGTAGAGTCGGCTTTTATCCAAGCGGGATGGTTCATTTTGGTTCACGGCAGAACAGAGTCACAGAAATGTCTCAGTGCAGGCTGCGACGGGATCCGATAATGTAGAGTGAGCCGTCAGTCATACAGACACGATATGAGAGGGTGTAAAAAAATATAAATAAATAATAATTGATTTCTGTGATATAATATTTAGTATATATACGATAATTCCCCCCTGCAAAAGTAAAAATCCATGACACGTCAGAGATTTGAAAGTGAGTCAGAAAAACTTGCACACAGCATCTTGTGCATCTCCAAAATAAGATGATGCAATTGCTCCTCTTCTTTGAAAGAACAAACTATTTTGGTTCGCCAGTTTATTACAGCAATATAAAAATATTGCCACAACAAACCGTAAATCTCAAGCTGTTTGAGTGGGCGAGAAGCCACACACAAAAAAAAATATGTCTGTCTGTAACTTGTCTGTTGACTTGGTGAAGCAGCATGTGGCTCATTTTGAAAGGTAGTTTTCGAACTTTTCATAGAGATAAAAGCATGGTATTGATTGATGAAAAGTGGAGGCGACACAACCTCGGCCTCTCTCAGCTGACCTGCAGCTAATGAGCCCGTCGAGCCGATATCGTCAACACCTGACGCACTCGATTTGAGCCTGACGGCCATTTACTTCAAAGCCCGCCATGAAGCATGAACGTCGGCTCCGCTGGACGTTTCGGCGCGCTGTTGGTCCGTCAGAAACAAGCTGTGATATATTTATTATTCATGTAGGCTAAGATAGTGATGAATTATGTAGCTAGAAGCATAAATTGCATCGTGGCGATATCGTGAAAACACGCGAGGGCTCCTCGACATGACAACTTTGCGGCCTTCGACACGGCTGAAATTAAATACAAGACGTCCGATACCCAAGCAGTACTTTTAGTAACTAAATACTCTCTTGATTGCTTCCATTTTTTCATTAGACCCTCAGATTGGACCCCAGGGATAAACTAGCAATTCGGAAAATCTAATGGAAGGTGATTACGTTCTAAAATATTCATCTGCTCTACGCATGCTTGAATAAGAAAAGTACATTCAAACTAAACATGAAAGCATAAACATCTCAATATAAGCTTCATTTACTCCGACAGAAAAATAAATGTCAAGAGTGTGAGGACTTCATTCTTTGAACTATGAAGCAGGCAGGGCGAAATCTTACATCGTCGTTGTGGTCGAGAGCCTCAGACGTGAAAATACTTTTGTATTTACCGTATTTTCCCGACTATAAGCCGCTACTTTTTTCCTCGATTTTGAACCATACAACGGTGCAGCTTTTCTGTGGATTTTTCTTTCACCACTAGGGGCGCTCTATAGTTCAGAAAATACGCCAGATAAATCTCGATTTTTTTACAGGCACTATTTTAACAATCCATTTATGTACTTTTAAGTGCATTCAAAGTACAAAATTGTTCTGCACATGCAGGAGACAACACATTTTTTAAATATAGAAAACTGCGGCTGTGGTGTGACTTGTATATCTTTTTTTTTTTTTTTCTCAAAAAAGGAATATACAAGGTGCACCATATAGTCCGGAAAAAAAAAAAATCAGCCCAGTTCATCTTTATTATCGTGATAAGCAAGCCTCCATTTAATTTAAATAATAGTATTGCTCTTGGCAAGTGAGTGAGTAGAGAGTTTTTTTTTGAGGGGGGGGCATGAATTATTTAACGTCTAGTTTTGTGCACTTTCTAACATCACAAATTTTCTAGAATGAAAAGGCCCTGACGCCGCCGAGGGTTGCATGTCGGTTCGAGCACCATCGACCGTCCAACTGGCTGCCAAAACACCACAACGCGGCCACGGGAAAGTCACTCGGTGGCTCTAATTTCACCAACAGCGGCATCGGCGGCCTCGTCTCGCCGACCGCACTCGCACGTGGGTTTTACTGCCGCCGTAAAGCTGAAAACAACGCCGCTTGGCAGCGATATCGTTAAGTGGACTTAATGTAGCTCTCGGGCGCCGCTGACGGCTTTACGTGCAGGCGAGGGGATCAGAATGAGAAGAGTGGGGCGAAGAAATGGACGGGGGGGGGGGTTCAACAATGCACTTTGAACGACTAATTGACCTGTCAGCAGACATTTTATGACTGACATCATCAGCGCAACCCCGCCGCTCCGATTGCATCCAATCCAACACCAGCTTCCTCCCGTTGACGCTAGAAAGCGGCATTCGCGGCTCCTGACAGGTGGTTAACGATCCGGAACGTCACACTACAGCAAAGTGGGGCGGATAATGACACGCCGAAGCTGTCCAGGACATCTTCAATCAAAATGAGTGGTGGCGGCGGCTCAATCAATAAGGACTTGGCTTGGAGGACTCATTTCCAGTCCCAAACCAAAACACAAGCACCATTTAAAAATCAGACTAAGAATATACTGGCCAGGAGTCAACGCAACACCGGGAACACACAAGACCGCAGAAGCTAAGATGATGACCATGAACTGTCTGAGTGTCGCAACATCCGGTAACCCAAAACACTCAAATCATTTTTCTTTCCCCATTGAAAGTCATCAAAATGTCAGTAATCCGTTCCAGTCTCCCTCCGAAAAACAACATTTTTTTAATAAAAAAAATAACACTGTAATACTGTAATTTATCAAAACAAGGAGTAATAATTAAATACATTTCTGATTCAAAATTCAACAAACATCTTGGCACCTGGGGGCAGTATAATACGGTCATAGCGACACACAAAGAAGAGCGTCACAATAAAGTACACAGTAAATGGAAGCTTTTTTTTTTTTTTATATTGCCAAGGTACCCAAAGCGCTTTAAAACGTTCTCCTCATTCATTTTCTGATGACACGGCATCGGGAGCAACTGGCGGTCCGGTAACTATCTCAACGCGGTCACAAGGGCGTAGGATCGAAGCCGCATCTTGAACCGCCGCCCTCAATTTGGCCGTCACGCCTCGGCTGGCCCTGGGCTTCTTTTTCAGGCGTTTGCGAAGTGCACCACATTTGTCACATTCTGATTCTTGTTTAGACTTGCGAATTGATTTCTTGGGGTTCCACCACAAGTCGCGTGACCGCGGTCCGTGACACAAAAGTCAAAAGAAGGAGAACAAAGTGATTGGTCAACAATTTTAAAGCAGAATAGTGGCGAAATGGTCGTCTTCCAATTGGCGTTAAGTCACCAACGCGGCTGGCACATTCGCTTTCCTTTTTTGGGGACAGCAGAAGCCTTGCTCAAAGGCAGCCCAGTGCAGAAGATCAAACTATTTTTTTTTTTTCTGTTGAGAAAAGGCGGGCAGTGCGTTTCCAACCGCCTCAAGTGTTCTAACGACTTGTTCTGTCCACAGCGTTGGTCCATTTAAGCGCACATCAGCACATTTGACCAGGACATTAGTGAAGCGCCCTCAGGGGGGGGGGGGTACTCGGGCACAGATGCCATCAATCAATACAGTACACATAGAGCTGCTCTTTTACGGGGGTGGGGGGGGGGGGGGAAGAGGTGTTTCATGGGGGGGTGGGGGCTCATTAAGGCTGCGAGACTTACAATCAGGATCAGAATTCCCTCTGGTTTGAAATGCATTGTTGCTACGACAGGTGAGAGTAAATGTTCCTGAAGCTTTCGGAAGGGATGTGAAGCAGCAGCGGGATGAAGGCAGCCCTCAGATGTGTCACGGCTACTGCGGAAGATCCATCGAAAAACTGCAACGCTTTCACATCATTAAAGTAGGATTGGGAGCTGCTGGCGGAAGACGCGCACGCGAATGCGGACACACACACATTTTCATGAGGCGGAGGGAAAAAAAAAAAAAATCGGGAAGGATGTTCGAGGAAGCGCCACAAAGTGGCCGAGACTCGTGCGGATATAAAATGGGAGCGAGCGTGTGTAAAAAAAAGTGTGCCAAATAGAGCAAAGGGGCTCACCCAGGACGGCAACTTGAGCGGCGCTGCTTCCACATCTGCAAGCTGATGAGATGTTGTGATGCTGTGATGATGTTCTCTCGCAGCAGATCCCTTCGCTCTCCTCTAGCGCCTCCCAAAAGAAGCCCCCAACCCCCCTCCTTCTGTCAACGGGGGGGCTTCTGCTTCTCCTCCTCGTCGTTGTCGTCGTCGTCGTCGTCTCCCGGCGGGCTTCGTGCCTCGGCCAAGTGGTGAGGGGAAGCCGCCGGCGGCTCGGACCGATGCTGCTCTCGACGCTGGGGTGTGTGTGTGTGTTTTTGAAACAGGACCCTGCTGCTGTTCAGTGAGGCTCATCTGGTCTCTCTCGCCCCCCCCCCCCCTCTCTCTTTTCTCTCTCTGTCTCAGTGTGTGTGCGGCATTCAAGTCCTACAAGGCAGAAAGGAAAACAAGCTTTCAGTCTTCCATATTCATCACACTCTTGCCTCCTGCGTGAAGAAGGTCCGCATTTACACTTGAGTGAGCGAGTGAGTGTGAGAGACAGGCCGATCGCGCAAGTGCGTGAGAGAGCGACAGTGTTTTTGTGAGAGCGTGAGTGAATGAGACCGAGTGTGGAAATGTGTGTGCACGTGTGGAGTGAGTGAGTGAAAATGAAGGAAAGTAATTGAGCGAGTGTATGTGAGAGTGCTTTGATGTTAGTTTGTGCTCTACATTTGGAAATGACAGTTTTTTTTTCAGATAATTGATCGTTAGCGCAATTTTGCAATTACGACTTATTTGACTCCCACAAAAAATTGTGTCGACCATTTTCTTCATTCTGCCGAGGCTGAAGCATGAATCTTATTGGCTAAATTCAAACGAGTGCAGGTGGTGAGCATCTACGAGGGCGGACAATAATTTGGTGCCGGTCCAAATGAGAATTGTTCAGCCGCTGCGCTTCCCTCCGAGTGCCTTGCCAGTTTAATCTAGTTTTTGTCCTTTTGGGCTGCATGCTGCAATACTTTGGGCTGCTCTAACCCGCGTTGGTAAAACAAAATGTGCAGGCTACAGAAAATCATGATTTTTTTTTTGCCAAGAACAAATGCTAAAGTATTTGCAAAGCTTTGTTTTATAATAACTATTGGGCAAATGGCAACAGCTTCCAAAAAAAACCAAGAAAAAACTAAATAGCAAACAAATTTCTTTCTCTGGGTTCTCTTTGGTTCTGGTCGTCTGGTTGCCTCCTGAACGAGCGGCGAGCCGGAGAAGAGCGTCACTTTTTGTGCAGGCAGCCCAACAACAGATCATACCTCAAAAGTCACATTCAGGTGACAATGGAAGCAGTGCCATGTTTCACCCTGTTGCCCCCCCCTCCCCCCCCGACCTTCACGAATGTCCTCCGTTCTTTCCTCGGGAGGCTTCCTACAGTAAAGCGCAGTAGTAATAATCACCCCCCCGCACACGCTAAGCCCGCTTGCTTCACACATGCGACCATCCTTCCAGGAACTTCGCCAGGCTGCATTTTTGCACCTGCAGTAAATTATGAGCGAGCCCATGTTGATAAATACCATATACATAAAACATGAAGGCAATGTGCCTCGATAACTGCGCAAGTTGAAAAGGCTGCACGTCAACTCTGGACTCAAAAGTCATTTGTTACTTTGGAAAGTGCCCTTATTACTCCCCCCCCCCCCTTCGCCCAATGTGAGAGCCCCTGAGGGAAAATAGCGCACATCTACCAACAAGGGACACACTGGGTTGCATTTGAAGACAACGATGAGGATTAGATCCTCACACAACGATTATTTGCCCAGGATTTGGCAGCTACCTATGCACAATTTTCTTTTGACAGCTCCGGTGGGATTTTGGCAGAGGCGCAGCTGGAGGATGTCTGGGTAAAAAGCTCGACCACTTCTTTGGCTACACCAGTCGTGTGTGTGTGTTTTTGTCGCATTTGTAATATTACAGAATTGTTTTTTTTTTTTTTTGTGGAGTGGCTTAACACTTGAAGACCCACACACACACGCAAGTGTGATATTTAGTTCTCGATGCTTCTGCCAGTTCGCCAACAGTATTGAACGCTCGCGAGAAACTCAAGCGAACTCAACCCGGCAAAGAATGAGTGGATGATTACAATTTGCCATTGTGGTTTAAAAAAAGCAAGAATAGATTTTAGATTTTCAAACGGTCGCCAGTAAAGACTTCCAGGTGTGTTGATTCCGCATCGCTCCGCCCCCTCGCAAGTGAGTATCCAATCACGAGACGCGTTCCTTACCTTCAACGCGAGACCACCGAGAAAGGTCACGGTCATCAACTCGTGATCTGATTGGCTATCGCAAGCGTCAATCAGTCTTGCCTGTACCAACATTAGAAGGGAAGAAAGTGATTCAATGGCTGAGGTGCGCTTGACACGCATGATGCACCCAGATCAGGAGTTTGACTAATTGGTTGTTTGCGCACAGCTGTTTGACGCATGGCCACCAGCCAAACGGTGGAAGTCAGAATTCTGGATCCATTCCAGGAACAAACGCTTATTTCATGTCGTTTGGATTGTATTTTTAGTGCACTGTTGATATTCTGCCTTTTACCAGAATCAATAGACCACCACGTTGACAGTTCATTTTTTGGAAAGTGAGGAAACAAATTCAGCAATTACACTCCCCGTTGTATAACGCTTGCACGGTAGCGATGATGTCACAACAAACGCCAAATACGGCTGACTTTTTTTTTCTTTCATCAAAATTCACATTCATCACGTGTGACTGTCACGTCAGAATGAACGAAATAACAAAAAAGTAGGCCGTCTGTAAGGAATCTCGTCACAAACATTTCTACACATCTGACCAAAGGACACTTGTTAAAATCTGCAAAAACTGCAAGCTACTACGCCTTCGGCAAAGTCAAGCTGTCGGTCCCATTAGTGGACTCCCACTCCATCAAAATAAAAGCAAACAAACCAAACCAGAAAGGCAAGAGTCAAAATCGCCCACACGAGTTCCTGAAAAGAGCGAGCGGATGAATGTTCGATGCGGAGGAATAATGACTTTGGTGAAGTCAGAGCCCCTCCAGACGTGTTCGGAGATAATCCTCTTGTGGAACGGACACGTTGCTTTCAATACGTACTTAAGGTCTTTGAATCATTTATTTTCTGTCAGTGTGTTCAAATTGAAATGTTCTTTAAGGTTTTCTGTTAATGTTTTTCAATGTTGTCAGTGAACTTTCTTTGTCATTTTTGCGAGCTCCTTCTATTTTCTCCGCTTTGCTTCTGAATATCGTGAACTGTTACGTGTGTCTTTGCGTGTGTGAAGCACTTTGAGTTGCCTTGAGTATGAAATGTGCGATCTAAATGAAGCTGCCTTGCCTGCGATTATTGTTCTATTGTCAATCTGTGTGTGCTGCTGCACCATTTGTGTTCAAAAATCGGCCGCTTACAGCGTCGACGCCACCTCAGAGCTGCCTAGGCTCTTCGTTAGCCTGTCTATGGCGCGTTGTATGGTTTGTCAGCATTTTGCTAACTATGTAGTTGCTTTAAATATTTGTGGGGTGTCCTAAAAAGTGAGGATTTTGACAGCACGAGGATTCCGCCCAACACCAGCGACATTCATGGATCGACAAGCGGTTTTTCATCTTTCTACTCTTTATTATTTAATGATTGTGTTCTACTATGTATCGCATAGTGCAACAGGAATGACAAACGAAACACGACCTTGAGTTAATAATATAATGTGTGTGTGTGTGTGTGTGTTTGGGGGACTTGAATTGAAGTATCAACTGTCAGTGTGTTTGAATGGCTATCAAATAGCAGCCAACGTCGTGATCACGCGTTGGCTAAAAACAGACCGCTAAGGAAGTCTTGACGGGTGTGTATTTGCAGGCCTTGTGGAGCAACTCTGTGTGCTTACCTGCTTGACACGCACGCACGGTTTCAAGCGCCAACGTGTGCAAGTGTGCGTCCTTGAGCCCAACGGCCTCATGCCGTGCGCCGCCCATCTGGCCTTTGGGCGCGGTGACGGCACACTGAAAGAAAGCGCACACACTCGTGAATAGCTCGCTCATCAGGCGGCGTGAGTAATCTGCTGGGCTCGGAGGTGGCGCATGCACTCCACGAACACGCCAGACGTCTTTGTCGGCGAGCGCCTTTGTCACGGCGCCAACGCGTACGAAGAAGCGACGAGCATGTGAGCAATCACGCGTGGGGATATGATGACATCGATGGTGCAAAAAGAAGTTGCGACGTGATACCAAGGTGTTAACTGGTGCGAGTTACAGTTGTGGCGTACAAACCGAACCGATTTCGACAAATTATCATTCGCGCTCACATGAACGCGTCTGGACAATTCGGAACATGACAGGAAGCTGGAGTGCGTTCTTTTGCAGAAGTATCGCAATCAAGGCACCGAAAGCCAAAGAAAAAGCGAATCAAATAGGAAGTGCTCATGTGCCGAGGACCTGCAAGGGACTTTTTCCGCAAACACGACAGCCCAATGCCCACATCAAGAAGGACTAGTTTTCCGCTTTTTGCACCACGGTTCAAGTCAAACTATTTCTTGTTTCTTTTTTTTTTTAATTCACTGTATTTTCCTGACTATGAGCCACTATTTTTTTTCTGGATTCTGGATTTTCAGCTAATACAACGGAGCAGCTTTTCTGTGGATTTTTCTTTCACCGGTAGGCGGCGCTCTATAGTTCAGAAAATAGGCTCAATAAATGTGGATTTTTTTTCTCTCTTGGATCTGTTCTGTTTTATAGCCTGGTAAAATCTGAGTAAAAGTATCAATTATTTTTAGGGACTGTAGTTGAGTAAATGTGAAAGTTGTCAGAAATATAAAGAAGGAAGTAAAGCATCGCCATCGTCTCGCAGCAACATACAAACGACACCCCCGACCCGATCTTTGCCTTCGTGATGCAACTAATTGGAGGTGTTCAACTTTTTTTTTTTTTTGTTATTGCCACCTTTCCTCCATGGCCTAATGCGATGTCTTGAACTCAAGCTTCGCATGACACGGCCAGGCAAGGGCAGGGTGAGTAATAAGCTGGCGCCGCGGGGTGTTTGTGTGACGTTGTCTTCCGTGTGTAGGTTTGCACAGTCTCACGCCTACTAGCCCGGACTGAGGTTAGTGAGTCACCAGAGATCAGCCCGAGCAGGAATAACAACAGCGATACAGAGATGCATGGGAGTTGGATGAGCACGGCCGTGGAGTGGCGAGAGGATGACGGGAAGCCTTGGGGGAGGTGTGTGGGCATGCAGGAGGAAGTCGACTTCCTCCTTTGAGCTGATGGATGAAGAGGAGAGCTTGGCAGCAAATAAGCTTGAGACATGGTCAAGTGTCAATGTACTTCCGAATAGCTGCATAATGTAAGAGCGATATAACCAACACGGGGCAAAAAAAAATGACCCACACATTGTCAGGGGGACAAAGGAGAGGAACAAAAGTGACCGTCAGCGGCACATTTCTGGGTCAGCGCCAGTTCTGAGACACTCGAGAGACGGCCGGCAGGCTCCTGGGGCACGTCAGTGGGTCGACGCGAACAAAACCGCCGGTGGCATCCCGCCAATGTCAGGAGAGACACACACAGGGCACATCTCGCACGCTCGGGACGCATCTGTCATTAAGGCTGACTAATTTTGCATTTAACGGCTGCCTCGACGACAGTGTGGCGCTGATGCAAGCTTGATGGAAGGCGCAGCACTTCCATGAAATGATCAATAATTGATTGTTGACAAAGCGGCAGGTGTGCAAATAAATAATAGGCCTGGTCATGGCAGGAGGTTTGAAAACAACTTGGCCAATGCTTAATCGTGCCATATTAAGTAGGGAGACGTTAGCGACAAAATTGAGAACATTACGACGAAAATGCTCACTTTTGACTTACTACTAATAGAAATTATTGCGGTACGTTTACAGAGTTTTTTTTTGTTTTTTTTACATCGCCACAGCTTTATGTTAACTAGCTACTGGGGTGTAGCACGTTTAGCGTCAGGGGAATACATTTTGGAAATTGACTAGTTTGCATTGAACACTCCCAAAAGGGCGAGGTTGAAAATGACCAAAATTGAGTCAATTCAGTCCAGGGATGATGATGAGTTAAATGTCATAGCGAGAAATAGGTTACAAGGTTAGCAGTATCGCTGTCGATACAAGTCATCCAGCATATTTAAGGGAACATTTTTCATTTAAAAAAACATGCACTTGTCATTCTTGGGCACAAATGTAAATGCACAAATTTGTTTTACGACAGTGTTTGGTATTGAAAACCATGAGAGGAGGATGAAGCCGTTGATTTTCTCATGCTTGATTTTGGAAGCACATATGCGAGGAGGTAAGAGAGTTAGAAAAAGATGAAAAGTGGAGCGATGTGAAAAGCAGAACGAGAAGAAATGACCTGACAAAAAGTGCGGCTGTGGGCGGCGTGAGAACAAATGAAAAGGCTCTCACATATCATGAAGAAAAACAGCCAGCAGGCCCATGTCGTCCATCAACACAAGTGAGCGTTCCGGTCCCCCGACGAGCTGAGGCAGCAAACCAGGAGGAAGGTTAAAGATCAGTCATGGCGGAAGGGAGACTCGTCATAACGTGACCTTATGCATCTCAAAATAGTTTGTCGGGGCGAAATACAGTCAATGGAAATTCATAGGACAATGTTGTTATCGTGTCAAATAAACCGCGGCACATTCTACAAAAAAAACAGGAACTTGAGGCCCGCCCCTTTACCCCTTGAAACGGGCACTCACAACAAACACGACATGTCCCCATTCTCCGTAAATTTTAGGGCTAGGGCCACAAACAACGGGCGTATGGCTCTTCAGCAAATGTCAGACGCCGACCACCCGAGATTCTACACACGCTCCGTTGACAACAAGTATAATGTCCGCAGAAATGACATTGACGTGTTGAAATGAAGCAAAATGGTATGGGCCGGTCATCCCCCAAGATCCAGGAAGTGTTACGCTGATTGCTTGAAAGGACAAACAAATAGAGGGATCGCAAACATCTACTAAAAAAAATAGTGATAGACCGAGGGGGCCATCATCGGAGACGATATTTGGTATTTTGACAATTATCTGCAACAGCCTTTTTTTTTTTTTTTTTTAACTTTCAAGGCTGATAAATGATAAGATGGTTTATTTTGACTCGCAACAGCACACTTCTCTCTTTATCGGCTTTCGGCCTCCACCAATAATCGGTATGGGTCGTGAAATAAGCATATCGGTCTATCACAAGTAAAAAAAATAAATGAAAAAAAACAACTAGTCTGTGCAACATCAAGCGTCCAGTACGTTTGTTGCTAAACTTATTTCTCAAGGACACATGAGAAGGTCCAAGGAGGCGCAGACTGGGCTGGCGCGGTCTTGCGCATTGACATCTGTTTGGGTTCCCATGATCCTCTGCGCTTGGACGGCGCCCCGTGTACTGCTGCGCCAGCTAATGAGCGTTTGCAAACGCATCCAAGTGTTGGATGCGCCGCCCGCTATGACAACGCAGAAGCAAAGCGGGCATTCGCCCGTGACCACGGCTGGCCGTGGGGGGCTTTAGGCGGGCTTTGTCTTATCCCCTCAAGAATGCCGGCACAATTGGCACATGTGCCTCTTTTAAGCTAGTCTCTGCTGGGAATGAAGCGCATGTATATTTAACTACTGCATTTACGGGATGGAAGTGTTGATTTTATTTTTGGCTCATTTGTTGGATTTAGGTCTGTGTGACCTTTAAATGTGTGTGCGCGTTGAGAAGAATCCATCTGTTCCTCTCTGTAAACTTCCTCTTACTGTCAACCCTGAAGGCATGCCTGTCTGCTTCCGCAAAGTTAACTTAGGAGCAAACACGCTACCAATTTAAGCCGATATAAATAAAATTTAAAAAATCATTTACTGATTGAATAAGCCCCTGCAGCAGCATTTGTCTTTAAAGCCGATTCCTTTATTCGCACTCTGATGCATTTACAATTTTTCCTTCTACGATTAGCTCATTGTCATAATCACGTTATTAATTTGTTGCATAATATTTGCTTTATAATTAAGACGCTATAGTCCCTTTGATTTGATCAACCTAAGACGCTTCATTTCCAAGTGTAAAAGTTGATTATGAAATCTGCCTGGCAACACGTGCAAGCTGAATTCTGATTGGATAAAAAAAAAAAATCACTAGGATATAAATATGTAGAATATGATCATGATTTTTTGATGATGTTAAGCAAGCTGAGAAGGCCTTGAAGGCCTTGACCGCCCACCACTGTGTTAGCATTTAATGAGCACATGGTGGACCTTCACTTAGCAACATGATTCTGTTGCCAGGCCGACTGCCTACGAAATGTATTTCGGGAAGATTTTTTTTTTATATCAATCAGTCACTTTGACAGAGTTGAAATGTCCGACTACACACACTCAATGAACATTACAAAAGAAGTGAAAATATTCATCCTCCATTGAAGAATGACAAAATGTTGCTCATAATGCAACTGAAAAAAAAGACCACTTTATCTGTTTAGAAGTCTTTGCCATTGGGTGAAAACCTTGTTTGCCTATTTTGAACTAAAATCTTTTTGAGTTTTGGTCGAATAAATTCACTAAAATGAAACTAAAATTTGGGGGGGGTTTTTTGCGTTTCCGTCGACTAAAACCTTTTTGCGTTTTTGACGAGTAAAACTATCACGAATAGGAATGACTAAATGTGACGAAAACTAATAAGACTAAATCTAAAATGCCTGCCAAAAAGACAAGAGTATTTGAGTAAAATGGATTCTTTTATAAGTGCGTCTTCGTCTTTAGTTGGAGACTGCAAAACATTCGGGGGAACAAAAGGTGTCGTATTGATCTCTCTCCCCGGCAGGAATCAGAGGGAAATGACCAAGTTTTCCATTTTGTCACCCTGCAGTGGCTTTGATTAATCCACTTCTTGTCCTAATCCAATCTCAAATCCACTCCATCTCTCAAACTCGCTCCGTCTCAACAAAATGGATCGTTCGCTCCACTGAGAAAACAAAACAACGCCGGGGTCAGCTACGGATGACTCCCTGAAGGCCGGGAGGGATGGGGGGGGGGGTTACTGAGCAAATGTGAGGATGAGCGTGGGCAGGGAGGGAAGAAAAAAATAAATAAAAGCACTCACTTGACTGGGCAAGCAAGTGTGGAAAATGTGATCAGAGTTTCAGTTTGAGGCTGTCAGGAGTAAATAAAGACAACTGGGCTGGATTAGCGAGTGATGCCGGTGCCGGTGCCGGTGCCGGTGCCGGTGCCGGTGCCGCTCCACTGCTCGTTTCCACCTTTGTGCAGCGAGAGCACAAAGAGTGAGTGACTTGAAACTGCTTAGTGTCAGCAGCAGTACGGCTAAGCCTGCAAAAACATGAATAAACTCTCTCGACACTTCATTAGGTACGCCAACACGTCCAATACATGAGCGGCTTCACATATTCAAAAACGCTACACAGCCCTTGGATGGATTCTGCTTGGAATGTTGTATCCGCCTCAAGTCACTAAAAGGAGGTAAGCAGGTTGTTAAATGAAATGTGAACATGATTATTTCTGTAAAGGCGGAATGTGATACCGCTCAACATTATATTGCTCACAAAAGACCTTCATTATATCATGTCTAAAAATAAAGCAAGATGTGGATTATGACGAGAATGACGCCATTTTTGGAATGGCGCACGCACGAGCGGCTTCGATCCCAGCGAATCACATCACAGTGACGTCACTTTCGACGACTTTTGAGCCGAGACGAAAATAACTTCAAGAAAAGGGAAAAAAAAAAAAAAAAAAAAGGTGGCCGCCTGTTGAAAGCGTCAGTCAGGATTACTGGAGCTTTGTCGTAGACGTTAATAGTGAGCAGCAAGTTTGGCTGGATGGATTCAAGTCACAATTCACTTTTTTTTTGCTCCCAAGTGGCACAATTGGGATATGAGCCATGGCAGTGGAAGGAGAGAAGAGGCTTCTATAATCTGACGTCTTCATATCGGAATCAGGTCTCTTCCAAATGTGGGTTACAATTTGAAAGAAAATTAGAAAGAAAGAAAATCGCTCTCTCTGGCTCCATCGTGTGCCTCGAACTCAGTGCTTCTCAAATAGTGAGGTGGGAACCTGGGGGACATGCTTTTTTCCTGCCGTAATACAAGAAAGTGTAATGACACATCCACTCCAGTAGTTGGCAGTGGCGCTCTCCTTGCGAGGATTAAACCTACGTTATAGGTTTGTTTTGCAACCAAAATGCTATTATTTATATTTGCGGCAGAGAGTGGGTGGTGGCGCAAATTGTTTTCTTCTCGCCATGCGGGGCGTACCGGAAAATAATTGAGAAGCACTGCTCTAACTTGACATCCATGAAACCAACGAACCCGAGGAAAAACAACCAATCAGAGACAGAAAGCATGACTTATAAGGGGTCCATTATTTGACGCACAATCACGCTGTACACTGTCGCATTTTAACACATTAAATGTCATAGTAATAATCCATCAAGATGAAGTTTTTTTGGGGGGGTAACAAGATAACATAAGCAAGAGCCGTCATGTTGGAAGTTGTAGCTTTGGGGTCACTCACATGCCATTTAAGATTCAGATTCACCTGCATTAGAAAGTTTCAGAGGAGTAGAAAAGAAAAAGCGCATATTTCCTTCTGCACTTTTATTTTGTTGCAATGCGAGCAGATGAGGTCAAGCGAGACACGCACGGCCACACTAAATTGGACGTTCATTTGCGCCCTCGCATGCAAACACGCAGATGGAAACTGCAAACTGCTCAGCGGGCCTCCTGTTTGCCATTCAGGCCCGTTGGAGATAAGCGGAGTGGAATAAAAGCTGGCCCAAAAGAAAATATGATCTGCACCAGAAATTAGAGCAAGCTTCGCGCTCCATGTGTCATCGCAGCTTTTGTTTATATCGGAGACAACATACGCTTTGAACAAAAAAAAAAAAAAGCATTTTGCCTCCTTTTTTTGGCAATGAGCGATATGCTGCAGGCACACGTCGCCAGGAGATAAAGTGGCTGCCCGCTCACTTCATTGCGGCTTTGATAGCACGACGGGGCTACTTTCATTCAATGATGAGCGCTTGTGCGTTATCAGATGAGAGTGCACATAATAGCCTCCCACGTCGTATGCAGATGGAGGCTGCGCAAAGCTATTGGGGGGGGTTGGAAGGATTATCAAGCGCTTTCATCTAAATAAAAAAAATAAAAATGAAAACGCAAAATCCATATCACTGCAGCAAGACAGCAAATATTGGAAATACAGAAATAAGTGCAAGATCCTCTCAGCTGATATCGGGGCAATCTTCTTTCATGAAAAATGAATGGCGAATGCCATTACTCTCTTCCAGCCTCCCCGAAGAAAAACCAAAAACATTATAAGGCGGTCTTACTAAGAATAATAGCACTCTGTAATATTGAAATGTACACTTTCCAAATTCATTCTGCTGCAACCGCCACCAGTTACATCATCAAGAAAGGCAAGAGAACCCGTTCCAGAAGCAGCCATGCAAGCCCAACCGGGTCTTTATTGGCGAGGTAACTTGAATGAATTCTGTAGACGACTGGATTTTCCAGGCTATAAGGCGCACCCGCACATAAACCGCAGCAACTCTTTTGGGGGGGAAAGAAACAATATACAACATTTTTCGATGTTGGAAAAAAAAAAAAAAAGAGTTGTTTACAGCATGTACAGAACGATTTTTTGTTCGGAGTTTTAGGGCATGAGATACCTCCGAGAGGCATCACTGTCCAATAAAAAGCAATAAGTCGCACACAAAAGCAAAACTTTCACGTGACTCCGACCACGCCGAGAAACCGGAACGGCTCTGCTCAAGTTCATCCACAAGCTGAACGACACAATGCGCCGGCCGCTGCCTGCTTTATTTATATGCAGATTAGGAAACTATTCCGTTCAGCCAAGCATCTCCGTAACATAAAGCACCAATCCCCAAATATCGTTTTTTTTGCTGACCACTGCTCCACTTCGCTGTAAGCTCGTTAACAGCGCGGGCCAGGAGAGCCGATTAGGATGGGTGGCCGCTCCAGTTAAGCTGAGCGTGGCCTGCCATGCACATAAACATGCCAAGCAAATGTCAGGAGGCCCTCGGGAGACGGGCTTGCTCGTAGGGGGGATTACAGAGCGGAAAATGATGGGTGGTCTATGGGGGGGGGGCATTTCACCCAACCTGCCATGCCGTACTTCCAAAATTATAACCTCAAAAGTCGAATCCAAATACAATTTGTGATGACGAGCGCTGCAACATTGAGTTGGGTCCTCGGAGGAATTCATTCTCTGCAGTTATCAACATTGTTGTGCACATTTTGTGGGAGTAAGCATTGTTTGGTGCATGAATACATTTCGGTAAGACAAAAAACTCTCTTGTCCTCCCTCTCTCAGCACTTCAAAACGCTTGAGGCGACCATGCTCACTATTTTGACTTCATCTTCTGTGTTCATTTTTCATTTTCGTGCACGACATCCTGCCTGGAATGGCGACATGATATTTCATTCCGGAATGTTTTATGATGGGTCACTTGCATTCAAAACTTTTGGAATTGTCTTCTTTTGACGTGGAAACGGAACGGACACAGACCTCTTAAAAGCTCCTTCCAATAATTTCACCCCCCCGCCAAAAAAAAAAAATTGCCTCTTAATTTGCCTAATTCATATCCACTGAGAATACCTTAAACAAAAATTCGGTGTAACCTAGAAAGAGAAATGTTTTTTTTTTTTTACGGAAATCACAAAAAACGGATGACCTCGTTTGCAGAGAATCAATTATTCGCAGTTTTGAATTATTCACTGTAGGGGGCAGTATCCCCCGGAAAATAGTGCTGGATTACCGGACAAATTGTCCACACTTGACTAAATGTTAACCGCAACAACCAGTAGCGCGCTGCTCATCCGCCAACTTAAGTCAGAACTTTGTGGCTTTAGAAGAAATTCTATCTCCAGATGAAACATCATCTCCTTGCAGCTATTCAGATCCGACATTGAATCCGTTCTCATATCAATTTAGCTGCCGACGCGAGTTAAACCCGCGGCGGAGTTCAGTGCTCTTTGTTATTTCATGGAAGGACGCTGCATGAGATAAAGTTGCGCTTCAGCCATTCAGGCTCAATCAATAAAGCAGCAAAGCCCGCCATTGCTCACCACGGGTCAATTTGGAGAAGTCCTCGCTGACCCTGAACACGCTTCAGCCCACTCAAATCTTTTTCCTGAGTCAACTCCAAATCATGCACACAGCACGGCCCAGCTCAAGTTCTTCTGCAGACCTCGCTCAATAAGCGTCTGCCCTCGACGGCCCAGCACGCTTGAATCCGTCACGCCGCCGCTCAAGAAGCCGGAGTACACAGTCGGCGTGGCCAAAGCGAGACAAAATGAAAAGCTAATAAACGACTCCAGACACCTGCAGGAAACGCGCGACAGCGGCGGAAATGTTCTCGTTTCCCGCCGCCCGTCGAGATACGCCGACCTTATCGTCCAAGCGGCGAGGTGCGACCTCTCGCTTGTTTCATTTCCCGTCTGGCTGCCGTTCACAGAGCCCATCGATGTTGGACGTCTGAACGTAATGAGCTGCACAACAGTTGAGACGTTCTACCAGCAACAGAATGCGCTTATTAAAATGCTGTCTTAAGAGACGATCCGCAGGAGACTGACTTTTTTTGTTTTTGTTTTTTATTGTTTAGTGTGAGCACAGACCAAGGTTATTACAGTTTGGGAATTTTAATTATAGTTTTTATTTGGTTTTGATTTTCTTTTAAGTCATTTTTTAATTGTTTTCAAGGCAGCTATCTTAGTTTTTATTAGATTTACTTTTTTCTTTCAAAAACAATTTGAGTTTAGTTTTAGTTTTCCCTTTTTTTAAGAAATTGGGGTTTTAATTGTGTGCAAAATCAGAACAATACCAAGTATTTTACATTCTTTTTTCAATTTAATTTTACTTAAATTTTCCAGTTTTCGTTAGGTAACTAAAATTACGTGAGCACCGCCTAGGTGCTCTTGTCATGATGTCGCTTGCGTTGCGAATTGGCGCTATATCAATCATGTTGACTTGACTTCTACGATGCTGACACCTGAATCCTCAGCCGTGAGCTGGTGCTTTTACAAATAAGAATGAATTGAACTGCCTTGAATGGAATGTACCTTTGGTTTTCGCTGAACAAGCACTACAGTCTGCAAAGCTCGTATTACTGCCACCGGGTACATGAAATATGCAAGTCTGGAATTTAAAATCCAGTGCAAGTGTGTCTCACAGCATTTTATGGGCCATGAACAAATATGCAGCGTGTTGAGTTTTGGCTTTCTTGTGAGTGAGCTTCGTCAGAAGGTGCTGTCCGAATTCAGGCCACATGAGTGCCCTCCAAAGGCTCCCGTGACAAATGTAATGAGACTTCTGCTTCCAAATGATGGTTTGCTTTTTTTCCCCTTTAGATTTTCTTTTTTATAACATCACACATCACATATAGAAGGGTATCTGTAATGGTAAATAAAAAAAAAAGTGTGATGATAACCATAGAACAGGACTTGAACTTGACATTGGTTGCTAAGTACAATAATGGCGATATAATTCTTAATTCTTCACGACCAGCCGAGTTAAGAAAAAAAAAAAAAAAGGGCGAGCTTCCTCCCACATTCCAAAAATATGCATAGAGGGAAATGGAACATTAAATGTATCCATGGTGCAGTGCTTCTCAGTCATTTTCTGTTACGCCCTTTCTAGCAAGAAGAAAACAATTTGCGGCCCCCCCACCACTCACTCTCTGCCGCAACTATAAAGAACAGCATTTTCGTTGCAAAACAAACCGACACCGTCGAGTTAATAGTCGCTGCGCACAATGGGCAAAGAGAGCGCCGCTGCCAACTACTGGAGTGGAGGTGCAATTACATGTCATTCCAAGTGTCCATGGTAGATCTAATGTCAAATCTGATACATACATATCGAAGAATTACTTCAAACTTTACACCTTGAAAATGCAACATTAAAATTCAAAGAACTAACATTGCCTCTGCTGCTGACACTCATGCAGCAGCTGGCCCGTTGACAGAAAGCCGCAAAAGAAGCCGAGCTGCGGGGCGACCAAACATTATGAAATAAAAAGCAGGCGCTAAGAAAACATGGAACGACATCCCAAAAGAGCCGCAAAACATCCGGCGGATGCACCAGTTGTTTTGTGAGCGGTGGCACGTCTTAAACATCACATCCTCCAAATCCTTTCATGTCTCTGGCCTATATTGCGCAACAGCAACAGCCGCAGCAGCACAAACTCCTCTGGAGCAACAAACAACCGCAACATGACCGTTAATTAGACAGCTGCTAATTAGAGCGGGAAGGCGGCTGTGGTAACTTGGGGAGAATTTGAGGAAGGGGCCAATCATCTCAAATTGGCCTAAAAGCACTCGGGCGTGATGAATGAGTACAAAACAATATGTCTTTGAAAATGTAGAGAGGAGTTTAAATTTAAAAAGGAGTGTACACTAGCAATATGTTTCGTGATTTCGATCGTCACTATGTGGACCAACCACGGGCGCACACATTGTGGAGCACGCGCACATCTTAAAGATGGGGTAGCCAAGACAGACACGGCGGGAGCAACTCTTATTTCTTTGCTCGGTTTATTGCGCGCACGCACACACAATACACTCACACACTGCCATATACACTCGCTCAATCATAACAGTGATCATAAGTTTAATACTAATCGCAGTACTCACAGTAGTAGCAATGGTTGAAATCGTAGTAACACTCGAAGTGGCAGTAGCAGCAGTAGTAGGTCGCAAACAGTCAAGGAGTCGCGGTCCTGACAATCAACAACCCGGAAATAAAACGGAAGTGGGTATATATAGCCCCGCCCACTCCGCATGCGCAGTCCTGGGATCAGCGAAATAAATCACATTATGTTGAAATATCGGCACACCTTTCTTGTGACAAAATAAACAATATTTCAACTGAGGTAAAGTTCTACAGCGACGTTCCTACTATTGGTCTGTTAAATTTTTATTGTATTGTCTTTGTAAGTTTTTTTCTTATGGCATCCATGTGTCATATGTGAGAGAATTTCTAGATGTTTTACTTAAGTATAAGAGGTGAATCAGGGCTTCTACATTACCAGAATATATTTTTAAATATCGCTTACTTCTACGTGAATACACGACAGAGTTTGCATTTCCATGTTTTGTTTTTGTTTTCCAATATGCTTCTTTCAGGGCCTTCTTTATCGTTGTCCTGTTTTAGTTGGACGGGCACCAAAAATATATTTTGTATTGTGAAGATATATTTTGCCTCATCTTGGAAATAGAAGGCAATCAACACAACGTGCCTTTGGGCTTTCCTGCTTGGCAACGGGATTTGCCGCATGCTAATGAGGACATCATGTGACGAAACAAGCTGAAAGTTACAAATCTGTGTGAGCAACATGAAAGTAAAATGGTGCCTCCACCGAAAAAAAAAAAAGACTCGATTGCCTGGCAACACTTGGCTGGGATCACGTCAGCGATAGCTTTCCGGTTTCCTTGTTGCAGCCCTCAAACGAGACGAGGCCGCCGAGGCTGTGAGCAGACCTCTCGGATCAGGTCAAATAAATGTGTTGAGTCAGCGGAAAGAGTCAATGTTTGGCTTGAAAAAAACTGCTGAGGAAAGAAGGTTCGCGAGGACGAGAAAAGGTCAGAAAAGTGTTGAGGTGAGATTTGTGCTTTGATGCATTTTCATGCTTTTACAACACGTCCACACACATGCCCGAATAATAATTTTCTGTGGATTAACACTGCAGCCGCTCAAACACTCACCTTAAACAGGAGCCGTAACTTGAATAAACGATGGATTAAGCCACATGCTGCTTCATCTCATCTCAAAACAAAAACATTGACTCTATCACATGCAGCAGCCTGCTCTGGTAAACTGCCGTCAGCGTGGCCTTAAATCTCGCAAACACCTCTCATAAAAGTTGCTTCTCACTTATAAATAAACATTTAAAATCTTCCGCCGTCCTTGTCGGCGGGCCGCCTCGCTGTCCTCTCCGGCGTGTCGTTAACGGTCAGCCTCAGAATAGAATCATAAATGTGCGAATGGATTTTGGTGGGTGGGGGGGGGCATAAAATCGAACAGTTTGCAGGAGCCGCATACTTTCCCGTGAATCCAAAGTGTTGCTGACCTCAGCAGAGGACAGAAAGGCGGATACGGCGGAGAGCGAGCAGCAAAGCTTTTAAGTCGCGCCGAAGAGGTGGAAGAATAGCAAGAGACATGAAATCAAGTTGGGATAAGAAGCTGAAGGGTTGCTGACCAGCAGCTCTCAGCATGTCAAGGAAACTGATAATCCTCGGAGGGAAGCTTACGCTGGACTGTTGCTCCTCCATATTGCCACAACCTAGAATTTATCTTACGTATTTTCCAGACGATAAGCCGAGACTTTTTTCCTCGATTTTGAACCGTGCGGCTTATACAAGAGTGCGGTTTTTCTGTGGATTTTACTTTACACCACTAGGGGCGCTCTATAGTTCAGAAAATACGCTAATACGTTAAATGGCTCTTAAATTGCAATCATTCTCTAAATTGTTCAGCTCTAATGCATCGTGCCTGGTTTTGCGTCATCATTATTGAATTGTCCGTCGACATGTTGAGTTTAAATGCCAAAAAGATTTAGGGCTAAAAGACGGCAACACAAAAGCAAAGTCATGTGGTTTAGCAAAAAGACGCCAAGTGCTCCAGACAATGAGGAATGCGCCGGATGTGCCGGGCCAGCTGGTAATCAGGCGCTTGGTAAAGTGACGCATGTTGAACGAGCGGGTTTGGAGGAGGCCCGTGAAGTCGAGCGAGCGTTTGCGTGCGTGCAGCAAGTTAAGAGTTCTACTGCTGGCGTCACATTGTCATGCAGCAGATAATAGCCTTGGGGTCCAGTCGGCACCTGCTGCCATTCATTCGGGTTGTCAGCAAGTTCTGGTGGTGCGCGGAGTCTATACGTAAACTGCATAAGGGAGTTTTTTTGTTTTTTTTTTAAACAAGGTGCGGCACTTTCCCCCCCAACCAAATGCGTCTGAATCTTCTAACGCCAGCAACTCTCAACTGGCTTTCCTAAACAGCTCACCTGAGGTGGAGCATTACATTTACAGCCCCGGACCAGACGCCGCTGTCTTCGCCTTGCACTTTAAAAAGGGCTAAGGAGAAGAAAGAAAGAAAAAAAAAAGTAAAGTTTGGGTTTAAAAAGCAGCCCCCAGCTGGCTACAAACAGCAGAGATGGAGGTCAACGGCTGCCTCAACTGAGCAGGCTAACCTTCAAACCGCTTCAGAAGGCCCCCCCAGAGACCGACCCCCCCCAGAGCCTTTGACAACACACACGACTGAGCCACTTGGGGAGAGTGACGCTTCCTTTGCACCTCAAAGTCAGAAAATAAGAAAACATCTGTGAAGACTCAAGCAAGTCAAGTTGCAAGTGTCAATAACTCAAGTTCACCGTTTTATATCGAGGATGTTGGGTGTTTTTTTTATTGCACAGCAAGTTCAGCTGCATTTTATGGAGGTAAAGTCTTATGTAAAATTACATTTTCTGTGTTAAGGTCATGCGGTAGATTATTTTTTTCATGAAGGGATAATCACCACCGGTTGACCCCCCCCCCTACAAAAACTCGAGGGTAAATGGGTAAAGAGTTGCAAATTAAGCATGCTGGTTTAGAGCAGATCATCTCGGAAGCTTCCTTCGACCTCACTAGTGTAGCTCAAGTGTGCAGACGCTGCACCCTTTGAAACGGCGCATCTTTTGGCCGTGGAAATTCGGTACGGTTCACAAAATGGCCCCGTCGTAAGTGACTTGTCAACTAAGACAGTTTACACTTGAGAAACGCCTAGGAACAGAAATATATTCCTTATCCAGTTTTTTTTTAAATGACACCTCCAACTTGACTAACATTTTATAAAGCAGTCAGCATGATTTTTTTCATCAAATGAAGGCCAATGATCAAGTTTGCTCAATTGTTGAGCTCAGCTACCCCACAACGAGGAGTTCAAATCCAGCTTCCAACCATTCCATGAAGAGAGGAAAGGCTCTTTATGCACGTGCAGGACACTTTAATGTCCAAAAGCTGCTCATCAAGTTTAAGGACCATGCGCAGCTTTTGTTGGGAGAAAACTGAGACATTACTGCCATCTAGCGGTTGGCCTGCTGTAAACACAGGGGAGATTCTTCAGGCTCATGGGAAGAAGACAATTTTTATCGGCCATGCCAACAACGAGGTGTTCAATTTACTTTTATATGCCATCTGTCAAGAGCAACTTAATCATGTGGCATCGCTTCATCGCCTTTCATGATTAGCGGGCTGCTTTCAGTTTGACTGCAGCAAGGGAGAAGATCAAGTGGATGGCGTGCGACTTTACGACTCGCCTCGACGGAATTGAGTTCATTATGCTTAAATACTTTGGGAGTACAATAACGAGACCCACGAAGTCGAGCCAATCTTAAACTCAATACGTTTTATTTGCGACTTAGAAAATGACTTTAATATACAAAGCATGTTAAAGAGCAGGCGGGTGGTGCTGCAGAACACCCTGCAAATTCAAAAGGGAGAATAAAGTTGATGGGGGGGGGCGTTGGATTAAAAGCGCACATCAAGCAGCCAAGTCATCTCACCGTGTCCTCATCTTCAACGAGACTGTTTTGACACTCAATGTCGCTCTCCGTGCTGTTGTGAGAGCGGTACTCTTCACTGTCCGTCTCAACACAACTCACCTGGAGAAATGTCAAGCAGCTACGTGTCAACGTTAAACCATCACGACCAAATGTTGACCAAGAGCCATTTACATTGTCACAAAACCTAAAAATAATCAAATAGAAAAAAAACAAACAAAAAAAAACAAACAGAACCTCACGCAAATAAAGACCAACCTCATAGTCCGGATCCTTGGTGGAGCCTTCGGAAAAAAGCTCCTGCTTAAGCGCCTCCACCCAGCTCTCGTGATCTTCATCGACATCGTCATCATCGTCCTCCAAGTCATCCTGCTTCCTCTTGCTGCCCTTCCCACAAGGTTTGGTGGGAGAGACTCTTATTTCTGTTGGGAAATGGTCTTTGTTTACGATCGACAAAGCTGACATTTACGCCACTTTGGATTTTGTCATGTTGCACTCATTCACTACCAACCCAGTTTTGAAAAAAATAAAATAAAATCGATATTGGACGTCTTCAGCCGTCAATGGAAGTAAATGCGTTAATTCTCATTTATTTTTAAAATGTGGCAGATACAAGTTCTAAAGAAGGCCTCCATCCACTAAAAGTATCGTAGATACCTGGGGAGAGGGAGCGACCGATGGCAGTGGACACAGGGTAGCCCAAGGCGCCCTGCACCCAGCGGGGCAGAATGTTGAGCAGCAGGCGAGTGACCGGGTACAGGCGCTTGTGACTGGTGAGGCACTTGCGTGCAGGACTGAAGACAGCAGGCGCAAGCTGCTGCCGCTTGGGTTGCCTGAACCCCAACACCCACCCAAAGACATGGACCTGAGCAGAAAGACACAAACATTTGATATAAACTCAGGCATGTCTTCAAAGGAATAGAAATCGCGCCACGAGAGAAAGGCATTTTGACTAGGGTGGAGACGGGAGACCTCCACCAAGGGACAGCTTTTCAAAAATGGTGGAAAGGAAATAACATTCAACAAATATAAAAAAAAGAATACAGTGCACAATTTCAAAACCAAGTAATAAAATGTCAACGCTAACTTTTTAACCAAATTAAATAACTCAATCAGGACTGGAAGAATTGTTCTCAGCTTTACCATTATTTAGTGGGGCAAAAATGGCTTTAAGGGCAAAGTAAAAAAAAAAGAGCAAGATGAAAGATCTTGTCACGGGATGAAGGAACGTCGCCTGCGCTGACGTCATGAAGTGGCAAAAAACAGCTTTGAAAATGTTGGAGGTGGGGTTAGGATCTCTTGACAAAAAAAAAATACAAAATTAAAGAGGCCTTGGCACTTACCACTGTGCGAAACGGCCAAAAGAGACCCCGCACCACGGAGAGAAGCAGCCCAGGTCTCCTCACCTCCACAATCTCCTGTTCAGACGAACACGCACACAAGTGGGAGACAAACACAGCACACCTGAAAACAAAAACACAACAGCTCGGTACCTCGGCACGCTCGTCCTGCTCGACTGTGTCCACGCCGAGGTCATCCTGCGTGGCCGCCATGCTCGAGGGTCCGACACGCGATGAAGACCGCGTGGAGGCCATGCCGACAAGGAAAACATCGTCTCCGTCGCAAACAAACTCAAACAAGTACCCACAAGTTTTGTGAATCCAGCCAATCGCAGCGCACAGGCGCACCGGGCTGTAATCAGCACCAGCCAATCGGCACAAGGCTACAATTAACCACAGGCACGTGACACAGCCATGCGCGCGAGACAGGGAAGTGGAGGTCGGAGAGCGAGAGAGCGAGAGCGAGAGAGAGTGAGAGAGAGTGAGAGAGAGACAGAGAGAGAGATAGCAAGAGAGAGAGAGAGAGAGTGTCCGATAAATGTTTTTTTTTCAAGCCTCGATGCGATTAGGGTTCTATCAGCAGTTATTTCAATCACAACCAAATTCATAGAAAATGAAATTTATTTGGCCTAGCCCAGCAAACAAAGGAAAAAAACTTTAACTGATCAATAACTATAAGGTAAAAAGACAACAATCAAGCTAACGCAGCCAAAAGTTGTAGCATTTTCACAATTACTTTTGTTTATCTGATTTCTTTTATTTATTATTATTTTCTACTTGAGTTTAAAACGTTTTTTAAAAAAGTGAGCCACACCTTTTTGAATAAAAAAATACCAATAACACCTGTTCGTTCCCATCAAATCATGAAGTTTTACGAGTTGAAGTTGGCTTTGACAAGTTGCTTCTTAATTCATATTCCACAAACACGAACACGATACAATCGCCAGAATGCCATCTTTAGACGAGTGGGGGTGGAGAAAACATATTCTTGTAAAGACATTTTTTCCCCTTTAAAGAGCATAAATACAAATATGACAAAAGAGATTTTCTTTTTAAATTGCAATCCCCCTTTCCTGCTTGGATCCCAAAATAAACGGGAAAAGCTTCATTTATCCATATCGCCGTTTAAGAGCCTTCTTAGCATATGAAGAGCTTTTGAGAAAAGCTTCCATTGTTGACAGAAGGCTCCCTAATAGGCGGCCATTTCCGTTGCCGGCTTTCGTCACATTTGCGTAATATGGCAGGCGACGAGTATAAAAGAGCGGTCGGCGCCGGTGAAATGAGAAGGACGCCTCAGCGACATGGCGAGAGACGCTGTGATGAGGACATTCAGCATCGAGGCCATCGGCAGCAAAGTTAAGGCAGACGGTTACATGGCGGCGCGCAGGCACAGCAGCGCGGGGGTGCGCGCGCTCCTCTGGGCCGCCAACAACGCCAGATCCTTCGGTTGCTCTCCGGGATCCAGCCGGGAGAACATCTTCCCCAACATCCTGACCCCCGACAGCATCCCGGAGTTCACCATCCCCAGCCTGCTGGTGCAGAACGGCCTCAGGTCGCAGGAGAGTCACGGCGACCCCGAGGAAGGCTGGGAAGGCTCTCGGAGTTCAGGGATGGAGTGGACCGGGTCGTCCTCGTCCTCGTCCTCGTCTTCGTCAGAGTCCCGACTGGAGTTGTCGGGACGCAAGGCCGAGCGTAGCGACTCCGTTCCGTTGCAGCACCGGAGAAACCGCCTGCAGACAGAGGCATCCTACCCCCGGTACCCGGCGGACGCTCGGCACTGCTTGGACCCGGCCAGTAGGGCGGCGCTCTCTTTGCCCCACCTGGCCAAGGTGACCACCTCGTACGGCTTCGTCACTTTGAGCCAGAGCCCCCAGATGGCCAACGAGGAGGAATTGCTCTGCCAAGCCGGGATGCGGCAGGGCAACAATGACGAGGAGACCCCGGCACCGGAGACCAGGACGGACGTCTGCCGGACCAAAGACTTGCGGACTGACCCGCTTCCGTCCTCTTCACGCAAACAAGACAAGCTTAGACGGCGTCTCCGCGTGGCCCTCAAAAAACACATGCCCTGCAGCCGCTGACCGACTCCCCCAGTTGGGACCTCGTGTGTCAAATAAAATAATCCTAAACCAGTATGAGCAGCTGTGTTGTTGTGTGCCTCACCAGTGACTTAAACTGGGAGAATGCTGAGAGACAAGCATTCCCCAAAATGTTATTATGCAGTGAAAACTATTGAGTGAATGCTGAGAGACAAGCTTTTGCTTTCACACTTATGCAATACTGCGCATTAAAAATTGTGTTATGACTGAGGGATCAACATTCATTGCGCTTTAAAACACGACGAATGCAGAGCGCCAGTCATTCAGACGCGCTATTGCACATTGGGAAGTCATCATGGGAATGCCAGATAACATTTTCCTCATCTATCCCACAAACGCAATATTAATCAGATTGCGGGGCTGCATAAAGCGTGTTGTTTAAAATTTGGGGAGGGGGGGTCGATTTCGCCTTTAAGGTCGGTGACGTAATCGCTCAGCATTAACACACAGCTTGGTCATTTTTCGTGTCTCCCTGAATGGCCACGGTGACGAATTTGAATGTTTTCCTCCGCCCACCTTCATGTGAGCGCTCTTTCATTTTAGCATGTGAAGAGCTGGAGTGGCGCGAAGTGTCTCCTACGCCAACGCCGCGTCGGCTGGCATCACATCTTTGGCCGTGTAGGCGAGACCAGCGCATTTGTAATTAGTCGCATGTGCAAACAGAACATTTGAGTCGGATTAAAAACTGACTTGATGAAATCCAAGTCAATGTGCGTACGAATCAATCAAAATTACGCTCGATTCCGACATAAACCCGAGAGCATGTTGGCGAGACTCAAGCGCGCACATTATGACTCAACGCGAGAATTACGTGTCATTTTGTTTGCATGGCAGATCAAATCTCGTTATCTGACATCCGACCTTCAGGTGTTCGCATCGCACCTAAAACGAAAGATCAATTCGCCCGTTTGACGTCAGGAATTTGATTAATTTTCAGTTGTGTCACTAAGAATGAACGTTTGCTTGATGTTCTACAGGTTTTTTCAAAATAAATACCAACTTTGTGACTTTTACTTCCAAATTAGGTGCCGACTGAGGTTATGCGTCGCCACGGGAACAGAACGCCGTCGCGGGCGGAGGCTGACGAGACGAGACAAGAGTGAGGCGAGATAAGGTGAGCACTTTTTATTGGTTTAGCTTCAACATGCAGATTTCTATCAAGTGAATCAGAGCATCAAATGAAAATCATGCACAACATAGAAAACAACAATCCATAGAAACAGGAGAATCAACTCACAATTACGATGAAAACAAATCTACCCGAATGAGTACGATCAATTCAAATTGAATCATAAATATCAGCCCGTGCAGACGATGACGACGGGGTGAACGGGAAGTCATCACGAGACGTCAAAGGAAGTAAAATGCTATGACAAAGGTGACTAAAGGAGATCTAGATGCCCGCTTTGATTACGATACGTCCAAGTGGAGGAGAACGGAAGGTTTTAGTCGTCGTCGGAGGAGGAGTCTCGCTCGATGCTGTAAGCCATGAAGAAAGCGTCGGGGCGAGCGGGGACGAGGGGATGGCCCGGTCTCACAATCTCAAAGCCCAGGAAACTGAATGTGCGCAGCAGGGATGCTGAGAAAAAAAAAAAAAAAAAACATATACAAGACGTGAGCTCACGAGTACGAGTCGAGCGGAAGCAAAAGCGATGAAACGACACGTTCTCGCTCACCTCGATCGTCACGGCTCTTGTGGAAACAGATGAACACGTGCTCGCCCCGCAGTTGCTCCTCGGCAAACTCCAGCACCAGCGCAAAACTGTGTTCACAAACGGTAAGACCGAGATTTGGGAAATGTTATTCGCGAGCTGGGCCTCGCCAAGGTTATTAGATTTAATAAAAATAAAAAATTCTGTGACCGAAATAAGAAAAATAAAAAATTTATAAAAATGAATTAAAACTATCATCACAGGAAAAAGTTATTTTGTTTTACTCAATTAATATGAAACATGAGCTTTCAGGTTCAAGTATTTATTCTGGTAGAATGGGAGTATTTTATAATTGTATTTTATTACACAATGCTAAATGACTTTTTTTCCACTCAACAAATACTCCATATATATAAAAAACTAAAGCTAAAACTAATACAAACTCAACTTAAATAAAACAAAAAAAAAATCAAAATAAGCTTGCTCTGAAAACATTTACATTTCAAGGGGACTTTTTCCATCACACGTTATTGAAATGGTCGGCCCGCCCCATCTAGAAAGTTTCCCAAAAAACGGAATCCGTGTGTGGGTATCAAAAAGTGATGTTTTCAATCGAGAGCTACACCACTGAACATTTCCAAAGAACAACGACAAATAAATGAACAGAGCTCATTTTCCAACTGACCTGTCTTTGCTGCCCTCGGGCAAAGCTCCGGGGGGGATTTCGATGTAGAGGTTGCCCGCTTTGAGCGCGGCCCTCCAAATGCACTTCTTGCCATCGGAGAAGCGCGGCTCAAAGAGCAAGAAGCGCACTCGGCTGTTGGCGGGGGTGGCCTCCTCAAGAACCAGTAACTGAGCATCCTGAGGAAGAACAACAGTAAGAAACGAGGGGGGGAATTCGGAATGGGACTATTGCATCACATTGATAAGCTTGTGACGCAAAAAAAAGAATCCAGAAGGAAGGCAGAATAAGAGCGTAGGACAACAACAGTACGTGTTATCCAAGCGGAGACTAAGGAAAAAGAAAAGCTGCAGCAAAGTGAAAAAATGTGGAGGAGGGCCCAACTGATTAAATGGCCGATATCAGCTGTTTTTTTTTTTTTTCCTCATTACAATTTGGACTCATTAAAATTAATCAAAAAGTCAACACAAACTTCCCCTCCCTGAAAAAAATGACAATAAAAAATAATTACAAATTATTGTAATGTTCTGATGATAATTCACATCTTTAAGTGTTAAGGGACCCAAAAAGTTCATTTAATAATTACATTTATTTAAATTAATCGGCTGACTAATTGGTTATTGGAATTTGGTTCGGCCAAACATTTGAAACTGCTTTAAAAAAATATTATATTGGTTGGCCCCCACGCCAAGTATTTTTTTTATTTTAACAAGCCCTTCAAAATAAATATTTAAATAAAACGTTTAGTTTTAAGTTGTAATATCACCAATCACCACAGGAGGGCAGACGTCATTTTTTCTAGGTCTTATACTGTTTTATACAACAACTCGAGTTGACCTAATTTATTTTTCTTTTTTTTTCGGATTTGAAATGATATGCTGGACAAGCATTGTACATCAATAACATTTTTAGAGTGGATTTTTGCATGAGAGAAATATATATATATATATGCGCACGCACGCACACTCTTACACTTAATGCAGGTTTGGTGTTCAGCATTTTAGTGCCACCACCCTTGAATATTAATTTTTTATGCCAGCGAGCCCTTTGCACTGAGACCAAACAATGAAATGAAATTAAGAAAGTGGCTCCAGCAAAGTAGAGACTGACATAGAAAATTGCAGCATGCACAGCTAAGTCAGAACACGAAGAAATTGCGTGAGAAACCAAGATGCACTTACGGAATAGAATAGCTTAGCTGAAAGATTGCGATCCCGCTGGTCATTCCCTCGCCCACCTGGGATCTTCAGGGGTGGGTGAGGGGCATCAGGAGCACCACAGAGGCCCCGGACACGGGTTACTGCAACAGCGGGAGCACCTCCTGGGATTGGAGACACTGCGGAAAAACACCAGCTCGCGTGAAAACAAAGCCACGGCCACCGGGAAAGTTCTCGAGAGGTTCTGTTGCCTAACAACAAACGCCACCTTCTTTAAAGAACCGACTTGGCAGCCATTTTACTGCCCAGTAACTCATCCGTGCCAAAAGACTTTTAATGAGTGACCATCTAGGAGACATTACGCAAGCGCGATGAGGAACTTTAAACACGCAGGAAGGGAGGAGTGTGTTTGTCAGCACATTTGGGAGCTTGCGACACAAAGCAACAAGCACAATCTAATTAAACAGCATTTCACAAAAAAAACAAAAAAAAAAAACTTACACTTACATGTAAATAAGACCTTGTCTTGCAACTGTGATAAAAAATATTTTATTTCAACGAAATGCTGTTCACAAATACAAAATTAACTGCAAACTGAACCGAGTTGCCTGGAACGAGTAATTTAATGTCTCCGTCTGAACACTAGGGGGCACTGTGGAGGACAGAAAAAAGGAGATAGAAAAAAAAAAACATCTGAGATGGATATAAAAATATGGACACCACGCAATCTGTGTGTGTCAACTACAAAAATAAGAGCTTTTTATTTTTATAGTTTCATTGTATATTATACAGTGTATTATTTTTTTTATTTATATTTTATAAATTGTACTTTTGTTTCGAAGGTGACCTAAGGATGTTTTATTTTGGTTGCATCTAATCAATTGTATAAAAAAAAAAAGAAGTCATTTCAATGTGTAAAAATATCTGCACGATTTTTTTAAAAAAAAATCATAATCTGATTTATATTCCCATAAATATATCAACCGTTTGTCTCGACATGAGCCTGCATGGGCTTGTTCGCTGCAGAGGACAAACGGCGGCCATGTTCCCGCTTGGAGCTGCGCCACGCAACGCGCATGACGACAGATGCATCGAGCGCGTCGCCGGAAGCGTGTGGGCCGTTAAGTGCTGGCACGCTATTGGATGAACGCGAACGGTGCCGTGGCTTGTCCACGCTTACGTAAATGTCACCGGCGCGCTATATGTGGCGCAGAGGCGTGAAATCCAAAGGAGAAAAAAGTTGCTGCAACGGATACGTGCACTTGGAGAACAGCTCAGAATGTTATCGGGCTGCCTCTACGTCGCAGGTACAAGACTCCAGTTAGGATTTAATGGCGAGAAATCACAATTTATTTTTGGTATTGTTTTCAGTAAAACCAGATAGCGAATGACATTATCTTGCGTTGGCGATTGTAGATGAGCTGTTGGCGTTGCCCCGATACAACTTTTTTCACTTACAACATGATACTTATATTGCAGCCTAGTGTACGATCCGTTATCGTTATCGATAACATATCAGAAACAACGTTACATGCTTTTATTTTTTTAGGATGAAACGTTGGAAGAGATGTTGCAGCCCTGAACGAAAATCATTTCCGAACAACGCAAACGAACAAAATCAGGTTGGTCCACATGTTTGGCCTGACTATGTTGTTCTGAGAGGGTCCACTCCACTAGCTGAAAAAGTCTCATTCATTCGCCAATCTCGCTCTGACACAATCGAATTCTACGTTTTATATCGAAAACATCACACACAACTCTCAGCATGAGGCACTGAACTCAACAAACAACCAGGGTGCACCAGAACAATATCAGGCCTCTATGTATTATATGACATCACTAAATCAGCCCTCCTCCCGCCCCCCCCCCCCCCCAAGCAGTCGCAGTGCAGTGGAAATTTCCAAAGACTCTTTCACAACGTGAAACCAGAAAGACAACATCCATCGCACCAGGCCGAGTCTTGTCAGAACACGAACCGACGAAGGCAACCTGCACCTGGCGAAACAAGTTGCCTAACACACCACACCCCAAGTCAATAAAAAAAGAAAGGACAAAACACCTGTCACCGAGTGGAAAACACAATTGAATCCTCGGATATTTAAAATGCGGGCTTCTATATCGATTTCCTGCTGAAAAAGAGATTACATGAATCCCTTGCGGCGATTTCATGGGAGCTAATCAGCTCTCAAGCCGCTCGGCAGACGGAAAAATACAGAACAGGACACAACAAGAAAGCCAATGTAGCGATTATAGATAGCGACAAAAAAAGCAACATTTGATAGTAAACAAAAATGAAAACACTGTTTGGGTTTTTTTTTGGCGTCGGTTGAAGGCCAAAGCGTTTTGTGACGTCATCACAGCAAGGCCGTTGCTACAAGCTAACGCTGTTTTGTGCTGCCGTGACATTGACGTCAACACACCGGGGAATTCTATTCAAATGAGACATTTAAACTTTAAAGCGAGGGCATGTTTTTTTTTTACTGAAAACATTTTAAAGTTAATCGTGTCAGCTTTTACAATATCGCTTTTGCGTTCGTGACGTACCGCAGCTGTCGCTGTTAGTGCATTACGATAGCTTATCGTTGTGTACAGCTTGTAAGTAAACGTAATGTTGACGTTGAAGAAATATTATTCACGATAAAGTTATATTTCAATTCGGTTTAGTTGTCATTTAACAGCGTTAACATGAGTGGAGTGAACGAGAAAGCCGTTATATAGCCGCAGACACTCCAGGAAATCGACTGCCTCTCTTCACCAGGCCCTGTTAGCTTAACTTTGACCAAAAATCAAAGATAAAAAATAAAACAAAAACATACCTTTCACTTTCCGGTTTATTACTGATCAGTTCGATGACGGGCATCTTGGGTAAATGTCTCTCTTTTTCTCTAGCAAAGCAGTGACTATTCAAAATCGTCTGTAGGTTCGATTTAACCATCCGGACTACGTCCACACTCGCGTGCCGCTCGCTCGTCCTCCCACCTCAGCTCTGGCGGCGTCCAGGCGCTGACAGGCGACGAGCAAGCTGCAGCAGAGCTCGACGAAAGGGGGGAGTGGCCGAAAGTCATGTGACCGCACTCATGCTAGCCGCGAGAACAACGCACATCATCAAAAACAACGACGACAATCATCCAGCGATTCATTTTTTGGGGTTTGGGTTTACATTTTTATCTTTAAGGTGAATTGAGTCTTTACGACTAAAACCAAATTCTGCAAAAAACAATAATATAAAACATTGGCGCAGGGTTATAAAAGTGCTGGATTTTTCCCATTATGATTAATTTTCGTCATGATTGTCATTTGTTTTATGGCCCAAAAAAAACGAACAAATAATAATATAATAATAATAATAATAATAATAATAATAATATTGCCTTCATTAGTCCCACAATGGGGAAATTCGAGATTCGAACAAAAAGCATGATTTTTCAAGTCAAATGAATTTTTGTGGACGCCCAAGCTATGGCTCACAGACCCCTGATAGTCCAAGGACCCTAGATTGAGAACCACTGTATCAGCGCATGCAATATAATATGAAGTTCTCTTGTTTCATTGACATCAATATGTACAGGTGAATAACGGCGCCATCTACAGGCTGCCTAGTGTCAAAGCACATGTTTCCCCCACTTGGAAAAGCTTTTCATCTGTGCCTGTCAATCAAGGGCGCAAGTGTTCAGCCACCTCTGCCCTCCCTGAGCAGAACCGTCGTCACCAGCAAGTGCATGGACTGTGGAAGCATAACTCAAGACTTTTTACACAAGGTATGTTCCTCTAGTTCCTCCCTAGCGCGTTTTAAAACAAGACCTTGAAAGTGCTGCAGTGGCTTATTTGAAGAAATGATGGACTCAGCGCAGAACAAAAATGATATCAAGTGTTCTCATTTGCAGATTAAGCTAAAAGTTCCCAAACAAGCATTAATAAGTAAGACTTGAAACCTTCCATTGTTTGTTCAGATCGTATCACATGCCGCTTTTAAGCTATTTTAAAATGAACGTCATCTTGTTCAGTGTCCTATGACAGGATTTTGGCCGTCCAAAATGTGAACGAGGTTTCAAATCCGTGGAAGGGCTTCACCATGAACCGCTGCCTGGCGTTGGCGCTGATCGTGCTACTTGTGGGCGCAGGGGTTCATCAATTTCACAGTGAGAAACATACTCGTAGAGTAATGCATTGTTTATATGGTGACTATAAAAAGTCTACACACCCCTATTCAAATGCTAAGTTCTTGTGATTAAACAAATCAAGACCGAGATAAATAATTGAAAAAGATTATCCACCATTAATGTGACCCACAACTTGTCCATCTTAATGAAAAATGACAACAAAAAATGTGATAATTGTCCCATAGATGCCGTTGACTTGTTTGTAGAAGAGACGGGGATTAGGTCGTTGGTTGGAAGCATTCAAGATGGTTCAATAACTCAGGTATTTATGATCTGCTTATCGCCGCCGCACATCAACTTCAAGGCTTTCCTTTCATTTTGCTGCCACATCCATTTTTTTACGCTCTCATTCTAACATTCTACAGGAAAATGGAAATTTTTGTCTGGTAAAGTAAAACAAACAATTGTAATTACATTTAATAAAATACACAATGCAAGTTAAAAAAGCAATTATACTTTTTTCGAATATTGTAAACGTAGTATTTTATTTTAAAGAGTGTTTATGGAATGAATATTGATCATTCTAAACCATAATCCATCATAATGATTATAAAAGTATACTTCATAAAAGAGAAAAGAAACAATACAAAAAAAAAGCAATGCCTTGACAAGAAAATGATATTTTAAAGTAGCCGAATATTTTGTCTTTGCGAGTATCAAATTGTATTTTGGCGTCTTCTGATATGTTTGACATACTTTCATTTTTTGAAAGTGTTTGACCGGAAAAAGTGAGACACTTGCAGCAAGTCAGTTCTACAAAAGGACGCTCACTTTAAAGACGTGAGAACTTCATTTTCGGACCTCATTTATTCCAAGTGTGCACATCAGAGATATAATTTGGTCAGAGGATTCCAGAAGAAAAAAAAAACGTGAACTGAGTTGATATGATAATTATCCAACTAGAAATGGAACTCACAGAATTTCTATGTGTCTTTTTTTTTAATCCAGATCTCCTTGTGGGACAAGTTGACGTCATGGTGGGGATCTGAAGAACTCGGCGTAATAAGGAGACGAAAAAAGCCCATTGGCACCAAAGCGGCCCTGAAACCGAAAACGGCTAAACAATGATAGACTGACACTTTGGGATAAGAAAATGTGAAAAAGGCGCACGGCCCAATTGAACAACGTAGCGTACTTTGCAGTTAATAGCGAGGTGCAAGTCTTGCATTTTAGCGACTACAAATGAAGATTATAACTTTATAAAATGACAAACAAAAAAGGATATCTTGTCCGAGTGAAACTTTACCCGAGCATTATCATATCGTGAATTCAAACGTGATGTACTTAAAGAGAGAGAAAGAAGTGCTTTGGTGACAATTATTGTAGCAAAACGTGTATTTCAATCCACAAATATGTCAAAAGAATCCGTATCTGTAACCGCAGTCACGAAAGCGTGACAAAAAAAAAATCTACAAATGTGTACACGCATTTAAGCAAGTGTTTGCGCATTCAAATCAATGTACAAATTTGCAGATTTTAGTGTCACATTTGTGACTGCGGTCACGCATTTGTGACTTTGGTTGCAAATAGATTTTTTTTTTTACATATTTGTGGATTGAAATACACATTTATAAACAGTTTTGCTGCAATCATGGCCCCATATATATTCATATTTAAATGTCGGCGCTGTCCCTTTAAAAAAACAAAACAAAAACGCTGCATTTTGATCTGAAATGCAAAGAAAAATACATTTGTTGTTTTCATATAATGGTCGGACAGCTTCAAGATGTTCCTATAAGCACCAGTGATGTCATCAGAGCTTTGTGAATAAATATGTGTCAATAAAAGAATCCGCTAAGAGAACTGTGTGTTTGCGGTCAATGAGTTAAGTGAATCTTCGCGCATGCATATTAGCTTTAGCTTTAGCTTTAGCGACAACCACACTCCTTTGCGATCATATCCGGGTGCGTGAAGAAAAGCGTCCCGTTCTCGTTCAAGTCCACCACCTCCAGCGACTCGTAAGCGAACGGCACGCAGCACGGCGAGCGCTCGTGCACGTTGCCGCTCTCGATGTGCGCGTTGAGCAACACGGCGTGGTTTACGGTCCTCCGCAGCGGGAAGGCGCAGCGGCCGTGGCAGTTTTTGATGTTGGCCGTGTTGGGACCCACCACAAAACGCTCCAGGGACACGGTGAGGCTGCGCAGGCGGCACGGGGCGGCCGTGGTCGCGGGGCCGGGCTCCGCTCGCGTGGCCCGCGCTTGCGGCAAGATCTCGCGAGCCACCATCTTCATGGCCTTAAACAGGAGGAACGCGCAATACTGGCTTTCACCTTCGGGAGCGAGAAGAGACATCAGCAAGCATGTCCTACGCTAGTCATGATCACACATTTGCATTTGTTCCCCAAAAATGTTGGGATCATGCATCTTTTGATGGTCATGACATCATCATGTTTTCCCGATGTTCCGAATTGCACTTGGTTCTCATGATCCATGCATGCCATGAGTGCGAAGTGACGGAAGATGTGCCTTAACGGCAAAAAGTGAATTTAATGACTTAAAGCGTAAGGTGCTCGTGCATTTTTTTGTTTGCCGATGTTTTTCCAACTTTTTTTCCAAATGTAATTTCTGAAAATATTATCGATATATCGATGACTAATTGTTCATCTAAATGAGTGGCGACCAATCAAGGTCTTCTCTGCTGGCCAAACAAAATCAAGAAGTGAGAGGTTTTTTTTTATCAGCTAAATTATTTTGCCAGGCAGATTTCATCACCAGTGTTCCGTAAAATCCATCCAAGGCCTTCAGAATGACCCATGCGAGCGTCTTTGAATTGATAGACACTTGCGATCACGATCACTTCACGACTTGGTGAAAGTGAGCCTTCTTCTGTGATTCGCTACTCAGTCGTGAGGGGGCGGCGCGATGCGGAAATTGACGCCAGACATTCTAACCCGCCGACTTTTGAAAAGGTGTGAAATGCACAACAACTTATGATGCCAAGGAATATTTTTTTCATGCGCATTACCTGATGCCGGGTCCGCCATGGGAAAGTCACAGAGTTCCCAGAGCCACTGCAGCCTCTTGATGCTCTTCTGGCCATCCTCCTTGTCTCGCAGAACCTCCCTGATCTGCACAAGGTTCTGCTCCAAACCCAGCCGGAGCTCACCCAGGAGGGCGGCGGGCATGGCCAGCTGGCCTCGGTGGCCGTGATAGGTGGAGCCCGTGAAGGCGAAGACGGTGGGCGCCGACGAGTTGATGAGTTCCGCCAGCACCGACTCGCTGGAGGAGAGGTCCAGCGTGACGGGGGGCGGAGCCTGCAGGGAGTCGCGTCTCAGCGGAGGAGCGTGCGGACGCTTGTGAGGAAGGACGTCGCGCAGGAAGCGGCGCAGCTCACAAAGGAAGGAGAGCGGCGGCGATGAGACGGCAACTTTGGAGCTTTGGAGACACGAAATTGACACGTCAGAGTTCTAAAAACGTCGGTTGTCATTTCAAGAACCAAACGAGACGCGGGACAACCTCATGTCTTCTTCACCAGAGACAAGAAGAACTGGCGTCACGCTGCTTCTTCGTGTCATTCCACCCGCAAGGAGTTTTTTCATCATTTGCTCTGTGACACGTAAACTTGGATGAATGTGAGCGCAGGAAAAATTAGGAAACTATTCAAATTACAGCGGCAACGTGATTTTATTCCACTCGTAACTCAAAACTCACAAAATGCCATTTCTGGAAAAATCGACGAATGAAGGCCGACTGAAAAGAAATCGGGGATCAGGTGGAATGTCAGAATGAAACGGACTCACGTGGAACCAAATGGAATGATATTGGTGAAAATGTGCAATACGTTGAGAAGTGGCATGATATTGCGTGAATGATAACTAACAATGAGATGCCATAGTTTTTTTTGCAGAGGATAAATATATAAAAACAAACATATAGCATGTTCATATTGTAATAATGTGTGTCTACTTGTGCTGCTACGCCATTTGTGTTCAAATATCAGTTGCATAAAGTTTTTTTTTTTTTTTTTTAAAACACAGACAGATTGTTGCTATTGGTTATGACTTCCATGAGCTTTGGGTTGTTAATTAGCATTAAGTGAGAAGAATTTTTTTGTGGTTTTGATTACCAACTTACACTTTTTCCAAGAAAAGTCTTTTTTTTTTTTTTTTTAAAACAGAAATTTTCCCTCAAGAAAAATGTTGCTGCATGCCTTTTTTTCCCCCTCGAGAAAAGTCACATTTTTGGGAGATCTTGCATTTTCAAAGAAAACTGCTGTACTTATTGAAAACGTTTGAAACTTTTGAAAATATCGCTCTATTTTTTTTTTTTGCAAGACCAAAATCTTATTCTAGAAACGTGAGATTAGCGTTAATAGTAAATAAATTAAAATTAGCTTTCAGCTTGACTCTCATCGCATCTCACAATACAGTTACAGTTGCTTTGAGCGAGTCCTGATTTTTTTTTTCTTGAAATAATATGACTTCATTCCAATAGGGATTTAATTGCTAAATAAATAGAATAAAATAAATAAATAAATAAATACACACTCATATTTGGGGATTTGGAGTCAATGGAGAGCATCCAACTTTGGTGTTCCACGGACGCTTGTCCTGTCAGTAGAATATATTGCGTTCCTTCCGATATGCACACCGTCTGCAAAAAAAAACCAAAAAAAAAACATGGCGGACATGTAACATTGAATAAACCCAATTGCAAACGGCGTCCACCTGCGTGTTGGGCCGCAGAGACCAACTGGTGAAGGTCATCTGGTCCGAGTGGCCTCGAACGGGGCTTTCAAAGACCAAGAGCAGCACCAACTGGTGTTGCAGCAAAGGGGATTGTGGGACGTGAAAGTCGAGCATCAGCGCTTCCTCATCATCCTCTCGCTCCACTAAAAACACTGAGGAGAGAAAACGTTGACAACAGATGACTTATTTTTACACTTGTAAAACAGGGAAGAATATTGAAATGGCAATGTAAACAATTGTACAGTTGGGCCACTGAAAGCAAGAGTGGGCTAAATCCATTTTTTGGGGTCATTTCTTTTTAGTTTGTTCCGATTCTTATATGCAACATGTAGTCCATTGCACTCTTTATTTTTCCTGACAGCTGCACCCATGAAACCCCCAAATGGACTTAGACGACGACTCTTCTCAAGGTCGCAGTTAATAAAGTTTTCATGACGCTGCAAGTTGTTGTGACCTCATTACCTTCAGCGGGATGCAGAAGATCCAGTGCACCTCCTTGCTTCTTCTTTGCATTTTTCGCCAGGTCCAGCAAGACTGCACGACTCGCAGACGCCGCACACATTCCGAATAAGGTGGCCCCGCCTGGCGTCAGTCGGCCGTCGTCCTCCTGAGCCTCTCGCATGTCGGCCAGCACGTCTTCCAGGAAGCACGCACGTTCTCCTGCTTCCTCGGTGGACACCCGCCTCTTTGTGGCTACAAAAGCAAAAAGACAAATCAACACACCAGCACAAAAAAAAAAAAAAAAGGCACTGAAAACCAGTCATGGTCTAAGCCAAATATTTTTGCTTTTTGCTGCCATTCAATTTTTATTTATTTAACCAATGGTGACGAGCTCTTAGCCCCATCCTTTGCGTGCCCCTGATTGAAGAACCGTTATTCTATAAAAGGCCATTTTAAGACAGACTAAATCCATGGGAAAAAAATATTTATAAAAAACAATACACAGACTCAACGGTTTTGGTTGAATGATTTAAAAAACATCAGAAATATCTAAATTAGATTTAGTAATATTTGAAAAATAAACTTGGATTGCTGCTAAAACGTTTTATGATAACTATAGAACATTTTAATGTATGGACATTAAGCAATGCTTAACTCATTTACTGCCATTGATGTTTTTTTTTAACGCGGCTGGTTGTGAATGAGTTGATGGGTAGGACAATAAATGAAAAATCATCTTTGTATAAACTATACATTTGTAATATGTAAAGTTTTGATATTTAAAAAAATAAGAAAAAAATCTTGAATCTGGAAAATTACATTTGTATAATTTATAACAAAATATATCATTTATAAAGGAATAATTCAATTGAATTTATTTGAGTTAAAACATAGAACCCATTCTTAATAAAATTACAATAATATTGAGAGTAATATTATTAATATTGCATGTACATAGAGTGCTTTCAGTTCCATGCATAATTTCAATTTTGATAAGATGAGGCAGACGTGATGGAAACAATTTTGAAAGAATTCATAATTTTCTTTTAACACTACAAAAACCTGCCGTTTGAGCAAAGTTGTGCAGACTTTTTACAGGCGTATCTGAGGCCGTTTCCCGAGATTCTCACCTGTCACGGCGGCATCGTCGGGCAGGACCACGCCGCAGCAACAACCCATCCAGCAGAGCATCAGCAGACCACGGCGGAAGACGCGCAGCCACATTCTGTCATGCACACGGACACACTCTGCCATCTGCAAGTGCATCCGAGTGTTATCAAGAAGTCAGGCATCAAGAGGGTGGGAGTTCTCGCACACAAATCTTCCGTCTTCGCCAAAATAGGAAGATCCCGTGTCCTTGATGCATTTGGAATCCAAAGAGGGGAGGGAAAAAAAAATAAAGAAGTCACTTTAAGGGACAACAGAGGAATGAAATACAGCAAGTAGACGGACGGCGATTTTCTCAAATGGGATGCTGTTTGTTAAATTAAACAAAACTGATTCGTTAACATTCACATGCGGATGAGGCAACAAACATTTTAATTCCATTGTAAAATAATTTTTTTTTTTTTACTGTATAATGAAATTATACTCCACCATTTATTAAAAAAACTTTATATAATATACACAAATAATATTTGCAATAGATAAACCACTTTTTTTTTTTTTTCAACCAATAGTCAGAATAAAGTCGAAGGCCACGTAACGTCAAAAGTAGCATGTGCCCATCCGGGTCATACTTTGACAAAACGATTAATTTCAAAATCTTTTCCATCACTAATTTGAATTATAACCTTTAAAACTGCTGAAAAAAAATTAAGACTGAATTAACAACGAAGATAATATGGTAGCAAAAGTGTGCACACCCTTCATAACGCAATGGGGGGCTGTGCTCACATTTATCAAATGCCACGATTTAAAATGCCGTCAATTAACCCGAAATAAAGTTCAGAAGTCGTCGTACGCTTCTGAAGAAGAAATCTAAATGTTCTGTGCCAAGTATGGTATTTGGAACGCTTCGTAATTCCCTCCTGCCGAAGAAAACCAGTCCCAAAGTATGATGGGACCACAACGCATGCTTTACCTTTGGTAGAGTGCTTGCCAGATGACAAGTCTTGCATTTGCACCAAACGTCAATTTTGGAATTATTTTGATTTCATGGGAACAATAAAAATGATCCCCAAAATATGTTGAAATGACGTCGTGTGACTCAAAGCAGAAAATCAATTCCAGTCGACGTCAGAGGGCAGCTGAATCTCTAAAACGTCTGCGTCCTTCGCTGCTTGACAACAGGTGGATTCCTTGGCTTCATTTTAATTCCTCTAAAGCAATCTTAAACTGAATATCGCTTTTCCACACCGGTGGGGGCGCATAGAACATATTGCAAATGTTTTTGGAGTTGGTTTGACGGTGTGGTTGCTTCCTCAAAAATGTCAACAAGGAGGAATTGGATTGTTTTCTTGGAGGTGTTGATGCTGGCGCAGCTGCGAGTGCAGTTATGCAGACAGTCAAGGTCGACTCGTCCGACACATTCTTGGACATCGAGCATCGCCCAAAAACTTCTCCATATTTTGCCTCGGCATGATCTACTGTCGTCGAGACGTACCGTGTGGGTCGGTGATCTGGAGCGCAGGTGGGAGACCTCCTCAACGCCGAGGTCCGACTCGCCGGGAGGTCTGCCCTCGACACATCCGCCTCACTTCTTCTCATTTTGAAGTCGGAAGAATGCTGACCCTGTCATGCAAACGAGGAGGACGACACTCAATCAAGTTGATATTTGAGAATGCGTTGGACGCCGACAAGACCAAATCGGTCTCGTTACCTTTTTAGGAACGATCCTTCCTTGATTCTTTCTCTTCTGCGTGGGGTCGACAAGTACACGGAAAAAATGGGGAATGTTTGAAAGAAGTTAAAAAATTGCGGCTCACCCTGATGAGATGCCTTAAAAAAGCGTTTCACCTTAAATCAGGACCTTAAGACGCGAATGCCGCACCTTCAAGTTGGCCAACAAATAAACACCTCGCCTCAAATAAACGTCTTGAGAACAACACAAATTGAAAAATTGGAGCCAAAATAAAAGCTTCTCAACATCCCATAAAGAAATAAACGCCTCACCTCAAATTGAAGATTCATGAACAAATTGTGAAACAAATGCCTTGTGAACAAGTTCTCAATGAGCTCATCTCAAAAACTCAACTTGCTCATGAAAAAAAAAAAAAAAATCCTCACCTCAAATAAACTCCGGGAAAAAAATAAAAAATCTCATTTCAAATTGATGCCTCTCAATCCTTCACCTCAATTATTTCTCGTCAATACATTTTTTCCCGCAAATCAATACCTCACCTCAAAAGTACGCCTAATGAACAAGTTTCTTCAAATTGATGCGACACCTCATCAATAAAAGTCTCACTTTAGACAACACGGGAACAAAAACTTCATTTTAAATGCCACGACAAAAAGTCACCCAAAGAACAAATCAAACCAATAATCGGCCTGATTTGTAATATTGGAGATGCCTCGACTGGATGACAAGTCAACAAATGTCTCGCTTCTTTGCAACCGTGAAAAACAGGTGGCGTGATTGCAATTCACAGAATGTCCTGCTTTAAGGAAACCAAATTTGAATGCCATGAAACTGCCGCTCAATCAAAAGATAATCACAATTTTCTCTCTTTTAGGCCACATTTTACAAAATACTTGTTCCAAAAAAAAGGTTCAAAAGGCATGACAGTAATTAATTGTAATTTTTGTCACATTTTTTTTTTGTTTGACGGTAGTTGGGCCAGACAGATCTTACCTCAGACATCATCACATATTTTGGCTCAGGCATCCTGTCCTAAATTTTTTCTTATTCCTTGACAGGCAACAAGAAATGTGAGAGCGAGATTCAAACCTCGTATGAAACATTTTATTACTATTCATAAAATGCAGAGGGGAGAGGAAAAAGCAACACAAATATTCCATTTGTCATGATTACATCTTCGGGAAAGAGCACCATCACCACACGATTCCACGACAAGCCGAGCGTTTGGCATTCCGAACGTCCGAACAGTCAATGCACCAAAACGGTGCACGGCCATTGCAAAGTCGCCGCCATGTTGTAGTTTTGAGATCACGCAAAGCTTCCCGAGGCCGGACGGATGTGCCAGTGAGAACCCAAATGTGCCCAAATGGCACTTTTAATTGATTTCTATTTATTATTGTTTTTTTTAACTGAAGATTGTCCTTCACGATCGAGCCTCGTCGGTGCCACAAAACAAATGTGAAGATGCGTTAAAAAAGTTCCTGAGTTAAAGCCTTTGGCAGGACTGAGTGTTTGCAGGCTTTCTTTTAGCTTTTTCGACAAGATGGAAGCTTCACACGCTCACCAACGAGGGGGGGGGCATCTCCAATCCCCCCAAAAGTTACAAAATGACAACTCATGATGTTAGTTCACCTTTTATAAGTTTTAGGGCACAGGTGTCAAACACAAGGCCCGAGGGCCAGATCTGGCCCGCCACATCATGTCATGTGGCCCGTGAAAGCAAAAATAAAACATCTCAACTTCCATGATGCAAATTTCAATGTGTCAAACATAAATAATTGAAGGTAAGGCAAAGATTTTCTTGTCACGTTATCACAGTGACTGCCTAACAGGAGATTCTGTCCGGTCGTCCAATACCACTTCCAACGGATGACATTCAACTTCTGAGGTTCATTTGTACCTTTGAGGGTATTTTAAGCACACATTGCATCTCTGAAGCGACGATAACGTACGACGTATTTAAAACAGCGCATCCCTTTCATTACACCGAGCGACTAAAAGTTTCTGCGATAAAAAGGCGGTTCTCACTCGCACATCCTGAAAAGCTGCCGGACGAGACCTCCGAGGAAGGTTTACGGACGAGAGCGAAACAACAGCAGAGGAGTCGTATTCTTTTGAATGATTAGCTGCAAACGTCCTGGTTTTAAGTGAAGGAGCACCGAGCTGTCTTGTCTGACGAGCTCTTCTACAAACAGGACAGGATTCAAAGACAAAATTCATGTAAATGACACCAATAATTTAAAAAAAACAAAAAAGACTCAGTGCTGGCTACAAACAGACTACAGTTGGGGTGGGGAACATGGGCCCCTGTGTGAGATACACATTTCAAGATGAACCAAAAATGCACTTTAAGCTGCACTCAACTTTTGAATTAAAGTTCCAACTCTTTGCTAGTTCATTTTTTTGCACAATTTGATGCAAAATGATCTGTGGAAAGAGAAGAGAGGAATGAGCGAGTTTGCTGAAACTATGGCGGAATATCCACCAGTGATTAGCAAAGTAAAGTTAAAAAATGTAAATGAAAAAAAAAAATCCTTCAAAAGGAGGGAGCTGAAAAAAAAAATGCAGAAGAGATGCGGAATTAGCAAAATTACTGCTCGACGGGACCGTTTAATCACCTCTCTTTGATGTAGAATTGATTGTGCATGCCACAAACATTCCAAACCACTAACTTTTAGTCTTAGCAACATGATCATGAATAAGTCACACAAACACCGGACTACTCGAGGCAAACATCATCTTGAAATTTCAACCCAATATTGCAAAATTTTGTTGGTTGCATTTCTGGGGGCTTTTTACTTCATTTTCTTTGAAATGATCTTGGTTCTGATAAATTCACTGCAGGCCACTTGTGGCCCACGGACCACGAGTTCGCCACCCCAACAGTCAGCAATTGTGTTCAAACAGACGCACTCAAAAAGACGTGCGGCCTTTGCAGTGCCCACAAAATTCTCAGAAGTGCCTCATCCGTAAGACACGTCGCTTTGTTTGCACCAGAAATTGTTCCATTTCATGTTAAAAAACAGAAGCACCGTTTGTCTTTGTTTTTTTTTCCTGCAGTTGAAGAAAATGAAAATAAAACAAAACAAAGACAGGTAAACATCCCGCGGTGTTCGATAAGGTCATGTGGTCGCTGAAGACTGAATGTGGGAGTCACAATGCAGCACCGATAGAATCTTTTTTTTTTCCTCATATATATATTTCCACATATATAATTACATTTTAAATATACCTTTTTGTACAAAACAGTGTTTTTTTTCCCCCACTGAATGTTGTTTATCCAAAAGTGTTGTACACCCCGTTAAAATATAAAATAGAACTTAAAAGACCCAAAACAGGGGAATAAAAATCAAATCCGTGTGTACAGCACAATGTGTCGCCTTTGTTTTTTTTGGGGGGGGATATTTTTCCACTGGAAGAATAAATAAAATGAGGCACGCTCCAAATTTAGCACCATTGTTTGCTGACAGCGAGTCACATACAATATTGCATTGTACAACATTTCAGGATTTTTTTTCTTCTTCAAAATAAAAGAAAAATAGGGTGACATAAATATATCAATCTAACAACTGTACAGTCAAGAGAACGAATCATATTCACAGTACAAACACAAAAACGACAACACAAAAATAAAAGGTGTGAAGGAGTCCAGTAGTTTGTTGTGGCAAATGGTAAAAAGATTTTCCCAGTGTGTGTGTGTGTGTGTGTGTGTGTGTTTTTACGCATTTTAGAGTTGTATAACTTCGGTGTACACCCGCGGCGCCCAGCAGCTCAAATAAATACAATATGAGTTCAGCTTAAGAAGAGGTTAAAAAACGTCCTGCTTTGAAAAGTTCTCAAAGTAGTGCCACTTGGAAAAACATGAATAATAATAATAATAATAATAATTAGAGAAACACGCGTGGTGCCTCAGTTTTGTTTTTTCCTGTCATTATTATTATTGCTATTATCTACCTGGATTTAGCTTCATTTCACTCGACAACATTGCCAGAGAGAACGATCACAGAGCACCATTTCGTAGCAGAACATCGATTCACGTTCATGTCAGAAAAAAAAAAAAAAAAAGCAATTTTGGAGTAAACACTCGTTTCGTCACTAATCTCCACTGATGTCGAGAAAAGTCTGAAGTGACTCAGGAGAAAAGGAAAAGTACAATTGCTTTGATCCAGTTAGGAAATTGGAGCTCCGTGACTTGAAAGCAACCAGATTAGTTCCATTAAAGTTTTTTTTGTTAGTTTGTTTTTTTTTTTTTTTGAATGGAACGATGGGTGGATCCTTGCGAGACAAAATCATGATGCTACAAATGCAACTGTATGTTATCCAGTGTGAACGAAATCCATACATGACTTTCCTCATCTGCTTTCATAGTTCAGACGGAAGAAAGAATACAAAAGACATGCTTGTGACATCTGAGCAGATATCAATGAACGAGTCAAACAGGAAGTGGCGCCTCTGAAAGAGGAAGTGGTGCGCTTGTTGCTTCTCATCCATTTTTTTCTAGAAAAAAGACGTATCAAACACCGATTGACATCAAAAGTCGACTGGTTCCTTTGAATTCTGCTCACGATGATCACCGCGATGTGTTTGTAAAGTGTGTGTGTGTGTGTGTGTGTGTCCCAGTACAGAAGCCGGTCTTGGAGGCGATCCGGTAGTACAGACGTTTTAAAGCACCAGTGAGTGAGGAGCAGAGTGCCTTGGGTCCACACCTGAACATTTGCATAGTTTCTCAATTATTTTTTTTTTTTTTCATGATGAGGTAGTTTTCAGCAATTACCTGAAAGTCCAAACAAAAGATGTGCTTAGTCATTTGAGTAAGCCATAAAAACAGGAAAGTAAATTGCCTCTTTTCCAATGCACAAATCGACTTGCTATTGAAGTTTCTTGTAATCTTGTGGTCAAGTCGAGCTTGACTTTTGCCCAAAATGTTATTTGCTTAAAATAATTAAATCATTATATTTTATTATATATACACATGCACAGGCTGAATATATATATTATGCCAAAAATTGATAGTGCAAGTAAAAATAGATACTTTCTCATCCACTAGATAGCAGTAGCTACATGTTTTACATTTGGGAGTAAACTGGGAACAGATCAGATCAAAAACACAAACAAAAATATAATTTTCTATAATTTCTAAAAACATATTGGGAAAAAAAATGAATAGGTAAATCCACTTGTGCATGCAAATCTCCACCGTAGTAAAACTGAACGGACGAATAATATCGCCCAAATCCTGGGCTTGCAGTGGAAAAGGGGCAAAAATCCTGCCAGACTCAAAAATGATTGTCATTGTAATACTGCAGGATTAACTTACCTTGTTTTATTTAGAACAATGAGCACTCTAAGTCTCTCTCTCTCTCTCTCTCTCTTTGATTTCCCGCAACACCACCTCCCTCCGTTCCCTCAGCCCCAAAACCTATCTCGGTCGGGAGCCAGGGAGCGGGGTGGTGGTGCTGAAGGTGCCGTGCGTGCCCTGAGACCTCCGCATGCTCCCGCCACCACCTAAGTTGCTGGCGGGAGGCGGCGCCGGCGGGGGCAAGCGGGGGGAGTAGTGCACTGCGTATGGACGCGACATGGAGGACGAAGACGTGGCAGAGAGAACGACGGAGGAGGAAGAAGAAGAGACAGTGAGGGTGTGCACGCGCTGGTGATGAAGCGAGGCGAGCGCGAGACGTGACGAGTGGGGCGGCGGCGGGGTGTCAGCGGCCGCGGAGGAGGAGGGGGCGCTGTGCAGGGGCGGCGGAGGGGGCAGACAGAGCGTGGGAGGGGAGGGGCTGTGCAGCACCGACTGGATGCGACTATGCTGGGCCTGCGACGGCGAGGGAGGGAGAGGCGAGGGCGCGGAAGCGGAAGCGGGTCGGGGGGAGGAGAGACTGAGCAGAGAGCCGAGGCTTCCGGACGTGGGCAGCGACGCCCCAAACTGATGGGAGGACACGGAGGGGACGGCGTGGTGAAAGGTACCTGCAAATCATACAGCAGAAATGGAGGGAGTCGTGGGGCAAAGACAGCAGGGAAGCAGAGCCGAGTAGCAAAGAAGAGGAGGAGGAGTGGGGGGTGGGGGGGGGGTGGAGAGAGAAGCGAGGGCTGAGACAGGTAGCGCCAAGCGAGTGTCCAGATAAGCACACACAAAGCAAAAGAGTCAGACCACAAAAACTGGGTTCGCTTTAAAGATGGAAAACTTTTGTTAGCTGACTAAATATTGTCAAAATATACTTGTGTTCATTTGCAATAAAACAATGCCATCCTTTACGCCTTCTTAGGTTGAAATCAAACTGGGGTGAATGCGGCTCTTGAACCCAAATGAGTTTGACACCCCGGTTATAAACTAGTAACAGGCCGTTGTTAACCTTTTTGAGAGCAAATTAAAAATAAATACAGTCGGACACGGGAGCGAAACCGCCTCCTGCTGTGCCCCCCAAAACAAAGCGATCGGAGTGTGACAATTGGATATTAAATGTGTAATTCTTTCAACTATACACAAGTCATGCATCTTCCAATTTGGATGCCGAGGAATTCTTAAAATGTGGTGAAAAAAAAAAAAAGGCGTAATATGTCTCCTTTAAATCCATAATCGGCTATAGATTGATTTTAGTGAGCAAGTGAAATGACTCCGACAATGACTAAAATATACACCCGCAGAAAACCTTTGAGCTGGATGAAATTGACATTTGTTTTTCTCGACATGCAGCGGCAGCATTTTCCAGGGGTGTTTGCATCTGCAGCCAAGCAGCCTCTCAAAGCACGGCAGCACACACAGCCAGAGCGGCAACAGCCACTTACCTCAGCGTTAGCAGGCCTGGTTTGTTCCCTTTCATACAACGGCTAACACTATCCCTCACTCTGACGGTTTACGGTTTATTGAGACTGAGACGAAAAATGAAAAAAACTCACCTCCCGCTCCTCCGCCTGCAAGCCCGGCGCTAGAGAAGCTGCCCAGGCCAGAGTGTCCGTTGAGCAGCCGCGTGTTGGCGCTGGCGCCGGAGCTTCCTGTCTGGGCCCCGAACAACGACTGTAAGACCGAGGTCCCTCCGAGTGGAAACTGAGAGCCCAGGTACTGACCCACTGAAGATCCGGTTGAAACGGTGACGGGGCTGCCACCGACTTTGCCGCTCAGAATGCCTGCGCCGCTGCTGGCGGCAGCGGCGGCTATGAAGATGTTCTGACTGGAATGGCTGCCGCTCGTCTTTAGCTCCCAATCCCGAGCAGCCTTCTGCTTCTGCAAAACCGGGCGGGGGTCGGAACTGCTGGCTGCCTGGCCTCCTCCGCTAACAGTGCTTCGGTTGCCGGCCTCTTGGCTCAGGAAAGGGTTGGGATTGGTGTAGCTGCATAGCTCTCCGTCGCTTGCCTTCCTGGGCTGTTGATGGTGTTGTTTGCAATCGGCGTCCGAGTTTGACCCCCCCAGCCCGAACGGAGAGCCCCCTTGTCTTAGGTCGGAGTTGGGTTGCTTGGGGTCAGAAATGGGGGAAAAGGTTGACTTCCATTTGCTTGTAGAGGACAAGGATGAGGAGGAGGATGCCTCACTGCCGGTGCTGTTACCGCTGCTGCTGTTGCCCGACTTCCTGCCTAGCAAATATGCAAAGGAAGAGGAGATGCAAAAGAAATAAAAATAAATAAATAAAAATTTGCTTATTTTCTTGATTCCTGGGCTAGTTTGACAAAAGCATCGATCAGCTATGTTAATAAAACACATGAAAAATGTTTTCAATTGCGAAAAAAAACCCATTGTTCATTACCTCTTGGTCCGTCACTTGGTCCATCTCTGCTGTCCAAGCATATTGTAGCAATTTTCCTCTCAATCCTACAAGGCAAACATGCACGGGCAAAATGAATAAATAAATAAATAAAAATAAAATACATTCAGCTGGGTGATGCATGATTTACTTTACACTTTAATCACTGTTTTTTGAGTAAATCAATTATCTTAAAATGACATCACAATAAGTAAAAAAAAAGAAGCAATGCACATTATAGGCTGCATTGTAAATCTAAGTTATTTTTTTATAAGACAATCAACATACTGGCTCCTTCTCAATGATATAAAAGCATTTTGTGGGCCTATTGGTCTAATTACATTTTGACTTTATTGCTGAGATCTCTCCAAATATGTTTAAGATGAGATAAGGCTTTTGAAAAATACATTTTCTTGGTTTGGGTGAGACCCGTTGAGAACCTGAATTAAAACGGAATATCCAATGAATAATACTCAATAAAAACAAACAGACGATAGATTGTCAACGATAGGTGGTCTTCAGTTTTTGGCGGAATTCTCTTACTACAGCAGCGCCGTAACCAAGACAAACGGTTGGTATGTGCCGATAATAATACATTTTATTACTTGGATGGAAAACACAAATGAAATGAAAACCGGCATCTTGTATGAAGGACGGAATTACCGTGAGCTGGTGCCGTCAAGTGGATATCCCGAGTCCTCGTCGTCAGTGCTGGGCGCGGAGGAGTAACGACCGCTGCCGTTGACCTCCAGGGGGCGCTCCCTCTTGAGAACGGGAGGATGGTCCAGGGTTGGCGCACCGGGGCTGCGACTCGATTGCTCCGGCGAGGAGATGGCGGCAATTTCCAGGGGCTGGTTAATGTTGTTCACCTATTGAAGACAGTCATGAGCGAACATTTGAAGCTCCAGGGTCAAACGTTGGTCAGCGGGTGACGCACCATGGAATTGATGTTGAGTGGGGACCCAGAGGAGTGGTTGTGAGCAGCGACCCCGGGGAAGGACCTCCTCTTTGGTGAGCCACCGGCACCGACAGCCCCCGTGGAGCCGCGCTTCCGCCTCCCCCGCTTGCGTCCTTCTTGAGGAGCGAGGCCGTGCGTGGGGGGCGTGTGCGCACGCTGCGTGCCGGGCGACGGGTGGTTGTGGTTTCCGTGGTTACTGTGGTATCCCTGCTTGGTCGAGCCGCCGGCGTGATGGTGGAGGCGCAATCCTCCGCTGCCCGATGACGAAGAAGACGAGGAGGAGGAGGAGGAAGAGGAGAAAAAGATCCTCCTCCGCAGTTCAATGTCCTGCGGCTTAGCGTCGGACTCGGCCTCTTGACGTTCCTGGCCGTCTTCTGAAAGAATCCTCGGGGGTCCGTCTGCATAATGAAGAACCCCTCCGGTGCTGAGTGGGGGGCTCTGGATCGGACCTCCTCTGCTCGTGGGTCCCGCCAGAGGCACGTTTGTGTGTGGAGGAGATGAAGAAGCACCATTTTGTTCCTCTGGGTGGGGACCTCCATTCATGAGCCCTGAGCTGGATGAATATCCTACAGCCAACAACAAAGAAACGAAACCAAGCGCAATTACTGTGCGGATGCTTCACACAGACCAGAAGTCGCTTCATTATTTTCAACCATTTAAAAACAGAACATTTAAAAGTATTCACAGGCTTCCTGTTTCCAAACTGGAATAATTTTTTCCCCCCTCAGAACTCCATTTGGAGTTGTTTTGACATGACTTCAAATTATGGTCCTGCTAAAAGATGAACCCAAATGTCCCCTTAGCGCAGTGCTTCTCAAAAGGAGCCATCATGAAATGTCAAAATGTATCGAATATTCAAAAAATATATTTGGGCCATAAATCTAAAATAATGCCATGAAAATGCTGAGGACTTTCTTGCGAAACTAGTTCACGCCATTCGTAAACAGAAAAGCAAAGATTGATCAAGGTTTATTTCCATGAATGTTTTGAATTCAATGAAATTCCGTACCATTGATGTGACTGGCCTGAGACACAGGACTCGGAGTACTTCTCTGCAATGATGCACACAAAAAAAAAACAAAAAAAATGCGTAATGTGTTGCCAAATGCAAAGTGAAACTTTTGTTGAACTTGAAAATACTCACCAGTCTCTCAGCCCGACTGGGCAGCACCACGCTGGCGAGCGGAATGCTGACCGGAAGTTTGCTTGGGTGAACAGTGCTTAGTGGAATACTTATCGGAAGGCTTGTGATGCTGCTGTCTGCCTGAACGGATGGACTCTTCTCTTTTCCACCCTGGAGGGAAAAAAGGACTCTTTAGAAACCAGAAGAACATCCCACATGCACGCAACGGAAAAATCAATTACTCTCTCGGTGCTTTTGGGAGTATTCTGGGCATCCAACGGATGAGGAGATGGACTGCCCTGCTTGGCTCCGAGAGGAGAGTTAAGGCCACCCGTTTCCCCTCTGAAATAGAACATATGGATGTCATACGAAGACGTCAAGCAAGCGTCGGGTGCTTTTGGCAGCTCGGCACACCTGTGTGTGGGCGGCCCGGGGCCTCTCAAGTGGCCGGCGGCTGCGGGTTCCTGGTTGAGGTGCCTGCGCAAGGCAATTTTGGCAGGAGAGAAGCGCGTGTAGTCGGGAAGAGCGTGAGAGACGTGCTGCCTCTGTCGAGCCTCGGGCAAGGCGGCCGCGACGTCGTGGTCAGGAGAGATTGGCAGATAGCGTGAAAGAAGCTCCGTCTTGGCGTTCCCGCGCTCGAAGGAGGGTGACGAGCCGCTACCGTTGACGGAGCGTTCTGGACTTACGCCGTTGAGAGCCGGGACTGAGGACAGGCTGAACTTTGGGGGGTCCGTGTCGGCGGACGAACGGGATTCCGGGTTCTTGCGATACGGGGAGCCCTCGTGAGGGCTATATGATTTGAGCTGAAGAAGTTCCTGCTGCCTTTGACTTTTCTCCAGCTCCACAATGCTGATCTGTGACCACAAGACGGAACCTCAACATCTTTCAACGTAAACACGACATCATCCACTGAACAGCTCGCAGACAAGCCAAATGCCACTTTACCTGCAACTCCAAGCAGTGTCTCTGCTTCTCGGAGATTTGTCTCCGCAGGGCCAACTTCTCTTTCAGCAGACTCTCAAGACACAATGAGCCCCAATCCAACTTCAGCTCTTCACACCGAGACTTTAACTGGAACGCAATTTAGATTTAAACGCAATTCAATACTAAAAAAAAAAAAAGGTTTTTTTTCCCTTCTTGCTAGGGTAACAGAAATCAATTGAGAAGCACTGGTTTAAACTGATGAAGAGGAAGAAAAAAAACCTAGCATGTGCAGATACACAAATTGCATGTAAAGACGAAAGTAAACCATAATAGGTTGATGACAGCATTTCAAGTTGTTCGAAATTGAATTTGTTATCTAATGAAGGGCAGACCTCCAATATTTAGACGCACCGTTGGCTTCAAAACGTATGGGCGTGTTTCTATGCCATTAGTTAAAGCACACTGAAATCTAATAATTATTGGATTTGGATCCTAATTTGGAAATAAAAGACAAAAAAAAAAGAAATCCAACGTGTATATTTCAAATTATGAATTGAAAGCAACTTGTCTCACCAGCAGCACGCTGTGATCTCGCAGTAAAGCCATGTCTCGCTCAAGCTGCTTGGTCTGCTCTTTCAGCTGATGGTTGTGGGCTGAGATCTCCTTCTGGGCCTGCAGCAGGTCCTCCACAGTCAGCGCTTTCACTCCCAGCTAATGCCGCCACACACACACACACACACAAAAATGCTCTGACTTTTCAACGTGACAGACAAGCGCGTCCTTGATGGCAACACTGTGACGAAGCACGCGGGTTTATGTTATGTATGTCAAATTACGATTATTGCTTCTAACTTCTCGGACCAAAATGTAAAAATGTTTGATTATATGATGACGACAGTTTGGAGTCCGGTGCAAATTAGGATTCCATGAATGCCGCAAGTCGTTGCTTTTGATTTTTTGCGGCCGTTTTAAACACTCACCTCATCCAGCTTGGTCTGAAAGAGACCTTTGATCTTGTCCTTGTGAGACTGACAGATGGAATGAAGCTGCTCGGCCTGCATGGACAAGTCCCGGTGTTTTTGCTGAAGACAAAAGCCAAGACAGAAGAAGCCGTAAGACTTTGGACTTAAAATGGATTAAAAGCGAACTAAGGAACTACTCGAGATCAAAACGTGAGTTGAAGATGCCATCCCATAGAAATTCAAATCTGATTCAGATTGACATTGATAAGGTTTGTTGATGGAGTGCAATAGCTGTTCGAAATGCTAAGAAGAAATAGAAGTCAACGCTACTCATTATTCAGGCGCGTGCCCTCGTTGGAGTTGGTGTATATACTGACTTCTCAGATATTAATGAGACATCCATCCGTCTCATTTGCCGGGCATTTTGGACTAACTAGAAAAGCTTGAAAACCTGATTAAAAGGAAAATCAAAGATTAAAAAAGAAAAAAAAAAGGTGTTGCCTTTTACCTTCTCCTGATCTAAAAGCTGCTGCAGATTGGATGTGTACTGAGGAGTCTTCATGTAGGCCATAAACTGGAGATATTGAACTTTGATGTTATCTGTCGCAAGAGCGATGAGGCATCAATCAATCAAAAAGGTTACGCGAATTCACTGAAAATACAGGCCTGGATTTTCAGTTGTTCTCGGTTTACCTAGCAGTTGTTGCAGACCGGGAGGGGTTGGGCTCAGCAGCAGTTGATTGGCTGGATAGTGCTGAACCTTAGGAGGTAGTTGGTAAAACGGACTCCGCGGTTGCATGTAAGCATCTGTGCACACATCAAGCGTCAGTTTAGACCAATCTCGAAACGACACAGAAGCCGATATCGATCGTCTCAATGTGACAAGGAATCGTGTAGAGCGTTGTGTGTTCCTCTGACCCTGAGGGGGCGCTGCAGAAAGAGTCTTGGCGTGCAGCAAATCCAACGCGCTCTGGTTCTTTTTCTTGTCGACGGCCGGCGCCGCCTTCTTGGGTCGACCTCTTTTCTTGTTGTTCAGCTTGCGACCCTTGGCCAAGAGTTTCGTTTGACGGGGCTTGGCGGGGGGCTTGACCACAGCCACCAGCGGGGGGCGCTCCTCCTCCCCACAGGAATCCTGCTGAAGTCAATTTTATTCATAAGTGGCATTTCACAACAGGTGGCGCTGTCACAAAGCGCTTTCCATATGCCGTCATATAAATTAGCAGGCACACAAACACAGAAAAAGTCCGCATGCAACTCCAATAACGATAGCATGCTACCGACCTTCGGCTTGGTGGGCGTGGTGCTGTTGCTTTTGCTGTCCTTCGTATCTTTCTGCTGACGGCGCCGAGCGGCCTCTTGCTCTTCCTGTGTTGAGATATTGTACGAGTTTGACGGAAATGTCAATAATTGCGGCGGCACATTTCATCGCACAGAGAACTTACCCTGAGTTTAGGATTTTTGAGGCTAGCAAAGTAGTTTTCAAGCTGAAAAATCAGGGACAAAGAATCATTTTAAACAAAAGTTACAGCAACTTTAAAATTCTTGAGCAGATCTAATCATGTTGTTTGAGAAGAAGCACCGAGTGACAAAATAATTGTTGAATCATTTTTTTCCCGCCCCCAAATGCCAGCCCAAAGGAATAAGCAATCATTAATTTCATATATAGTCGCATATATTCCACATTAATTAACCATCAATTGAAATATGAAAACACGTCAGGAGAGTTTGCGACAATTAGAAAACAGAAATGTCACATTTGCCAGTAGTTCTTCAAAGTGTTGGATATGAATTTGCAAAGTTCTCCTTACTATGGTGCGGTCGATGGTGTGCAGGTAGTAGGAGACAGGCTTTCCAGTCCAGGACACGGAGCCCCTCAGTGGCGAGAGCTCAACCACGCGCATTATTGTGCCAATGTCTGCGGACGACAGAGAGGCGCGTCAGGGCTTTCGAACAAATGACGGGTCAGTCGGGAGATGAGAACGTGCAGCGCGGCACTTACCACTCAAGTTTCGGCTGTTAATTCGAAAGTTCAAAGGTGCAAATGGTTTGGAGGATACAATTTTTCCACCTGGAAAATAACACGAGGATGAATTGAACATAAAAATAAAATGACTTTTCCCACCCAATTGGAAAATGCACGCTGCATTAAAAAGGAAAAAAACTACGCAAATTGTGTTTTCTTGACGCAATCTATTTGCCGTGAGCGCAAAACAAGAAACATACCAACCTTCCTTCATGTTAGCAAAACGTTCCTTCAGCTGGTGATCTACCTCGGGGCCAAAGGCAAAATTATTCACAAAAATAATACTGTAAGACAGAAGAAGAAAGAAGCAGCAGTTGGAAAAACGTCTCACAACTCCGTCAACACAACGTTCGCTCATGTCAACCTGGTGGTGGCGATCCTTTCTTTCCATTCTTCAGAAAGAAAATCTCCTCTCTCCAGCTGAATACCAAAAACAAGCGTTAAGAAACGTTTTCACCCCGTAACAGTGACGTTGGTTTCAAAATATGCACTCGAGCTAACTTACCGTGTACTCTCCGTGTTTCTTCCCGTACCATTTCATCCACTTTTTAAACTCTTTGTCCATGCTCTGTAAGAAATGACAGAAGCAGAAAGGTATAGAAGAGCACAGTGCATCTCGCCAGGCACCCTTCAAAAGTTTAAGACTAACACATTGTCCAGACTCGTGCTGGGCGATAAACCGAAAATTTAACGTTACCGAAATGTATTAGAATGACCGACATCATTTTGCCCATGTCGGTAAATTCGGTGTCTATGTCACGTGACTCATGCGCTGTAGAAGAATGTAAACACAAGACGCGTTCATAGCTGGCGATTCAAATTCAGAAGTGGCTGACACGGCTAAAGACGAAGTAACGTTAGTTGAAATTGTTCCTGTCGCGCTTGTCCCGAAAAGAAATTGGACATCTGTCGTTTGGAAATGTTCTGGGTTCCATAAAGACGATGTTTGAGCAAAAGAACATGAACTACAAAGTGCGTCGTAAGGACCTGAAACAGCGCGTCCAACCTTTTCTTTTTCACCACCCACAACACAACCATGCTGTTGACTTGGAGCTTGTGCTAAAAGTTCAAAGTGAGAAGCAAGGTTTGACAAGTGACAACAGCCCACTAACGGAGGCGACACCATCCGAGAGAACGTCTCAGTGGTGGACGCGATAGCCTAGCACATAGCTAAAGATTTAGCTCCTCTAGTTACAGTGGAGCGCACAGGATTGAAACGCCTCATGAACGTAGCCGACAAGAGGTACGAAAATATTTGCCGCAAACAGCACTTCCCGATAAGGACAACATCGGGACGGGAGCTTAGACATGTCAAGCATTTTGCATCCACATCCGACTTGTGGTCGAGTCGCAACATGGATCCCTGTTTGAGCCTGAATGTGCATAGACGACAAGTGGCGACTGCGCACCGGAATGCTCGAGACGGCACATTTTCCCGATGAAGCACACGCGTTTGTTTGGCATTGGCATTACATTGACATTTTTTTCCTTTTATTTAGCATTTTGTTTACAGGCGACTAGCACCTTTGCACATGACATTATTTATATTGTTTACAAGATACCTTTACACAAATCTAGGCCTTTGCAAATGGCATTACAGCATCACGGCACAATATATTTACATAAAAAGATTTTGTGAGAGGTACCCTTTTTCTCCGGTTCTTTGTGACATTGTTCAAGTCATGCAAAGCATGCTATTTTGAATGTTTATTCAAATGAAAGTTGTGGCATTTTTGGGGGGAGAAAAAAAAAAAATCTAATAAAATAAATAAATTAATAATAAAAAAATATAACATACGAGCCGCACCAGGCTATAAGCTGCAGTTTTCTATGTTGAAAAATTGAGTTGTTTACTGTATGTACAGAACGATTTCGTACTGTGAATGCACATAAAGGTATATAACACGCAACTACTTTACTAATTAAAACAGAACAGAACCGAGAGAGGAAAAATAAATAAATCGAGATTTATTTAGCGTATTTTCTGAACTTTAGAGCGCCCCTAGTGGTGAAAGAAAAACCTACAGAAAAGCCGCACTGTTGTGTAGCCACATGGCTCAAAATCGAGGAAAAAAGTAGCAGCATATCGTCCGGAAAATACGGTCATTTGCCGACCTGCCCGCCAAATTCAATCAAACAACCTTTTCAATTGCTGTGAAAAAAATTCAAGAGGAAAAAAAATAAAGCCCTAACTTTGTCACTCTTGAGTAACACGATAACACTTTTGAGAAGTCGTTCACAGAAGCATTGATGCGTTATTTTTTTTTCTCCCTCACTTGGTGGCTACTTAATAATTATAAACTAGGCCACTTTTGTGATGAATTAAAAGGACCCAAACAAACATGTCCATCTGATTTTGAGTTGTGCGTGAGCATGCATGAATGTTACCTCTGCATAGGTTGCTGGAATGTCTGCTTTCTCGACGCCATAGTAGTGTTTACAGTTTGTGGCTGCTGCAACCTGCAGCACGACTTGACCCACGCCTACGCAGCACAAACATTTGACTTAGTTGCAAATTTAGAGCAGCACGCTGGGATTTGACGCCACCGCCCAGTTGGCTTACCGCTGCCGAGGTCCACAAAGGTGTCATCCTCCATCATTTCCATCTCGTCGATGATCTGCGCCACCAGGTCGAAGGAGGTCTCGCCGTAAACCTCGGGCGAGAAGGGCTCATAGTTGTTGAGCTTCTCCGGGTCGGTCACAGAGTGATTGTACACCTGTTGCAGGATGTGTCGCAGCAGCCCGTTGGAAGGGCGCTTGTTCAACTTCATGGGCTGGGTGGTCCCTTTCCACTAAAGACACACAAGAGGATGGGCATTCAAGTTTGGCATACAAGTGACATTCGCTAAAATGATTGTCCTGACTAAAACCAGAATGAAATGTTACGTTTTGTTGACTAAAACAGGACGAAAAAAAATGTTTTCTTGGACTAAAATAAAAACTAAAATGCCCAACTTTTTGAGTCGACTAAAACGTGACTTTAAAAAAAAAAAACGGGACGGGACAGGGTTAACAGACTAAGTGTGACCAAAAACAAATTAGTGCGATTGAAACTGGACTAAGACAGACGACATTTAAAAATGATTGAGAAAATAGAATCGGAATTGCCGTGGTGCTTACCAGTTGGTGAATGCTGTCAATGGCCCGGTTGTATTTGTCACACAGACGCTGCATACTCTCATAACTGTTTCAGGACGAGAACCAGAACCAGAACGGACGAGTTAACCAACCCTTAGGAGCAACGCGCCTGCTCTCATGTCAAAGCCGAGCGGTAAGCAGAGCTGCACTGAGTTGACAGTGCACACTGACGAGCACGCGCGTGTCATCTTGAGGCTCACCTCTTGGTGTCGTAGTCGATGAGCACGTAGTTTTCCATTGCCAGCTTGAGGTCTGGAATCTCCTCGCACACCCACCTTGGAATCACGCACACAATTTAGTCATGAAGTGATCTACTACAGCAATAAAAAACAAACAAAATTGTGTTGAGTCAAGGTGCAGAGGCGACGCTTACCGAATGGTCTCGATGATTTCATGGGCAGCATCGTGGTGTTTATCCTGGAAAGAGAAACAAGTGACATTTACTAGAATGCAAATCATAACATACTGGTGCTGGTGTGTGTGTGTGTGTGTGTGTGACGAATAAGCGCTTAGGAAATGAGCTGGAACCGAACTGGATTACACATGCGCCTCGTGCGATTACTCACAAGCAAAGTGAGCCACTTGACAGGAAATGACGACTTGATTCCAAACACCGTGCTTGCGTTTCTCGGTTGTGACACACTTGGGCCCGCTGAAATGTTTTGAGGCCAACACGAACATGGCTTTTCATTTTAGGGAATGAAATGATATCTGATGGGCAAGAGGTCTTTTTAATGGGCTGGTCACCAACCAATCGCAGTGCACATGTCGAAAAATATGCCATATTTTATTTTTTTATATTTAGCCTATAAATATATTTTTTTTTTTTCACACTTTTATTTCAAACTTTTCATTGAGTCAAATGTGGCTCTTACTAAACTGGCACATCACAAATGACCAACTGTCTTTGAAAAGTTGCTTTTCATGCCCACATAATCTTTCTTCCTTTTTCTTTTTCTATTTTGCTTCTCCAGCTTTATCATCATCAGACATTTGAATTGGAAACACCCGGCGCTCGCATTCTCGAGGGCACGCCCACTCGACTGTGTCGCATACATACTTTTTGCGCCACTGCCCAGGGCCAAATGCATGTCCTACATTTTTTTAGGAAGACTTAAAGAATAGCTCCTCGATAGTTCCGACGGTAAATCAAATCCTCCCAAATGTCAAAATAACATCCATCCATCCATTATCCGTTGGGCTTCTCCTCACGAGGGTCGTGGGTGCGCTTGAGCCTATCTCAGCTGTCAACGGGGGACAACCTGAACGGGTTGCCAGCCAATCGCAGGGCGCAAGTCAAGATTCAAACTCAGGAGCTCCTAAACTGCCACAGACGTGCTAACCATGAGCTCGCCACGCCGCCATATTTTAAAATGACTCCACTGCGCCAGAGTGGAACACATGAGCACACCTTGCACGTGTACTTTTTTTTCTTAAAGGGTAGCAGTGACGTTAATTTGATGACTTCAGCGAATAAACGAGTCGGACAGCAGAAATTGGATTGTGATTGTTGGTCTTCTGTTACGCTCTAACAGCAAGTCAGAAGTCGACGAGGTACCAGTAAGACGTGTCGGGACAGTTTTACGGAACAGCAGAATGGGGGGGGCTACTTTGCATTATGAAACAAAAATCCAAAGTTTCCGACACGTTGTCTCGGGCACTATTTCCTCCTGCACAGCTGCGACCACGCCGACTCATTTCTACACAAAATGTAAAGTGACTTTGCAGCAACATTTGTCTGTGTGGGAAAATGATCAAAGTTTTAAAGGAAATGATTTTGCTTTCACTTGGTTTTAATGACATTATTGGAGTTATCCGATCCAGCATTTCAGCGATGAATAGAAAATAATTTTTAAAAGTGAATCAAGTTAAGTGATTTGGATTTCCTATGGGCTTCTTCTCCTCGTCTAATCTTTCCTTCGGGTGGTTTCAAATCGCAGCTTGGTGTCCTCAGACATCATCTGCAGGGCTAGATGGCGATCTCGACGGCAGTGCGCGGGAGCAACAAGGCGCTCAAGTTGCGACGTGAGCCTGAGTTGACCCACTGACCCACTTTCCCTACTCGCACCGCCGTGCACGTCCAAAGGGGAGTGCCTCTGGTTTTGGAAACACAAGGAAGGCGAAAGTGAAAGCAAGGAGAGGCGGAAGAGTACGCAGAAGCATGAAGGACGGGGCAGGAAAAAGCTGCTATTTTGTCAGCTGCTCTGCCGCCTGAGCTAACAGCTCACAGGCTGCGGCTTCCCGCCAACACGCCGTCAACGCAATCAATTATCAACAGAACGACGAGCTATGTCGCAAGCAAGTCCAACAATACGCTAACACCCAATTGCGACGGGACACAAATACGTCGCAAATGTTGGGTATGTGAGCGTTCTGCCACAGGAGGGAAGTCACATGATCGCCCAGAACGGCACACAGCAACACCGGCAGCGAGCCGAGGCTAAAAATAACCCCGTGAAAC